>NC_086366.1:28613485-28950985 GCF_036324505.1 Eleginops maclovinus | reverse complement strand
GTATTATAGAAGTAAAAGAAGTAAGGAAACAGGAATAGGATGGAATATAGGTATAAATAAAGGATGTGAAGTTAAACGTAAAAGGGTAGAATAGCCTAATTAGTAACGATAAGGTTAGCTACATAACGGTGCAAGATTAACGAAGATGGGCCCTCAGCTTCTTAACGGTAAGACATTTGTAAAGTAGACACTGCGTGAAAATTGACTTTGGAAGATAGTCGGATATGATAGGTAGATAACCCTGGGCCCAGGGCAATTGGATAACGGTAAAAATATAAAGAGAAATAACGGTAAAGGAAATAAGAGTAAAGGAAAAAGGAGCCGCAGATTTGGATAAGCCCTCAGAAGAGGTGATGTTAAATGGGCCTAAAAATCCTGAAAAGTTAATAGGTTCATATTTTGGGTCTGTTCTGGGAACAAGGTGTAGAATAAGAAATTCATTGGTTACTGTTAGGGAATATTTTGTGTAAGCTTGTAAATATTTAGCTCAGTTACGTCTCTTCCTCTCTGTCCTCCTCTGGCATAGGCTTACAGCCTTGCAGGTGCTGTTATCTTCATTAAGGAGGGGCAGCCTGGGCTTTCGAAGCCTTGTTGTTCCCACAGTGGGTACAAACTCATGCTGACCTAAGATTGGCTTTATTGTTTAGGGACAGCTAGCTCCAGTCTATCTGGCCCACTATGCTCCGCTAAACACCTTATTTGTGACCTAGATGACAGTTTAAGTTAAACATATTGTCCAAGCTTGTTTAGTCTGCTGCTCTGAGTTTTAGGAATTATTCTTAATTCAAATTCCAGTGTTTATAATTAAGCAGTGATCACATTTTCTCCAAACTTTTTTCTCCAAATTTCAGATTTTAGTGAAACATCATATTTTTTTCCCCAGATTTGGATTTTTTTTCAGATTTTCTAAAAAATATTTTTTCACATTTTCTCTAAAGAACAAAAAAGGTGAGATATCCTCCAAACATCAGACTCTTTTTTTAAGCTGATTTTTTTTGATTTTTTTTTGGAATTTGGAACCATTTGGAACCAGTTAAAACCTCTTTCTATCCCTGAGATCTTCAGAGTTGGTTTGGCAACCGCTGTGGCAACTCGTGTCTGCAGTAAATATCTTGTCAATTCTCCGGCCGTAACTCCAAATAAACCCAACAGTGTTTTGCCATCAAGTTCCTGCTCTCCAGTGTCTCTCTGAGTTTCATCTCCAATGCTTCAGAAGTTTCCTCCACAGTTTCTATTTGGCATCTGTTGACGAACAATGTTGGGATTAATCACTTGAATATTTTACACTTATTAAGGTATTAGAAATGTGGAAATAAAGGGATAAAAGAAGCTGCAGGGGAAAGCATGCTTTAGGGAAATGTATGAATGAGAGGCCTTTGTGAAAGTTAGGATTGAATGCCAAGTGTGTGTTTGGAAGAATACTGAATTTATTAGGTGCTGGACGGAGCTGGGCTCTGTTGCATCAGTGTGTATGTAAGGCTAAAAATAGCTCTGCATTTGTGTGAGAGAGACGGAGAAGAGAGGAGATTCAGTAGAATCCAGGAAAATTATTCGGTGTACTGTTAAAATATATGAGCCTCTTTGAAGAGGACGTTTTGATTCCGTACTAGTAAAATATATGAGCCTCAGAGAAGAGGACATTTCGAAACTGCATATATCATATATATGAGCATTCTCTCAGAGGAGTTTCACTTGTTTAAAACTTATGAGCTTTCTGGGGAACGTTTTAACATCTGCTACAAATGATGAGTCTCTGTTAAGGGAACATTTTAAATTTGTTAAAGTGTATGAGCCCCCAGAAAAGACGTTTATGATTTTGAAGAAAAGTGGAGAGATCATTAGAGATATTTCTATGCCTATGCATGAGTGTAAAATAACTTTTGAAGTAATATAAAAGCGCTAGTTATCTATGATGAATCATGGTCTGGTCTTATGTTTGTCTTTATCAAACGAAGAGCAGCAACTTTAATTTCTTTGTTCTGTTTTTTCCTGTTGGAGTTTGGTTAGGTTAGGCGGCCTCCCCCTCCTTCTCCTCCTCCTCCTCTTTATGTGGGGGCACTGAGAAGCAGACAGAGGGCTGCAGAGGACATGAAAAGCTGGCCAGGACGAAATACGGATTGAAGATTGTTGATGACAGAGTGTGCAGATCCAATCCAGTCTGAATGCAGGCCAGTGCAGTTCTTATCCACAACTCTTCTACACCTGCTTTTTGAATATATTTATGTGTATTCACTTATACATACCATTGTGGATATACATTTGGTGTACTTTCATATATGCTATTATATCAACAGTTGAACATTTTTCAATTTGGGGTGAATAAAATACAAGCCTTTCCGGGAACCAGCACCTAATCGTGGTGGAGAGGTTTGGGTGCCCTGATGAACCTGGGGGCTGTGTTGTCTGGAACCTTGTGTTCTGAAAAAGCAACGTGGGCAACACCTCCGCTTCCCCGTCCCACGGGCCCACCACCTACGGGAAACAGCGATGGGGTCGGGTGCGCTGCCAGAAGGGTGGCAGTGAAAGCAAAGGGACTCGAAGGACCAGACCCGGGCCGCAGAAGCTGGCGGGACGTGGAACGTCAACTATCTGGGGGGGAAGGAGCCGGAGCTTTTGCGGGATGTTGAGCGTTACCAGTTGGATCTGGTGGGGCTCACCTCTACACACAGCGTCGGCTCTGGAACCTTACTTCTGGATAGGGGTTGGACACTATTCTTCTCCGGAGTTGCCCAAGGTGTGAGGCGCTGAGCAGGTGTGGGGATACTCACAAGCCCCCGGTTGAGTGCCGCTTTCTTGGAGTTTACTCTAGTGGACGAGAGGGTCGCCTCCCTACTCCTAAGGGTTATGGGGGGAAAACTCTGACTGTTGTGTGTGCTTATGCACCAAACAGCAGTTCAGAGTATTCGGCCTTCTTGGAGACCCTGAAAGAAGTCCTGTATGGGGCTCCTGAAGGGGACTCCTTAGTCTTGCTCGGAGACTTCAAAGCACACGTGGGCAATGATGGAGACACTTGGAAGGGCGTGATTGGGAGGAACGGCCCCCCTGATCTGAACCAGAGTGGTGGTTTTTTACTGGATTTCTGTGCTAGTCATGGATTGGCCATAACAAACACCATGTTCGAACATAAGGATGCTCATAAGTGTACGTGGTACAAGAGCACCCTAGGCAGAAGGTCAATGATTTTGTTATCAAATATCGTATCCTCGGACCTGAGGCCGCATGTTTTGGACACTCGGGTGAAGAGAGGGGCGGAGTTGTCAACTGATCACCATCTGGTGGGGAGTTGGGTCGAGTGGCGGAAGAAGCCTCTGGACAGACCTGGTAAGCCCAAACGTGTAGTGCGGGTGAACTGGGAACGTCCCAAGTCCAGGAGGCTTTCAACTCGCACCTCCGACGGAGCATTTCAGGAGGCTGGGGAGCTGTGATCTTAAGGTCTTAGGTGCCTCAAGGGGCTGTAACCCTCGAACCTCCTGGTGGACAACGGTGGTCAGGGAAGCCGTCCGACTGAAGAAGGAGGCCTTTCGGAATATGTTATCCCTGGGTACTCCTGACGTAGTTGCGAGGTACTGACAGGCCCGAAGGGCAGCAGCCTCAGCCATGGCTGAGGCAAAGCAGCGGGTGTATGAGAAGTTTGGAGAAGCCATGGAAAATGACTTTCGGTCGGAACCAAGGTTGTTCTGGAAAACCGTGCGAGGGAGATACTGTGGGAGGTGCTGCGGGAGTATGGGGTGAGGGGGTCTACTCAGGGCCTCTACTCCCAAAGCGAGAGCTGTGTCCGGGTCCTCGGTAATACGTTGGACCGATTTCCGGAGAGGGTTGGCCTCTTCCAGTGCTGCGCTTTGTCACCAATCCTGTTTGTGATATTCATGGACAGGATTTCGAGGCGTAGTCGTGGGGGAGGGGGTCTGCAGTTCGGTGGGCTAAGGATTGCACCACTGCTTTTTGCAGATGATGTGGTCCTAATGGCTTCCTCGTTCTGTGACCTGCAGCACTCACTGGATCGTTTCACGGCCGAGTGTGAAGCAACTGGGATGAGGATCAGCACCTCCAAATCTGAGGCCATGGTTTTCAGCAGGAAACCATGGACTGCTCACTCCAGGTAGGGAATGAGGCCTTACTCCAAGTGAAGTAGTTCAAGTATCTCGGGGTCTTGTTCTCGAGTGAGGGAACAATGGAGCGTGAGATGGGCCGGAGAATCGGAGCAGCAGGAGCGGTACTGCAGTCGCTGTACCGCACCATTGAGACGAAAAGACAGCTGAGCAAGAAGGCAAAGCTCTCTGTCTACCAGGCCATTTTCGTTCCTACCCTCACCTAAGGTCATAAAGGATGGGTCCTGACCGAAAGAACGAGATCGCGGATACAAGCGACCAAAAAGGGATTTCTCCGCAGGGTGGCTGGCATCTCCCTTAGGGATAATGTGAGAAGTTCAGTCATCCGGGAGGGACTCGGAGTAGAACCGCTGCTCCTTCGCGTTGAAAGGAGCCAGTTGAGGTGGTTCGGGCACCTAGTGAGGATGCCACCGGGGCGCCTCCCTAGGGAGGTGTTCCAGGCACGTCCAGCTGGGAAGAGACCGAGGGGTAGACCTAGGACCAGGTGGAGGGATTATATCTCTTCGCTGGCCTGGGAGCGCCTTGGAATCCCCAAGTCAGAGCTGGTTGATTTGGCAAGGGAAAAGAAAGTTTGGGGCTCTCTGCTGGAGCCGTCAACTCCGCGACCCTGACGGAGAAGCAGGAGAAGATGAATGGAAATTACAGGACTTGCATTCACGAGTATACCTGCTGTAGTTGGTTCAAAATGAGGCTTGGCAACGGACTGAGTAAACACATTTGAAATAGTTATTAGAATGTTGATTGTTGGAGCTTGACTCTGTCGGGAGTGCATAGGCGTGGATTATTGGTTGCATGTTCAGGCTATAATACTAGTGGCTTTGTTGTTGGGGTTTTGCTATTATGTTGGTAAGCTGTTCATTCCCTTACAGTGGGTCATTATTTTTTATCTTTTTATATGGAAAGAGTGGTGTATGATCCAATAAGTAATTGAATAATGAATTAAGTAGACAACACCGATGCATTGATTGATTTGTTGATTAGTTAGTTGATTTGCTCATTGATTGATTGATTGATTTGTTGATTAGTTGGTTGATTGATTGATTTGTTGATTAGTTGGTTGATTTGTTGATTAGTTGGTTGATTGATTGATTGATTGATTTGTGAGAGAAAAATAAATAAAAAGAGAGGGAGAAGTGATTTAAATAACTTAAAGTAGTTTAAAGGTCTCAGCAATTGGGTTTAAATTAGAATTTGGGAACGTAAAAGAGTCGTCACAATGAAGAAAAAGAACATTAAAATTACAAATCCAAATGTAATTACGCCTGTGGATGCAGTACAGAAGAATAATCCTCTAATTAAAGGTATTGAAACGATGTCTGAGAAATGGCACAAACGTTGGCCTGACATTGAACAACCAGAGAAGGAACTCTGAGGATGACGACCAGAGTGATCAAGGAGAGGCTATGGGCGAATATGACCCTGCAGTCAGGCGGATGCTGGCTAAAGCGGAAAAAAGAGGAGATAACACAGAGAAAGAAGAGGACTCGAGAGGCGATGAACCTAGCGAATGTGAGATTGAAGAATATTCAGAGGGCAAGGGTCCTTCGACGTCCACAGGATTTGATCCTAAAACATCCAGTACTACAAGGAAAAAAGACAGACGGAAGGTTGTAAAACAGATCGAAGAAATGATCGACGAAAGTATAGCGTCGTTGGAGTCAACCACTAAAACAGAATGTCAAACAATGTTGATATGCCAAATAGAAGAACTGCAGATGGAGAAGGACATGTTGCAGGAAAAATATTCCCAAAAATCAAATTCGGGGATATTCACTGCCCCCAAGAAAAGTAACACTCAAGAATATGCTTCCAGTAGTGGTTTGTGGACAGAATTTGGAGAACAAGCCTTGGCAGAATACGGATATGTCAGACATAATGGAGAAGTTACCTACTCTTCAAGATGGAGCACATCCGTGGCCTTCAAAGATAGATGAACTCATGGTGGGAACACAATTTGCCATGGGGGATATTAAGCGATTGTTAGCTAATCTTCTTGGGGTTCCAGCTATGGAAGAGATTCTACGAAGAGATAGACTCAACCGATATGTGGGAACTGCCGTGAATGATCCAGAGCTGTTTTCAGCAAATAGAGTTTGAGTGTGGAGAGCACTAAGAGACACATTTCCAACAAATGTACACCCTGACAATGTTCTTATTGAGCCACTGGGGCAAGAAGAAAATCCAAGGGCCTATGTGTCAAGAGCCATTCAAAAGTGGAATAAATATCACAGGAAATGACCCGGATCTGGGTCGAATGGAGCAGTCAATTTTGCAAGCCAAAATACTGAAGGGGCTTCCCCAACAAGTGAGGAGTAAACTACCCGAAGTGGTTGATCTTGGAAGCATGACGAAGAGTGCTATATGGACCATATAGCTCATCAGGTGTAGCTATATAGGAAGAAGGAAAGCGATCAGAAAGAGCAGGATCAAGAGATCATCAGAAAACTCAACCAAGTGCAATTGATGGATACTAAGTAGAAGGAGAAGATGCAGGCTCTGGTGATACCGAGTCAGTCTCTATTGAATCAACAACTACCACAACCACAGCAGAGCCAAGTTCAGTTCCAATCAGCCCAGCAACATTAGTGGTTCCAGCCCTTCCCTTCAAACAACCGGCTTTTGGTCAGGTGCAGACCTGGAGAGGAAGAGGTAGTGGAAATTTAGGAGGAAGAGGAGGAAGATTCTAGCCATATTTCCAACCATTTTCAGAAGGATGCTATAATTGGGGACAGTGTGGCCATTTTGCCTATGAGTGTAACTTAAGAGGAAACTCAAGAGGAAACTTTAGAGGAAACTCTAGAGAAAATTTTAAAGGAAATTTCTGAGGAAACCATAGAGGAAATTTCAGAGGAGGATTTAGAGGCCAACCAAGAGCACTTGGGGGACCGGTAAACCCTTACAGGGGTCCGGAACCAGGATTTTAGAGGTGCCCGGAAGACTCGGTGTCAGCTGGTAGTATCAGGGCCAGAGAAAGATTCAATAAAAAAGGTGAAAGTGAATGATCGACCACGTAAAGCAATGGCAGATAGCGGAGCTGTCTTCACCTGTATTTGGCCTGAAGATGCTATACATCGCCCCATGTCCAGACAAATGATTCGGACAATTGGGTTTGAGGGAGTTAAACAGCTGATTCCTCTTACAAAACTAATTGAGCTCTGGTATAAAAACCAGAAGAATGTAATACCTATTTTGGCATCGGAAAATACACCTATTGCGCTTTTGGGAAGAGATGCTATGTGTAGGCTGAATTGCACAATAAAGTGTACACCAGACGGCTGTCTGGTGGAAGTGCCAAACAATGTTGTTGAACAATTGTTGATGAGGACGGAAACTGAAGCTTCTGCAGTATTTTGAATTGGAAATCTTAGTGCACAATTTTTGGAGCCAACTACTCCGTGGGAAAAGTTCACTGTGGCAAACAGGTCCAATGCAAAGCGTCCGGAGTATCCATTCCACTTTAAAAATGCTTCTCAATCAAACCCAAAAGAATGGGTGAGTCGTCAGCCAAATCAAGTTAAACTCAGCTCAAGTTGCATAATCTTGGGACCACAAGGAGCAGCCATGAAGATAGACAGAAATGACTATTTGAATGGAGAATTTGATATCAAGAACAGTGTGCCACATGTAACTTTGTTGGAGTCAGAAGAATATGAGCAGAAGCACAAAGGAAAAATGATGGCAGAAGCAGAGAAAGCTGTTTTTGTACCGATGAAAGAAAATCATACCATTTGGAGGACTGAAGATCAGCGATTCATCAAAATTATGACTTCTGCTCAGGGACAGTGACAGCCACAAGTGGTGAAGATGACAAACGAGTCAATTTACAGTGCTAAAATGGACACAGAGTCTAAGAGAGAGGAGATGCTGCGACAAGTACCAGAAGGTCTATGGGCTCAGCATAGTACCGACATTGGATTAGTGAAGTCAGCTCAACCAGTGAGAGTTGAACTCAGACCAGGAGTTAAACTTCCTTGGAAGCACCAGTATCCATTGAAAGAAGAAGCAGTTCAAGGGATTGAGTCACACATTTAAGGCCTTGTGAGAGCTGGTGTTCTGAAAATAACACAGAATCCTCAAAGTAACACACCTTTGTTGCCTTTGAAAAAGCCTGATGATTCTTACCGCATGGTGCATGATTTGAGAGCAGTGAACAAAGTGGTAGCCGATTTTCCAGCAGAGGTGCCGGACCTGCATACTTTATTGGCTCAAATTCCGCCAGATGCGACACATTTTACAGTGTTAGATTTATGCGGTGCATTTTTCAGTGTTCCACTGGGACAGTTCTATGAATCAATAGATTGCCCATGGGTCTAAAGCATAGTCCCCACATTTTCAATAAAATATTGAAGGACGATTTGAAAGGGATAGACCAGCTGGTGAAAAGCACTGTGATTCAGTATGTAGATGATATTATTATCTGTTCACCAAATGAGGAAACATGTCACAAGGACTCAATTCAATTGTTGGTGGTGTATTTGGGTCAGATAATAACGCAGGGACACAGGAGCATTTCTGATAGTCAGTCGGAAGCAATTCGTAAGGCTCCCAAACCCAGAACCGTCAGAGAAATGTTGACGTTTCTTGGCATTGCTGGCTATTCCTCAGCATGGATAGAGGATTACGCTAGTTTGGCAGGGCCTTTAAGAGATATGACTAAAGATACTGGCAATGATCAACTCCATTATAATCTCTCCTGGACCCAGGATGGCCTTTTGGCATTTGAAACGATCAAACAGAGATTACAAGAAGCTCCAGCGTTAGCGCTTCCAGATTACTCTAAGAATTTCTTGTTGTATGTGTCCACTTCCACTGGGGGCAAATATGCATGTGCGGTTATATGTCAGCCAACAGGTATGGGGTCAAGTCCTCAACCTATCTCGTACTATTCCACTGCATATTCAGAAGTAGAATTAGGGTTACCGCTGTGCTACAGAGCAATGGTGGGAGTATCTTTGATGTACAATAAAGCATCCTCCGTCACTATGGGTTATCCGGTGACAATTCTCACCCATCATAGTCTCAGAAATCTCTTGAATTTTGGTAAATACACATTGACCATGTCTAGACTTAGAGACTATCATAGGCTCTTAGAGCAGGAGGATGTCACCCTAGTGAGGTGCGCCACAGTAAATCCAGCTGAGAATTTGCCAACCTCTGAGGAAGGTGAACCACATGATTGTATTCAGGAAGCAGAAAAATACTCTAGGCTTAGGTCTGTTTTACAAGCTCTCCCATTGCGGGAGGCGGATTTGGAATATTGGACAGAGGGTTCCTGTTATCGTGTGGGTGATAGATTGAGTGTGGAAAAGCCGAGGGTTTAAGAAAACGGACGGTTCTCCTATACAGCATCATGCTCAAATAATGAAATTGTTGCATGCAATGATGAAGCCTAAAGAGATAGAAATAGCTAAATATGCAGCACATAAAATGGACGCGTCAAAAGTCACCCAGGGGAATAATGTGGCTGATGAAGCTGCAAAAGCAGTTACGGGTGCGGACAAATTGGGCAAAGTTCTTCTGGTAACTCATGAAGTTAATTTGGAAGACAAAATTACGTCCAGGGATGTGATTTCGATACAGGAAGCTGCATCTGCACTGGATAAACAGTTGTGGCGAGATCGGGGAGCCACACAAGACTCGACCGGTCTTTGGAGAAATCATGAGGGGCTGGTAATAGCGCCCCCAGACCTGTTGGGTTTGATGATCCAGGAAGCACATGGGTTAGCCCAGGTTGCAAGGGGGGAGGTTAAAAAGAAGATCACAAAGGAGTATGGATTTTGGGCACCATGTTTGCTTGAACAGATTGACTATGTCATAGGAAGATGTACTATCTGTCTGAAAAATAACGTCCGGAAGGGTGTGATGGTTCCTCCCGGTTACATTCCAACTCCGAGGGGTCCTATGCGTGAACTAGTTGTGGACTTTTTTGACATGATAAAACCAGTTGAGGGAAAGAGATATGCTTGTTGTTGTGGACAGGTTTTCGCGATGGCCGGAAGCTTGTCCAACCAAGCGAAAAGATGCTCAGTCGGTTGCCAAGTTTTTGTGTAGAGAAGTCATAAGCAGGTGGATATCCGATAAAGCCAAGGGATTTTTGAGAAAATGAATGGAGTTTTGAAAAAATCGGATTGTGAAAATATGCCAGCACACTGGGCTAAATTGGCTGGCAGCCAGAGTTGTGGACTCGAGTCAGATGACTTGGACTCGAGTCCAGACACAGTCATGAATTTGAAGACTTTAGACTTGACTTGACAAAATCTAAAAAGATTTGCACTTTGACTTCAACTTTAACATCAGTGACTCGCATTTGGACTTGGACTTGTTCCTTTTGACTCGAAAATACTTGCTGGGATTTCCCAAAACCCAAAGATTAAAAATTATGTTGACATGGACTGCGTTATCTCTCTTTGCACCTGTGTGCATCTGTGTGCGTAACTTGTGTGTGGCACGACATCCAATCAAATTAGATCCACGTTGTTTTGATCTGACAGCATCCAACAAATCAAAGTACTGGACAACCAATGAGGCGGAACAAACTATAAGGCGCCAACGAGGCAACAATGATACCACTGGTAGTTTCGTTTGGATTACAAACGTTGAGGTTGTCAACAAAAAAAGAACTGCAGTCTGTAAAACATGCGGGACGAAGGTAACAGACGGAGACGCGACAACTTCCAACTTTGTTCGACATTTGAAGTTGCACGAAGAATTGTAAGTTTTGAATGAAAGCCAACACTAGCTTATGGGCTAATTGCTAGCTAGCTACATATCAATGAGACTTTAAACGTCACCTTGGCTTACGAACACGCTAAACGGTATCTCCTGTGGGTTCATTAATGGATAATTTCATTATTTTGCACTTTGAGCCCCCTTTCTGGGTCGTCTTGGATGAAATAGAAATGTTGACAATTGGTCCAGTCTCCAGCTATTGGCTAATTTGGGATCACCCCCTGCTTCAGAATGGTTGGCTACAAGCATTCATAACATTGTCCTTAAAACAACCCTAAACATTCGTTTTCATAGATGAGCAACTCACTGAGTGGTAAGTGGTGTTCGTAGTTGTTTTAAAAAAATATATCGGCAAAATATTTGGTTTCCATCCGTGTTATTTGCTATTGTGGAACTAGCTATGTTTTCAGATACCTCACTGAGTATAGGCTATTAACTTCCGCTTGATATTTGGAATACAAAATGACAAATTAAACTCGACAGAATTTCGCTAAGACACTCGTTTTGGAGCATCACCACTAACTAGTCTAACTAACCATCTTCGAAAACGTACGTTTACGGTTGATTTAAGGACCGCTTTATGAATGTCCGTACATGAAGCATGGGGGACCAATCGTTAAAATGTCGCTGTCGGGACTTCCGGTGGAGAGAGGAATGGAGTAGACACATGCATCGCGCTCTCCCACACTGTCCTGAAAAAATATAACTTTTTACAACCCAAATCCGACACAACTCTCTAGTAATAGTGAGTAATATCTTCTACATGACTCATGGCCTCCAAAACTAAGCAGACTAAGGAAAAAGACACCAAAAGAGACGACTCGTCCGCCGCGGCTAGCCAGATTAGCATGTCCGCTCTGACTAGCTTGCTGGAGGAGCACCGCCAGTCCATATTGACAGCGCTGTCTGCTGAGCTCAGGTCGGCGTTTGCCTCTCTTGAAGCTAAACTAGACACAGTACAGGCCACAGTGACTGACTTTGGTGAACGAATTGCGAGTTTGGAGACCAACGCCAACTTAACTGAAGGACGTATCCAGGCCCTCGAAGTATCATGCTCCACTTTAGCAGAGGCTTGTGCTAAGATCAAGGCCAAGAACATCGATTTAGAGGGACGAAGCCGGCGTAACAACGTCAGGATTGTCGGCCTGCCAGAGTCCATAGAGGGTCCATGACCCACGACCCTTTTTTCTGAAGTCCGGAAGGAGATATTCGGGGACCAAGTGCTACAAACCCCACCAGAGCTAGACCGAGTCCACCGCTCCCTAAATGCTAAGCCGCGAAAGGGAGACAGGCCCAGGCCTGTGATCGTATGTTTTCACTGACACCAGACCAAAGAGCTGATAATCCGGGAGGCCCGCAAACGGAGGAATGACCTGAAGTACCGTGACTCGCCGGTCCGCATCTACGAGGACTATTGCCCCAACGTGCTGTACAACCTAGGCCTCTGACCAGCTCTCCTTTACCCAGCAAAGCTTCAAATCACCAAGAAAGATGGCAATAACAAACATTTCTCCTCAGTCGAAGAAGCCACTGCCTTCGTGAGGTCCGCGCCCGTCCCATGATGTTGCTTCTCTACCCCGACTTTGTAGTCGGTGTTCGGGCTAATCTACTAGTGACTAATGCTAACATTGTTACCGGCTTCGGGATGACTCGCCATCCCGGTAAGAGTGTCTCGACACGATAACACTTAACGTACAGTGACTGTGAACTCTTACTAGTGTCGTACGGTGCTTATTGAACACTGGGACTCTTAGTTTTTATAAAACGCCGTCTGGGCTTGTTGAACCGATGTTTTGTATGGAGTCTGCCCCTGTTTGTTTTGGTTAACCCTTGACCATACTTTTCATTTTTATTAGGGGTAATATTAGTTAAACGTTTAATACAAAGATGCCTGGAATTCTGTTGAATGTTTTATTTATTTTTATTTTTTTATATGCTACGTGAAGATGCAGCCTCTCCACTTATGTCATTGATTTCTATTCCTGGGGCATATCGCCCCCTACTGCTCTAAAGGGATGGCATAGTGGGAAAACTTGCATTGTTATTTCTTCGTCTAAAAATACTCTGGGGGAATCTTCCACAGTGACTGTTGTACTTGTTTATGCTCACATGTGAGTAGTTTGGTTTTAGACATTGCAATGTGGGAGGCACTTAAACTTTTCTCTGTTATTGTCTGACTGTCTATTCTATAAGGGTTACATTTTGTCCTGCGGGAGTGGTGAAGTTATGGGGATCAGTGAGTATAAAAAAAACAAAAAACTGGAAGCTATAGGGGTTTTAAATGTGTTAATAGGGTTTTCTGTTGTTGTGTTTTTGTTTTTGGTTTTGTTTGTTTTGTTTTTTCTTCTCTCGTCTCTTCTCTCTTTCTTTTCTTTCCCTCTTCTCTTTATGTTGTCCCCCCCCCTCCCCCCAAAAAGCATCGTCAATGTACATCTTCCCTTAACAAAGGGTGAGTAATGTATAACACAATTACACCTCAAAACCAGGGCTGCAGGTTTGTGTCGTGGAATGTTAGGGGGAGTCAATGGAACAATGAAGAGGGACAAATTGATTTCACACTTGAGACAACTCAGAGGGGATATTTATTTCCTTCAGGAAACTCACCTCAAGACCTCTGAGATTTCACGTATTAAAAGACCTTGGATGAGTCATGTATTTCATTCTAAATTTTCCACAAGGGCGAGAGGGGCGGCAATTATTATTAGCAAAAATATAACATTTGAACCAACAAAATCTATTGAGGACCCTCATGGGCATTTTGTGGCTGTATCAGGCAGGCTGTTTGACATCCCAGTTATTTTAGTGAGTGTCTACGCCCCTGTATGGGATGATGACAAATTTATCACCCATCTTTTCTCCTCCCTTCCTGACATAGACAGTCATTACCCGATTATAGGTGGCGATTTCAACCTTATTCAAGATCCTGTTCTAGACAGGTCCTCCTCTAGACCCCTTACTTTATCCAACTCTGCTACCACATTGAAATCTTTTTTAAACCAGTTGGCCTAAGTGATCCCTGGAGATCTCTTAATCCATCCACCAAAGCCTTTTCGTTTTTCTCCCACGTTCATCGTACATACTCAAGAATTGACTTTTTTTTTTTTTCGTTAATAATAAGCTATTGCATTGGGTTAATTCAAGTGAGTATCACAGTATAGTGATCTCGGACCATGTTCCTACATTAGTTATCATAACTTTCCCTAATCCCAGCCCTCCACACACACAATGGAAACTTTCCCACTTTTTACTGAATAATCCACGTTTTCAAAATTTCTTCCAGGAGGTAATAGCCAACTTCTTTCAGACAAACGACACCCAAGACATCACGAGAAGCACTCTATGGGAGGCGTGTGAAGCATATCTGAGGGGACAGGCGATCTCGTTTGCCTCCCGGCAGAAAAAGAAGGACATGGAAAGGATGGTCTGGCTCTCGGATCAACTATTGAAAATTGACACACAATATGCCGCCTCTCCCACTCCCTCTCTTTATGACCAACATCTTAAATTTCAGGCTGAGTTCGACCGTTTGTCAACATCCAAGGTTGAAACAAAATTGTTAAAAACAAGTCAACGTTACTTTGAAATGGGAGATAAGGCGGGCAAACTTCTCGCCCATCAGGCTAGAACTGCTGCTCTCTCGAGACTGATCCCCAGGATAAAATTGCCATCAGGAGCAGTGGTCACCGACCCCAAATTAGTAAATGATGCGTTTTAAAATGTTCTATTCTGACCTGTACACTTCAGAGTACTCGCCCGAAATCTGGAAGAGCCACAACCCCCTAGAGATGCTTACATATCCCAAAGTCGATAGTAATCTGGCTGACAAACTAGGCACACTTATATCATTGGCGGAGGTGCAGGAGACGGTTAGACAGCTACAAAATGGCAAGTCCCCTGGCTCAGACGGGTTTGTAGTAGAATTCTACAAAGCAAATTTGAACCTAATAACCCCACATTTGGTTAATGTCTACAATGAATCCTTTACTAGTGGCAGATTGCCCCCAACCCTATCTGAAGCTCTTTTATTAAAAAAAAGACAAGGATCCCCTTGAATATAGCAACTATAAGCCCATCTCACTTTTGAATGTAGAATAGACAAAAGATTCTCACCAAGGTCCTAGCCACTCGTATGCAGCAAGCCCTGCCTGCCCTGATTTCCACAGACCAGACTGGGTTCATGGCTGGAAGGAATTCGTCATTTAACACCAGACAACCCTGTCATACCTGAGGTGGTAATTTCTTTAGACGCTGAGAAAGCGTTTGACAGAGTTGAGTGGAGTATCTGTACTTCGTCATGTCAAAATTTGGCTTCAGCTCTGACTTTATTATATGGATTAGACTGCTTTATGACTCCCCAACTGCCCATATCCTTACAAATGGTGTGAGGTCGCCCTCCTTTGCCCTTCGTAGAGGCACCAGACAGGGATGCCCCCTCTCCCCCTTCCTATTTGCTTTAGCTGTCGAACCACTTGCCATCTGGCTTCGGGGGGAGGAGAGAATCGAGGGTATCACCAGGAATGATGTCAACCACAAGCTGTCCCTGTACGCGGACGATTTGCTGTTGTATGTATCAAACCCGGCCTCATCCATCCCTGTTATTACAGACATTCTAACCCAATTCGGCAGATACTCTGGCTATAAATTACATTTTAATAAAAGCGAACTTCTTCCTATCAACCGCCTGTCTAAGAAGATGCCACCATCCTCTTTCCCATTTAGGGTCGTCTCAGAGGGGTTTCGATATCTAGGCGTATTCGTCACTGCCTCCTTCGAGGACCTCTTCAACAAAAATGTTCGCCATCTTATTGATAAGTGTAAGCTTGATATGACACGTTGGTCCTCTCTCCCCCTTTTCCCTAACTGGCAGAGTTAACCTGGTAAAGATGGTGATTCTCCCTAAATTCCTCTATTTGTTCCAGCATATTCCAATTTTTATGAGAAAATCCTTTTTTCAGCAGCTAGACCAGACAATATCGTCGTTTCTGTGGTTGAACAAGCCACCCCGTATTGAACAAGCTGTTTTACAACTCCCCAAAAAGCTGGGCGGTCTCGCACTACCCAATCTCATCCAATATTACTGGGCATGCAACGTTAACAAACTTATTCATTGGTTTGACAGAGGAGCTGACACAGGTCCCTCATGGGCTCAGATAGAACTATGGTCCTCAAAGTTTTCTTTACATTCCCTCTTTACCGCGCGACCCCCTCTCAAGATTCATAATGTCTCACAGAACCCTGTTGTTACCAACTCCCTGAAAATTTGGATGCAATTCCGTAAACATTATGGCTTGAACCTTCAACTTTAGCCCCGATTGTCAAAAACCATCTATTTCCACCCTCCCTGTCAGACCCTACTTTTAATATCTGGCGAAACAAAGGCCTGCTGCACGTCAAGGACCTTTACAAAAAAAAGATATTTACTGATTTTACAGAGCTTGCAGCCAGGCTCGAATTACCCCACTCTCACTTTTTCCGTTTTCTTCAAGCCAGGCACTTTGTCCAAACCACCTACCTTCACTTCCCCAACCGCCCACCCGGGTCTCTGATTGACTCCTTGCTCACCCTCGACCCTGCCCAAAGATGCTCCATCTCAGTGATCTACAACTCCATTGATTCCCTTAACCCTGACCAGGTGACTCGCCTGAAGCAGATTTGGGAGGAGGAGATAGGAGTACCAATATCAGACAGCCGGTGGGACCAAATTCTTAAGCTAGTTCACTGGTCCTCCATGTGTGCTAGGCACAGCTTGTTACAATGTAAGGTTCTTTTCAGAGTGCACTACACAAACACTCAACTGGCGAAGATTTACCCAGGCACCAGTGACAGTTGTAATAGGTGTAAACAATCACCTGCCAACCACACACACATGTTTTGGTCCTGTCCGAACCTTACCGGCTTCTGGTGCCACATCTTTGATACACTTGCAATGGTGCTTGAGATGGATCTTATTCCTGAGCCTTGCATGGCCCTGTTTGGTTCCCCCCCACTTACAACACCTATTCTCCCTGTGACAAAGCGCCGGGTATTGGCTTTTACAACCCTATTGGCCAGACGCCTTATTTTGTTTTAGTTTGTTTATGTTCTCCCCCCTTCACACAATAGCTGGCTTAGGTAGGTCCTAACTCATATCAAACTTGAGAAGGTTAGATTCTCACTTGCGGGTTCTGGTAATGTTTTCAACAAAACCTGGCAGCCCTTCTTTGAATATTTAGATAGAACTACTATTCACCCAGAAAGCGACTAGATGCTCCCCCCCTCCCCTTCTTTTTATTTATTTTTTGTTTTTGCTGGGTGGGAAGGGATAATGGGTAACTAAGGTTCAGTCATAGAAGCCGTTCTGGCTTAGGCTAAATTGGTTGTTGTTTTCAGCATACACTGTAAGACAAACCGCTTACTACCTCTTAACAAGTCTACCTGGAAACATTGTATGTGTCAAGTATTGTTGTATATGAACGAAAAATCTAATAAAAAGATTTATTAAAAAATAAATAAATAAATGTCACTGTCAAACACACTATTTCATCCTAGACAAACCAGAAATAGGGATCAAAGTGCAAAATAATGAACTTATCCTTACTCGTATTGTAAAATGATAGTTTAGGATTGAATTGAACAAAGGCAATGAATTGATTGAAGCGAGATTGTATGTACTTAGCAGCTAGTCAGTGGATCATACACAGTAGACTGCTGCCAGCAGCAAAACTAAAGCAAGCCTAGTCAAATCAAGGTCAGTTTAATGTACTTTATATTATAAATATGTGTACCATTTTAGCTTGCTGCCAGACGATTTTTTCCAATAGGAAAACTAAGTATATCTCACTCTCTCCAGCACACCAGATTCCATTGACAAAAATGGCTATTTTACTTTGCAGCACAAAGGAGTTGCTAGTCTACTGCTGCCTCATTGAAGTTGTTATATGTAATTTAGGTAAATCACAACAAAGCTGAACTATCAACGAAGACATAGAATAGCATAATTAAACGTAATCATTGAGCCAGCAGTAGACCAGCAATTTCTGTGTGATGCAGGTAAAATTGCTGTTTTTGCCAATCGAATCAGGTGTGCTGGAGAGAGTGAATTAACAAGCATACTTCAGTTTCCTGTCAGAAAGGGCTGCTTGATGGCAAGGTAAAGCAGGAAAAATATCAGTTAATATAGTAAGTGTACACTGAAAATGGAAATGTATTGTATCAATGTAATGTTAAAACAAACACAATCTTACAGTATACAATACAATTCATAATAATACAGAAATAAATATTAACACAATGTTAGCATTGATATATGAGGAGATAGTTTCAAATGCAATTTATGTGTGGCTATAAGGGACTTTCTGACATCTGTTTTATATGCTTACCTGTTAGATTTGAAGAATACCAGATGAGTAGAAGCATCATAGATGAACCACAACAGCCTTCAATCTCACAATTCTTGGACTGTCGTGTAGCGCATTATAGCATGAGTCATCCACAGCAGAAGGCTATCACCAACGCAATACTGTCCGACTTGATTATTGATTGCAACTTTCCCCTGTCTATTGTGGAACACAAGAGTTTTCTGCACTTTCTGACAATAATTGACAGTAAGTACAGACCAGTGTGTCGCAGAACGTTGACATCAAAAACAGAGAGCCTCGCTGGGGAGAGACGTTCAAGATTAAAAACTCAATTGAGCAACACTGAGCATGTTTCAGTCACTGTGGACATTTGGTCTGACCGAAAGATGAGGGGATTCCTTGGTGTCACTGTCCACTGGATAGAGAAGAGACAGCTAAAGAGAGGATACAGCTAAATACAAATCTCTTGGCCTGCAATTGCTTCAAAGGCTCACACACAGCTGAACGAATCTGTGACCAATTTGAGTCAATATGCGATGAATACAACATCAAAGATAAATTGGACTACATTATTAGTGACAATGCTGCTAACATGCGAAAGGCATTCACTGTGTGCTTCCCCAGTGAACAAGAGGATGATGACGGAGATCTTGATGACCCTGATCTCTGGTGTGACTTAACCCTGGAAGAACAGCAAACGGTAGATGCTGCTATGGCCAAGAAACAGCTCCTGCAGTGTTTTGCGCATACTATCAGCTGGTGGTGGGAGACGGTTTGAAAGAAACAAAAATGGCATGTCCTTCTCTTTCCAAATTATCAAAACTTAGCTCATTGCTGCACACAAGCACAACATTCAAATATGTGTTTGTTAGTGAATTTGGGGAACAGAAAGGCATCCCTGCTGCAGTCAACACAAGATGGAACTGAGGCAAGTAAAGGCAGTTCTCCAGTGTGATCATCTAAAGCTCTGTGTCATTCTAGAAAAGGCTGGGCATAAGGAGTTGTCATTCACACCATGAGAGTGGAATCTGTTGAAGGAGTTGGTTGACATCTTGAAGCCGTTTGGAGAAGCAACTGATTTGACACAGGGAGAGAAGGTCGTCACAATCAGTGCAGTTGTTCCATCCGTCTTGTCCCTCAATCATCACCTTGAGAAGCTGAAGCCTCAAGTTCGTTTCCTGAGCGGCCTGGTCGGAAGTCTCCAGGCATCCCTGAACAAAAGATTTCTTGGGATCTTCATTAACGTGAAAATGGCCGGGACTCAAGATGGGATCACTGCCCCCTTTTCAGACCCAGTCTACCTCAAAGCAGCCGCCTTGAATCCAGCCTTTCCTCTGTTGTGGGTGGAGCACCATGTACTGGTCAATCGTGATATCAAGGCAGAGGTGGCTCAACAAGTTAAAGGTAAATATTATTGACTTCAATGCAACTTTTTTTCTCGTAGTCTGATCTTATTGACAGCATCAATAATTGCATTTTTCAGTCTAACACTGTATCACCAACACCAATGGTAATAAGGGCTCTTTTGTTTCTGCTGTTAAATGTTTTTCCAGAATTGATCCTGCAATATGCTGCAGAGACTGAGCAACCTGTGCCTCTGGTTGATGAAGAAGAGCAAGAGGACCTTGGACAAGAAGAAGGGCAGTTTGCTGCATACCATAAGAGGCAGAAGAAGGATGTTGGGACCACTCCAGCACTACAGCTAAGTCACTACCTAGACACAGCCGAAGGACAGAACGCCCTTTGTTCTGGGCACTGAACATGAAGTCTCTTCCTTCACTCTTACGAGAAACCATCAGAGTCTTGGCAGTGCCTGGCTCTAGTGCTCCAGTTGAGCAAGTTTTCAGCCATGGTGGCATCATACTACGTCCCCATCGTGCACAAATGACTGACAGACTTTTGGCCAATTTTATCTTTTGCAAATGCAATGCAGCATAGGGCCTTGACATAGAAAAGCACAACTCTGTTCATTGTCATGTTCATGACACTTCACATCTGGTCCCCTTCCAGACACACACACACACAATGTTTTGGGAGTGAGGATATCTTGTATAAAATGGTGACATGTTTGAAAAGGTTAAGGTTACACTTTGGTTTTGAAATGAAATATTTTTTATAAAGTGGAAACACATTTGGAAAAGTTACATTCAACTGTTTTTTTGATCCTCCAAATACCTGTTTGAGGGTGAATAATAATAACTTAAACTTATATAGCGTCTTTCATCGTACCCAAGGTCAAATAGGGAGGAGAAAAGGGGAGTGGGGGTTAGGGATCAAAGGACTTAGTGCAGAGAAATGTTTTGAGGTGCTTTTTGAACATGGGCAGTGATTGGGCAGAGCGGACGTGGAGTGGTAGACTGTTCCAGAGTGTGGGAGCATTGGCAGAGAAGGCCCTGTCCCCAAAAGTTGGCAATCTGGTGCGGGGAGTGGCCAGCAGGTCCTTGTCAGAGGACCGCAGGGAACGTGATTGTAAGGGTGGAGGAGATCTGTGAGGTATTGTGGTGAGAGTCCATGGAGAGATTTGTAGGTGAGCAGGAGGATCTTGTAGGTGATGCGTGACTTGACTGGCAACCAGTGGAGCTGTTGGAGGATGGGAATGATATGTTGCCAGGGCTTTGTGTGGGTCAGAACCCTGGCAGCTGAGTTCTTGACGTACTGGAGTCTGCTAAGGGCCTTGACGGGAAGTGATGAAGGCATGGATGAGTGTCTCTGTGACTGAATGCATGAGTGAAGGCCGGAGTCTTGAGATGTTTCTCAGGTGGTAGAAGGCAGACTTGGTGATGTTGTTGATGTGGGACCGGAAGGAGAGAGTGGATTCCAGGATGACATCCAGGTTGCGCACCTCAGGAGATGGGGAAATGGAGCAGCCATCCACAACCAGGGCCAGGTCACCAACTTTCCTGAGCATTGGTGCAGGGGCCACCTACAAGACATGTTTTTTAATTCAAGGCTAGATTTAAGTTTTAGGGTGAAGAGTGTTTTGCAAAAATGAGGATCTTTTGAGACAGTTTTAGTGCATTAAGCAATGGAAATACAATGTCAGCACTTTCTGTGGAAATTACATTTGCCTTTGTTTATTTCAGATGTGTTTGAACAATGCTCTTGTTTTGATGAATATATACAGATTTTAAAAGCATACATGATTTGTGTAAAAATTATTTCTCCGTTGTTAAAAGGACTCGAAAGGACTTGAAACTCAAACGGTAGGACTTGGGACTTGACTTGAGACTTGTCGGTCTTGACTTAGGACTTGACTCGGGGCTTGCTTGTCTTGACTCGGCACTTGACTCGGGACTTGAAAGCAAAGACTTGAGACTAACTTGTGACTTGCAAAACAATGACTTAGTCCCACCTCTGCTGGCAGCACACCCTTTTGCATCAATGGTGTGTCGTTCAAGCGAGTTGCGTGACTTACATATGAAGCCCCATGAGTTGCTCAAAGGGAGACGGAGGAGGAGGAGCTCGTGAGCAAAGGAGGAGCACTGTGCAGCCTGGAGACAAGGTGTTCATAAAGGTGTTTAGAAGGAAGTGGTATAACGAGCGCCGTGAAGGACCGTTTGAAGTTGTTCGCAGTACTGGAACAGCGGTCCAGGTTAAAGGGTCTCCAACGTGGTATCATTTATCACACTGGGTTAAAGCAGCAAGAGAGGAGGTGCCACGCCCGCAGAGTCGGGGTGGTGAAGGCTCAAGAGAGCCGGGAGAAATTGTGGGAGAACATGCTACAGATGAGATGCATGAAAATCTCCAGAGTCAAAACCTGGACGAGGAGATTATCGATGATAGGATGGTGATGATGATTCTGGGCACATTACTGATGGTGCCAGAGTCGAGTCTGCAGTTAGTGGACGGGAGAGAAGATTTGGATATACAAGATATACCTAAACTACAACACTGGTTGGCGGTAACACCTAGCTCTCAGAGAAAGTTCTATCTGTTTTTATGATAGTGTTTAGAGAACTTGATCAACACACAGAAAAACATTAAGAACTCAAGTCAGTCACTGAAGGGACCTGTGGAATAACCCTCCCTCAATAAATGAGGGGTAAATAAATCCTTTTAAAGAGCTGTATAATGAAACAAAGGGCCACAACTGCGAGTCATTATTGTTACCATCTTGTCCCAGCAGCAGCCTGCCTGCACCGCTGCAGCTCATTACCCCCCCCCCCCCCCCCCACACACACACACACACACACCTCAGCTGATTCTCTCTGGCAGCAAAACACACAGACTGCTGCTTCAGATGACGGTGCAAAAAACACACATCAGTGCATCACACTCATTGTATATATGTTTGTCTACGCTTGCAGATTCCAGTTCGGGAGGGATCAATCGACATATGGATGTGAAACTCTTTCTACAAGATTAGTTTTGTTTTGGTTGTAAGGGCTGTGAACAGATGATGACTTCATTATCATTCATTAAGTCTTCCACATGCTAACGCTGCCATCAGAATGTTCCATTGCCCAAGGTCCAATCCTGCAAACAGTTGGCATTTCACTGAATAAATAACATGTACAATGACTTAATCATGTCCTTCTACACATTTAAATGTTATTTGATTAATTGTTTAAACTCTAGGTGTGTGTTTTTTTCTTCGAGTTAATGCTTTTAAAATTAGACAAAAAACCTGATATTCTTTGTTTTGAAATATTTATTAAATCAATAGCAGAGGGGGAGGATTTAAAAAAAAAAAAAAACAGTTATGATAGAGCATCCAAAAGGACCAATGGCATTGAATGTAACCACATCATGTCACAGGCTGGACACTGTGTATTTATCATCTGTCAGTGGCCTCAGAGTCAGAGTAAAACAGATTTCAAAGAGCCTCTTCTGATATGCTTTCTTATGTTCGCTTCTTTTCTCTTCTCCAGTCTAGAAACAAGAACCAAATATGTCACGATTAAGTCGGAGGCGGGAGATTAACCTGAGCAACAACTATTCATGGCGAGTACAGCGAATAAAACTTTTAACAAGCAATAGCGCTGAGCAAAGTGACTAGAACACAACAACACACTTGTTAAAAAACACCACACTTTATAAAGTCAGGCAACACTAACCAGGCTTAGTGTGATTCTGTTTAATAACAGCGTTGTGATGCCTAACAACGTTAATTCAGACTGAAACATGTTCACTTATGGGGATGGGGGATATGCATCAGCTGCTAGTCTGACAGTCAGTGAATAGGTAAGTTAGCGGTAGACTTAATGCCGGTGGACGAGCAGCACTGCAGCAGGCGGTAAAGCCGCTGAACCACATTAATAAACAATGAAGCGCACTCTGGAGAAAAGTAAAAACGTTGGAGAAGTAGTAATCCGGCTTCGCATGATTAAAGCAATGCAAGCATCGACCTGACACAGTCCCCCATTGTTGTTGTTGTTGTGAGTGGCGTTGGGGAGAAAATCAGCGACGTAATCGGTGATGTCATGACGCAGCACCAGTCGGGCTCTGGGCTGATGGAAACACAACTGGGGCTAAAAAAAAGAACCAGTTCTGAACCAGAAGAGCACTAGCAGGGGGCTAGAACTGGAACTAGTTTGGTGGGAAAGGGGCATCAGTTCACTTAATGGCCCTTTTTAGGTGGAGTTATTCTTGTGTGTTAGGAAGTCATAGATATATCTTCCATAGCTACCCCGCACCTTAAATAGGTGCATGTCAATGATTGGATTTCTGAAAGGGCCAACAGGCACAAGCCAATGGGCACTTACGATCAGGACTTAGAAAATGTTGCTGACAAAGAAAAACACAAGACTGATACAATGACACACTAGATGTCCACCCAAAATGATTCCAAATATGCTAAGGCAACAGAGAGATAATAAATGACCTAATAGAGACATTCAAACAACCCACACAAAAAGCTGCATACTAGAGGACTAGTTCAACCTTAAATAGTCAAAGTACTGAGCGTACATCCTCCGGGTGACCAGCAGGTTCTATATTCCAGTTATCCACACACAGAGTACTTTACCTCCAGCAGTCTACTTTTGAGAGCTCAACAATGTACATTCATACCCTGAACAAATTCTTCAAACATCACCCCCTCACCCTGTTGCCTTTCCTTTCATCCCAGCATCAAACTCCTCTTCATCTCGCCCGTCTTCGTATGTCACACCCTCACACACTCTCTCTCCAACATGAGAAGTCCATTCCACAGTCTGTCAGCTGACACCCTGCTGCACGACAGGCTGCTGACACCCACTGTCAGCCACAGCACCACACACAGCTACCCTGCAATTAGAGTGTGTGTGTGTGTGGGGGGGGGGGGGGTTGTTTGTTATTCCGACTGCCCTCTGTGTGTGTCTGTCTATTTTCCCTTCTGTGTGTGTGTGTGTGTGTGTCAGGGTAAGTGGTGCATGCAGTAGGTTTGTTTTGAAAGCACCCATGCATTCATGAGTTTGTGTGAGTGTGTTTGTTTGTGTGTTTGCCTGTGTGAGTGTTTGCGTGTGTGTGTGTGTGCGCGCGCGCACGTGCGCGTGTGCGTGCGTGTGCATCAGATTGAATGTGTGTTGATTTCTGCTATATCTTCTTCATGAATGATTCAAAAGACTCCAAATAGGAAATTGTATCTCTGACCAGCCCACTTTGCATCTGTATAGCCCTTTATTTCACACACACACACACACACACACACACACACACACACACACACACACACACACACACACACACACACACACACACACACACACACACACACACACACACACACACACACACACTAAAACTCTCCATCTTCTCTTGGCATATGCCATGTTGGGAATATGTATTTTTGGAGTGTGTGTCTCTATCTATCAGTGTGTAAATGAGCCCTATGCTTTGAAGCATACATTTGATGGGTGTGTGGATTCCTTGCTGCTCTGTGTGTGTGTGTGTGTGTGTGTGTGTGTGTGTGTGTGTGTGTGTGTGTGTGTGTGTGTGTGTGTGTGTGTGTGTGTGTGTGTGTGTGTGTGTGTGTGTGTGTGTGTGATCAGAGAGGCGGCCTGAGGCTGTGGCCCGATCAGATTGAGTTGGCGATGCAGAGCAGAGAGCAGCGAATAGGAGGATGCTCAGCCTTACACTGATAACAGCTCAAACTCACACCATCCACTGACACTGAGGAGAAGACACACAAACCCATTGAATGGGATTATGATGGGATGTGCTGTGTGTTGGTGCGAGGAGGTTCAGGGTATTTCTGTTGATGAGCCCCAGCACCGTTCGTCATAGTACATTCCTTTTATTATTACTCTGTGAATTATCCATTAGTTTGGTATTTTCCTGAAGACCTAAACTCTACATAGGAATTATTTTGGACATTGGAGAACAATTCAAATGTTATCGTAATTATTCTTTAATATAACATTGTGATACTGATTTTGTGAAAGAAACAGAAAAGTGAACATGGTATAGTTGACAGACTTGTACAGTAAAAAGAATGTGTGTGAGACTGCTTTGTGACTCTACAAGCCAAGGTCAGATCAAAAGCACATTTTTTTATTCTAATGAGTGGGGGTATGGCTTTTAAAATCATACGATTTTACAATAGTGTTAGCTTTTGTTTTGCTGAAAATCATAATATCTACATTTTTTTCAGTAGTATCTACAAAAATATAATGGTAAATTCTGCATGAATGAGAAAGACAGAGGCTGTGATTGTGTGGAGTCATTATGAAAAAGATCGGCCGTTTAAAAGAAGACAGAACTCCTCTGCCTCCATGTGCATTGGAAACTATGTAACGTGTAAATCAATAACCAATAAATAAATGTGTTTCAGTCTGAATTAACGCTGTTTGGCATCACAACGCTGTTATTACAGTTTCTCTGGTATAAGATGGGTGATGTTAGCATACCAACCAAAGCTAATCTTATCTTGACTACTTGTAGCTATCGTGGCATAAGCCGTTTTCCGCAGGCATATTTGACGTTATGATTTTACTTGTGATAGTCAGACATGGCAACCTGTGTAGCCCATACATGTATTGAATCCATCCGATAGCTGCTTTAATACAAAACAGGACAACGTCTGCCTGCTCTTCACAATGATCAATAACAGCGAACAGACGGTCATTAAAGTAAGGTCAAAATAAACTGGATCACAATAAGTCTGGTTCCTCTTGGATCTCCAGGCCCCTGTCTCCTGGATCTCCACAAGCCCTGTCAAAACCAGGGGCATCATTTATAAACGTGGCGTATGCCCAAAAGATGGCGTATGCCAATTTCTAAGCAATCTTTGCGATTTATAAAAAAAAAACTTGACGGGAAATGTGCGGTCCTCAATGGACACTCTGACCCATGCGTACCCACAAAAAAGGGAGAGATGAGAAACTGCGACACCATTGGCAGAATTGAGGGAAACATGTGAAATAATACCATACATCGAAATATTACCTCTCATGTATCATATATGAAAAATTACTTTGCAAAAAAGACTCCTGAGTGCACACAAAAACGTAACTTTGAGAACTAAATAAATACGGATATGTTATTGAAAACCCTCCCTCGAATATGTTCTCTTGTGAAATGTATTCTCATAATTAATGCGGTAAACAGAAAGACAGATGTACGTTTAAACTGACCACGTTTTGGTTACGAGTGCATGGTTTTACTATATACAGCAATTATGTTTGAAAATGTGGTTAAATTCTTAAACATTTTAGAACTTTATTTATTTCCTTTAACTGGTTGATAGAGTAGCTGCTGGGGGGTGAGGTTCTGCTCACAGCTGATCGATAGCCAGAATACAAACCACCAAATAAACAGATATCTCTTTTGTAAACAAAGTTCCAAGTGTTTGTACATGTGCAAAGCCAGCTAGATTGCACTTGGTTTAATATCATTTCTAAAAAGGAAAGAAGATTACTTTACATTTGAGTGCCAGATGCACAGGTGTAACCCCCCTCTCCCCCCCAGTCATGACTCCGGAGGGATCCCCCGATAATTTCTGACAGTTTTTTATCAAGGGGGTGCGTCAGACTGCATATTTATTTATTTTGTTGACGATCCAACTTTCTGAGGCAGCAGCGTTCACAGAGTGCTCCACATGCTGCAGCTCTTTGTTATCTTCAAACTGCGTCCACCAAACAATATGATTAACTTGTCTGCACCTCCCAAACAAGAACCAAAATCGTACTCGGTGTGAAATGGTTTTTTTTAGCTGTTCCTGTGATCGTCATCAGGCAGTCAGTCTACATGATTATTCATACGGGGCGTTTCTTTGACTATTTATATGCAAATATGGCCATTATTTGAAGTCTGCAAAAGCAGCGCCGCATTTCGATTAATTGTGAATTAAAAAGCGCGTAGGACGTGCGTGCGCAGTGTTTTATAAATCATAATATTTTTTTTCGTATTTACGTCCATTGTTTGTACGTACGCCATCTTTTCACGTTCGAATCCCACGCAAAGCTTTATAAATGAGCCCCATAACAGTCATATTCTCATGCGCAGCCCCCTGGTACACCTGCGAGCTGCGGAATATGAAGACAGCGGGGCGTTTGTTCAAGCGGCGCATCAAGGCTTCAGGACTCACTGTTCACAGACAGGCATACCATGGACTACCAAAAGACCCACGTGAAGTCCCTCAGAGACACATGGTCAACATTCTACTCCACTATCATCAACAATAGCCCTGGCAACTCAAAGCAACTTTTTTCAACCATAAATCATCTCCTCAAATTCCCTCACACCAAGAGACAGCAGAGGAGCAGTGTGGTCATTTTATTGCATTTTTTTTTAAAAAAAGTAATGACCATCCGCTCTCTCCTCTCCAACTCCGCTGCTCTGCCAACACCCAGCCCGGACCTACCCAACCTCTTTGCTGCTTCACTGACATCTTGCTTGAAGTTGAGGCCCTCATCAAAAAGATGAAACCCTCCACTAGTGCCCTGGGCCCCTTTCAGCCCTGGTGAAATCTAACATTGGTGCCATAAGTCCCCTGATCACTCCAGTGATAAACCACTCCATCCAGTCTGGTCATGTTCCATCCACATTAAAAATCGCTGTCATCAAACCACTCTTCAAAAAACCCAACTTAGACATGGATGTCCTTGCCAATTACAGACCCATCTCAAACCTGCCATTTCTATTGAAGGTGCTGGAAAAAGTCATTCAGATTCAGGAACATCTCAAACTAAATAATCTCTTTGAAAAATTCCAGTCTGGTCTCCCGCTAGCCACAGTAGAGAAACGGCCTTAGTTAGGGTGACCAACAACCTGTTAATGACAACTGACACCGGATCTCCATATCTCCTCATCCTCCTGGATCTAACTGCACCATTTGACACCATCGACCATGACATCCTACTTCATCTTCTTCGCTCGACAATTGGAATCTCTGATTCTGCTCTTAACTGGTTTACCTCATATCTCACTGGGAGGACTGAGCACGTTACAGAAAAATCAAAAACACACTCTCTCAGCTTTTGTATCCCTCTAGGATCTTTCCTCAGCCCCAACCGTTTCACCATTTACATGTCCCCCCCTTGTTCGTGTCATCAGCTGGATTGGATTACATTTCATTGCTATGCTGATGACACACAGTTGTACATCAGAACAAACCTAACCCCTTCTGCACCTATGCCGTCATCAACATTAACTTCCTGCCTAGAGGAGATAAGGGTTGGATGAAGCACAACTTCCTTAGCTTCCATGAAATGAGAACACAATGTAAAGGGTTACACTCAGACAACATTCTGGGGGCAATCTGTCATCCTAAGGCAGCCCAAAAAAATCATGCTGTATTAAAACTAGCTGTTGAAACATAACATTTTCAGGAACATTTTATGGAGGTAATCATTTCATTGAAAGGAGCATCATTTTCTCGTAGACTTCTGAGCAATCAAACTTCTTTTTGGAAACAGAGTAGTTGCCCCCTGCTGGATATTGGAGAGAATACAGGTTTAAGGATTGAAACATATGAATCATGAACGTAAGCTTGCATTACAGAGACTTTTTGTGTCAGGTCTCACCAAAAATTATGCAGGATTACTTTGTCCTTAGCGGAATGGGGTGCAGCTGGTCAAAGCGTAATGCAGCCTGCAGCCCCCGGGGGCAGTCCTGCTCTGGGCAAGCCCCAGGAAGTGCTCCGGACTTTGAGAAAATATCCGTAGTGGCCAAACAGCGGGTACTAGCTACAACTTCCGTATCAGTCCGTGACTTCACCCGGCCCAGAAAGACTTTTTCCCATTGACTTACATTGGGCAAGAGATGTCTGTAAATCAGTGCCTAATTAGTTTTAACCCAAATAAACCAACCAGTATGAACCCTTTTATAGCCCCTTATTGAAAACATTAGGTCCTTAAAGTTGTAAAATGTGCTAAAAGCTGAATCCAGATTTATTTTCTCTCTCCATTCATTCTACTGAGCTGAAGCGGGAGACCTGGGGCGGGGCTAAAGGGGAAACTCAACTACGCATTGCTCTATGCCATGGCTGCCAAATTGGGGCCCCCAGTGCCTTCCCGCACTGTCCCACCATAAACGATCGGAAGCTCTCGTTGAAAATTATTTATTGGCGCACTACCAAATAATGCCATAGGATGGCGCTGTTGAGCTCAAGTCAGCTCCTAGCTACCCGATAACGCCCAAGACCAGTGAGTGAGAGGATTCAAGGATGGAGCGTAGTAGGCTGTGGCACACAGACAAACGAAAATTTAAAAAAACTTGGGAACAGGACTATTTTTTTACCGAGGTAGATTCCAATGCAGTGTGTCTGGTATGTAAGCAGAGGGTCGCTGTTTCAAAGGAATACAACATTCGCCGTCACTATCTAACTAAGCATGCGGCTGAGTTCGCAAAGTACACTGGAGAACATCGCAAGGTCAAGTTAGCAGACTTGCTAACAAAGCTAACCACCCAGCAGCGAACTCTACTTCAGCCGTCGACTGCACAAGAAAATGCCACTCGGGCTAGTTATCGCATTAGCAATGCAATCGTGAGAAGTGGGAGAGCTTTTGCAGCGGGTGATTTTCGTCAAGGAGTGTTTGACAATTGCTGCCCAAGATGTGTGTCCAAATCAGATGCGTGTATTTTCTCAAATTAGCCTGTCACGGAACACTGTCACCCGCTGCATTGAGGACATGGCCGAAGACGTTCGAGGTCAGATAGCCCAAAGAGCAAGTCGATTTTCTGCCTTCTCCATTGCGTGCGATGAAAGCACCGACATGTCCGACTCAGCACAGTTGCTGGTGTTTTTGCGAGGCGTCAATGAGGACTTTGAAGTGTGTCAAGAACTAGCGGGCCTTGAAACATTGAAAGGGACAACAAAAGGTGTGGATATTTTTATGGCAGTGGAGCGAGTTCTAGACAAGAACAGTTTGAAGTGGGAAACCCTATCTGGCATCAGGACTGATGGAGCCCCCGCCATGGTCGGTAAGCGAGCAGGGCTAACTGCACTTGTGTCAGACAAGGTCTCCGAGTTTGGTGGCTCGATTTTAAAGTACCATTGTATTTTGCATCAGGAGCAACTGTGTGCTAAAAACATGGGCTTGAAAAACGTCATGCAGGATGTCGTCGCCATTGTCAACAATATTCGCTCAAAGGCCCTCTCACTCACACCGTCAATTCAAAGCTCTGCTTGATGAGATGGATGCCCAGTATGGTGATGTATTGTACCACCAGGAGGTGCGGTGGTTGAGCCGTGGGAAAGTTTTGCGGCGTTTCTTTGATCTGCGCGAGGAAATAAGAGAGTTTCAAGCCACGAAGACGAACAACATCCAAGTGCCCACGGACAGTCACTGGCTTGCAGACATGGCTTTTCTTGTGGACATCACAGAGCTGCTGAATATCCTCAATCTTCAGCTCCAAGGGAGAGACCAGATGATCACGCAGATGTATGACCATGTCAAAGCCTTAAAGCAAAAGCTCCAGCTGCTTAGCAGACATCTTTCAACAGGTGAGATCTAACTTTAATATGTTATTGAACATAAAACAATGTATTACGCTTGTTGTCACAACCATGCTACCATAGATATATTGTTTGTGATGCATGTATACTTTGTGTTGGTGGAAAATAGATGTTCTTTTTAAAACCACTAAACCAGGCATTAAATCCAAAACAGTAGTTGTATTGCTTTTCATAGTCTACTGCAGCCATAAACAAAACAAAATATATCCCCTGCCCACCATTTGATTGATGATTTGTATTTAATTTCATTTCATGAACAACCTTGCATCTTACATTGCTGCTTTTGTCTTTGTGTCTGTATTTTCAGGAAATTTGGCACATTTCCCCAGCCTCAGAGAAGTTGGGTTGATGGAGGAAGACACACCAAAATACCTCGACATTCTCAACAATCTTGAGGTGGAGTTCGACCATCGCTTTGAAGATTTTCGTGGAAATACAACAGCATTTGAGCTGTTTGCTCAACCTTTTTCTGTGAATGTGGATGCAGTCAGTGAGGAGCTTCAAATGGAACTTTTGGAACTTCAGTCTGATTCAGACCTCCATAGCAGGTTTAGAGAGCTTTCCTTGCAAGATTTTTACAGGTCTATTCCCGCACACAGATATGGCAAGATCCGCAAACATGCCCAGGTTATGTTATCCCTCTTTGGAAGTACTTATGTCTGTGAGCAGGCTTTCAGCCTTATGAATCTTAACAAGTCCAAACTGAGGAATGCTTTATCTGACTCTCACCTACATGACATTCTCACTTTGTCAGTTAGTCAGCTTGAACCTGATATTGAGAGGCTTTTAAAAACCAAGAACAGGCTTCATGTTTCCCACTGATTGGACTACTACAGGCAGAATATGTAGGCCTGCCCTAGGCCCCCATTGTGTCACCTGGGAGTATGGTAGGCCCAAGGACTGGTAATGTTCCACACCTGTCCACAAATATTTCATAGTGCTTCAGTTATTTTTTTAGTTTAAAGAAGCCAGATCGATGTTATGAAATGTTATTGACCTAAATGTGAAGCACAATAAACAGTGCAATTCATTTTTCAAAATTACTTTGTGATATAGTGTTTATTTTGCACACGTATGCTTAACTTACACACGTAATGTACTGCACTCATATATTTACCGCACACTTAATGTACTGCAAAATTATCATTTTGGCCCTCGGCCCTCCCCTCACGTTCAATGTTGGCCCTCCATCGGGAAGTATTTGGGCACCCCTGCTCTATGCTGTCGATAGCCAGGCATGATGGGTAATTTGTGACGTTTTGTTCTCGAAAATCTCAGGCCATTTTGTCTTCTCGTTAATGAGCAGCTCTCATAAGAATGAAGGTCCCGCCTCTATATCCAGTTCTCATTATCCATCCGTGCTGATACTCCGTGACAGGATCTCCTTCCTTGTGGTGAGTTCATAACACATTGTATGAATGCCTGACTAACTGATCTAATGGCCATCATGGTCCTCAGTGGACAGGTTTCCCACAATGCCCGTGGTCTCCTGTTAAAATGTCTCCATTTCAGGCCCAAATAAATGGTTGTTTGTAAATAAATGGAGATTGCTACACACACAAGCCATACCACATAACTTACTGCACAAAGTAAGCCTACACATAATTATGGTATGGCAGCCAGGATGCATTTAGTGAAAGTGATGAAATGATCTTCTTTGTGAAGAGTTTAAGGGCTAGGACTTTAAGAAAAAGGACAGTTTTCTATCCTGATGACTGTAAGAAATAATTATCAATATTATGTGTAACTACAACACTGCCTTATTCTGACAACCGTTTTACTTTGAAACTGTTTATTTTGTAACCGGATGTTGGTTTTAGCCTTGGATAGCATGTAGCTAATATTGCATTGTGTGTATATATGAGTAGAGGGAGAAGGACGCGTGGAGTTACATACTAAACACACCACCTCTACCTCTCACTCATTGATGCTGCAATAATACTATTGCGTGTTTAATAACTGATAAACTTCAGAAGGATTGCATAATAGAATATTGTAGGTGAGAGCTTCAAGACTACGCTAACAAGATGGCAACTGTGACGTAATAGGAGGACCCGCCCCCGACGACGTCAGCCAATAGAAGAGTCCAGAGCCGCGAACAGGATCCAGCCCCCCGCTACCAACCAATGAGAGTAGACGAGTCCGGAGCTCGTCTTATTTTGAAATTGTTTATTTTTATGACCGGAAAGGGATGGTAGCACAAAATATGTTTGAATTGTAAAATCGATGTCTCTTTCTACTCGTACCGCCAGACAGTAAACTGCTCGTGAGCCCCCACTCATTTAGTGGCCTGTGGAAGCGTGTTCCGAGCTATTGAGCCACAGCTGTGAAACTTTTGTAAAACCTACTGCTGCATCTTTTTATTAAATACTCCTTTTAAAAATTATGAGGAGCTTCACTTCGTTTTCTTTTAAATCTACTCCTGGACTTCGAATAAAAGAACATTTTTGACATGACGTGCATCAACTCATTGCTGCTTACATAAAACAACAGTGAGTGAGGCATCATACCCTCTGGTTTGCCACCTAGTCACTCTCTTCAGCTGTCAGCAGTGAGAACAAATAATGTTACTTAATGTTTCTGTTTGGAAGGAAAGTACACATAAGCATACTTCTTTAAGCTTAACCAATGCAAAATGGACATGTTTTAACAGGATATCCATTGATACATTTAGTGGTGAGCCGGTTTTACAGCGGAGCTTGCCTGTTGCAGTGGGGACATACAAGTGCAGTGTTGTGTGTGTGTGATTTGGGGTGATGCTCCACAATTTACTGTTTCATGATTTATTGTTAGTAAGGGCTATGATTGTACTATTTCGTTTTTAAGGGATGTCAAATGTTTCATGTGAGATTCTGTGAGACAATTAATTATTGTATTTTATTTCTTTTTCATAGTTCTTACGTTGGTAATGACTTGTATACAAGAAAGGGTATACAATAAACAGATACCATCAGTACGAGAGTCAAACCATCATTCAGCCGGGGATGCTAAATATAGTGTGTCACTTTTACATGCAAAACATGTTACTAAAACATGGCCAAACCAGCTGAAGCTCAAGAGCAAAAACATTAAGACTGCATTGCTTCTTTTAGCTTAATATGCCATATGGTAAGCTGTTTCCCCTCCTCCATTAGACCCTGCTATATACCACGATCGCAGAAATACATCGGTCACACAATGTTGTTGAAGTGTTTAACATTTGTTTATTTTCAGAACATTTGAATCCTCATTACCATGAACTGATTGAGTTACATGGATTGAGACACAACACTCCACACAGCTTTGCTTCAGGGCTGAATCGCTGCATACCTGTGGAAGGCGAAAGCAACAACAATTTTGACTTTTGTTGACCTGCTAAGCAACAGGGAACCGCACGCTGTCCACAGGGAGATTATAGGAGGGAGAGGGCATCGGTGGGGGAGTGATGAGGATGCACAATTCAAGGTGAAGTTTTAAAAAGAAAAGTAGTGTAGAAAAAATAGATGACCGCTGTGTTTCCTCTGCTTTACTCTTTCAAAAAGAACAACAACAAAAGGACAGGAGCACCATTATATGGCTTAGAAGCCGTAACTGAATTATTGGTTGTTCTAAAATCATTCTCATAAATGTGCCCACCTTTTCCAAAATGGAGATTGTTAGGATGCTGTACCTACAGGAGATTTGTGGAAGCCACCCTGGAACACAACATCATAGAGCAGCAGAGGTGGAAATTAGTGGAGTACAAATACTTTGTTACTGTAAGTACATTTTTCTGGTATCAGTACTTTACTCTTCTTCTAATTTTATCTGACGACTTTTTACTTTTACTATTATTAGTATTTGTGTGAAGAATGTAAGAACATTCTTTACACTTTAGTTTGAATCTGCGTTTGGTGGCGTCCAACCATCCATCCATCTTCTCCCGCTTTTCCGTCAGGGTCGCGGGTTAACAGCTTCAGCAGAGAGCCCCAAACTTTCCTTTCCCTGGCCACATCAACCAGCTCTGACTGGGGGATTCCAAGGCGCTCCCAGGCCAGCAAAGAGATATAATCCCTCCACCTGGTCCTAGGTCTACCCCTCGGTCTCTTCCCAGCTGGACGTGCCTGGAACACCTCCCTAGGGAGGCGCCCAGATGGCATCCTCCCTAGGTGCCTGAACCACCTCAACTGGCTCCTTTCAACGCGAAGGAGCAACGGTTCTACTCCGAGTCCCTCCCGGATGACTGAACTTCTCTGAACTTATCCCTAAGGGAGATGCCAGCCACCCTGCGGAGAAATCCCATTTCGGCCGCTTGTATCCACGTTCTCGTTCTTTCAGTCATGACCCATCTTCATGACCATAGGTGAGGGTAGGAACAAAGATGGCCCGGTAGACAGAGAGCTTTGCCTTCTGGCTCAGCTCTCTTTTCGTCACAACGGCTCGGTAAAGCGACTGCAGTACCGCTCCCGCTGCTCCGATTCTCCGGCCCATCTCACGCTCCATTGTTCCCTCACTCGAGAACAAAACCCCGAGATACTTGAACTCCTTCACTTGGGGTAAGGCTTCATTCCCTATCTGGAGTGGACAGTCCATCGGTTTCCTGCTGAGAACCATGGCCTCAGATTTGGAGGTGCAAATCCTCATCCCAGCCGCTTCACACTCGGCCGTGAACCAATCCAGTGAGTGCTGAAGGTCACAGACCGATGAAGCCATTAGGACCACATCATCTGCAAAAAGCAGTGATTCAATCCTTAGCCCACCGAACTGCAGACTTAACCACGCCTCGAAATCCTGTCCATGAATATCACAAACAGGATTGGTGACAAAGCGCAGCCCTGGCGGAGGCCAACCCTCACCGGAAATCAGTCCGACGTGCTACCGAGGACCCAGACACAGCTCTCGCTTTGAGAGTACAGAGATTGGATGGCCCTGAGTAGAGACCCCCTCACCCCATACTCCCGCAGCACCTTCCACAGTATCTCCCTGGGAACCCGGTCATACGCCTTCTCCAAATCCACAAAGCACATGTAAACCGGATGAGAGTAATCCCAGGCCCCCTCCAGGATCCTTGCGAGAGTGAAAACCTGGTCTGTCGTTCCACGACCAGGACGAAAACCGCATTGTTCCTCTTCAATCTGAGGTTCGACAATCGGCCGGACCCTCCTTTCCAGCACTTTAGAGTAAACTTTCCCGGGGAGGCTGAGTAATGTGATGCCTCTGTAATTGGCACACACCCTCTGATCCCCCTTTTTAAAAAGAGGAACCACCACCCCGGTCTGCCACTCCTTCGGTACTGTTTCCGACTTCCACGCAATGTTGATGAGACGTGTCAACCATGACAGTCCCTCAACACCCAGAGCCTTCAGCATTTCTGGGCGGATCTCATCCACCCCCGGGGCTTTGCCACTGTGGAGCTGTTTAACTACCTCAGTGACTTCCCCCCGTGAGATTGGAATTGATCCCCCTTCATACTCCAGCTCCGCCTCTAACATAGAGGGCGGAGTTGTCGGATTCAGGAGTTCCTCAAAGTGTTCTTTCCACCGCCCTAACACACTATCAGTTGAGGTCAACAGCGTCCCATCATTACTGTACAAAGCTTGGATGGTTCCCTGCTTCCCCCTCCTGAGGTGTTGGACGGTTTTCCAGAACAACTTTGGTGCCGACCGAAAGTCCTTCTCCATGGCTTTTCCGAACTTCTCCCACACCCGCTGCTTTGCCTCGGCCTTGGCTGAGGCTGCTGCCTTTCGGGCCCGTCGATACCTTGCAACTGCGTCAGGTTGAGTTGAAGGCCTCCTGGACTTGGAACTCCTCCAGGCGTTCCCAGTTCACCCGCACTACACGTTTGGGCTTACCAGGTCTGTCCAGAGGCTTCCCCTGCCACTCGACCCAACTCACTACCAGATGGTGATCAGTTGACAACTCCGCCCCTCTCTTCACCCGAGTTCCCAAAACATGCGGCCTCAGGTCCGATGATACGATAACAAAATTGATCATGGACCTTCTGCCTAGGGTGCTCTGGTACCACGTACACTTATGAGCATCCTTATGTTCGAACATGGTGTTTGTTATGGCCAATCAATGACTAGCACAGAAGTCCAGTAACAAACCACCACTCCGGTTCAGATCAGGGGGGGCGTTCCTCCCAATCACGCCCCTCCAAGTGTCTCCACGTGTGCGTTGAAGTCTCCCAGCAAGACTAAGGAGTCTCCTTCAGGAGCCCCATACAGGACTTCCTTTAGGGTCTCCAAGAAGGCCGAATACTTTGAACTGCTGTTTGGTGCATAAGCACACACAACAGTCAGAGTTTTCCCCCCCATGACCCGCAGGCTACTATTGACTGCTGCATTATAAAAACCTCTCTGACCAGCAGATGTACAGTGGAGGTTTGACGTGGAACAGTTGAGTTAGCAAACGGCAGTTCTAAACGTTGGCAATGAGAAAGCTGATTGTAATTCCGATACTACACCACATAAAACAGAAGGAGGTATTGAGCCATGTTTTTCAGATCATTCTCTGAACACATTAGCAACTCCTCACAGAGGTTTTAGTTGGCTTGTCTTTTTCACAACAATATCTGAAGAAAATCTGAATATGTCGCTCACTCTCAAAGGGAGGGGCTATATGCAACATTCATCTCCATCTCAAAATGTCTTTGCTAATATAGTAGCTTGCTGGAGCTCCTCAACTCTGGCACCCAACAAAAAAAGGGTTAAATTTGTTAAGTGTCACTTCAGCATTCTACTCTGAGGGATTAATGTTTGCCTCCAGCCATTACTGTGTTTTGCCTCTAGCTAACACCATGACATAATTATGATGTCAGCACTTAAACGTTACATATAAAAACTGTGAGAAGAACAAGCACAGTTTGGGCTGTTTCAGCCCAGCTGGTCCGCTGCATCTACAGAGGGAATCACAAACAGAAAACACAACGCCAAACTAACAGTTTAGTAGGGTACTATAAATAAAGAATAATGAATAAAACTAATAGAAAGGAGGATAACAAAAGAAAAGACAACAGCAGTACAATTAGGATGTAAGTATGGGAATCACTTGTTGTGGGCTTTCAACCTGACAGGAGAGCATGACCTCCGGGGCCCGGGGCCCTGCAACAACATGACTTCATTCTAATTGTGTCCTAAATCAGTAGAATAAATCGAGGCCTGCAGGCATTTCCAAATCTCTCTGCTTATTGATGGATCCCTCTGCTCTTTCTGATCCACATATTACACATATTTGGTATTTTATATAAAAAAAAGAGGAGAAGATTAGAGAATAGTAAACTAAAGGGCATACTAAGAGTGGGCTTAGACTAGACTCACAGATTGTTTTTCCAGACCATGATCAAAAAGTTTTACTATTTCATGTCGTGGAGACAAAACCAATTTTGGTTGGACAACATTATAATCAACAGAGCGCTAACAGGATATTTTGTGCTCTGACGGTTGGTGGATATGTGTGACTGACTGAAGAGCTGCTGACTCAGACTAAAGGAGGGTTTGTGTCTCTGATGGAATCTTAACTGTGTTAGGATCAGACAGAGAAACAATGACTTCGTGGACATGCACACTTCATTTAATAAAGAATTCTAAGCTGTTTACTAAAGATCAGATAAAATGGACCTTTTTTGATCGCCGTACGGAAATTCAGGTGTTAAAGCAGCAACAGAAAAAGACAGAAACACAGATATTACACACGAGGCTGATACAAATAAAATAAATAAAATAAGGATAAACCTGTATTAACAGTATGAATAGAAATAATAAAAAGATATCATGAGTTAATCTCAGATCAGATTTATATACATACAGTACGTAAATGCAGATATGCTAGCAAGGTTAAATATATAATATTTATATATACACATTTAAATGTGCATGTACCAGTGTGGGTGAAAGTTGTATGTGCATAAAGTGCAAATATTGTTGTTATTCAGTGCAGGTGATTTTGATGGGTTACCATGTTGTAGTTGTGGAGCCTGATGAAATGGATATGGCACCAACAATCCTTTACATGCGTACTACAATTTCCAAACCAAATATGGTAAAGTAGAACAGCAGAGCTGTTTCTGGCGATTTGCATCTTTGTGGCAAACTATTTTTTTTTTATGTTTCTCACAGGTATCAACTATTAGACAGCCTTGCACATACTTAAAAACCTGTTTGTATTCCAGTCATGTTCCAGTCCCTTCATAATGTTTATAGCGTTTCTCCTTCCAACCAGAACAGTCTGCTTTTCTTTGTTGTGCATACAGTGGGGCAAAAAAGTATTTAGTCAGCCACCAATTGTGCAAGTTCTCCCATTTAAAAAGATGAGAGAGGCCTGTAATTTTTATCATAGGTATACCTCAACTATGAGAGACAGAATGAGAAAAATAAATCCAGAAAATCACATTGTAGGATTTTTAAAGAATTTATTTTCAAATGATTGTGGAAAATAAGTATTTGGTCAATAACAAAAGTTCATCTCAATACTTTGTTATATACCCTTTGTTGGCAATGACAGAGGTCAAACGTTTTCTGTAAGTATTCACAAGGTTTCCACACACTGTTGCTGGTATTTTGGCCCATTCCTCCATGCAGATCTCCTCTAAAGCAGTGATGTTTTGGGGCTGTCGCTGGGCAACACGGACTTTCAACTCCCTCCAAAGATTTTCTATGGGGTTGAGATCTGGAGACTGGCTAGGCCACTCCAGGACCTTGAAATGCTTCTTACGAAGCCACTCCTTCGTTGCCCTGGCGGTGTGTTTGGGATCATTGTCATGCTGAAAGACCCAGCCACGCTTCATCTTCAGTGCCCATGCTGATGGAAGGAGGTTTTCACTCAAAATCTCACGATACATGGCCGCATTCATTCTTTCCTTTACACGGATCAGTCGTCCTGGTCCCTTTGCAGAAAAGCAGCCCCAAAGCATGATGTTTCCACCCCCATGCTTCACAGTAGGTATGGTGTTCTTTGGATGCAACTCTGCATTCTTTCTCCTCCAAACACGACGAGTTGAGTTTTTACCAAAAAGTTCTATTTTGGTTTCATCTGACCATATGACATTCTCCGAATCCTCTTCTGGATCATCCAAATGCCCTCTAGCAAACTTCAGACGGGCCTGGACATGTACTGGCTTAAGCAGAGGGACACGTCTGGAACTGCAGGATTTAAGTCCCTGGCGGCGTAGTGTGTTACTGATGGTAGCCTCTGTGACTTTGGTCCCAGCTCTCTGCAGGTCATTCACTAGGTCCCCCCGTGTGGTTCTGGGATTTTTGCTCACCGTTCTTGTGATCATTTTGACCCCACGGGGTGAGATCTTGGGTGGAGCCCCAGATCGAGGGAGATTAGCAGTGGTCTTGTATGTCTTCCATTTTCTAATAATTGCTCCCACAGTTGATTTCTTCACACCAAGCTGCTTACCTATTGCAGATTCAGTTTTCCCAGCCTGGTGCAGGTCTACAATTTTGTCTCTGGTCTCCTTTGACAGCTCTTTGGTCTTGGCCATAGTGGAGTTTGGAGTATGACTGTTTGAGGTTGTGGACAGGTGTCTTTTATACTGATAACGAGTTCAAAAAGGTGCCATTAATACAGGTAACGAGTGGAGGACAGAGGAGCCTCTTAAAGAAGAAGTTACAGGTCTGTGAGAGCCAGAAATCTTGCTTGTTTGTAGGTGACCAAATACTTATTTTACCGAGGAATTTACCAATTAATTCATTAAAAATCAGACAATGTGATTTCCTGGATTTATTTTTCTCATTCTGTCTCTCATAGTTGAGGTATACCTATGATGAAAATTACAGGCCTCTCTCATCTTTTTAAATGGGAGAACTTGCACAATTGGTGGCTGACTAAATACTTTTTTGCCCCACTGTATATTTTTGGTTAGAGGGAAACATAAACAACAAAATCATGTGTTGCAAACAGCCCTAAGAAAAAGTGATACGCATTCTACTCATGCACTGTCAGGAGAATCCTACCAAAAGACCGGCCTCATGTCTGCGAAAACCATGCGTCCTATTTGTGAATGATGTGCCTCCCAGGCCCGGAGACCTGTACAGTAATTCAATTAAACGTAGAGATTTCTCCAGGTTTCCGCAGCACAGGGCTGCGTCTCGCTATAAGAATACAAGGAGGCCTCGTGTCCCTTTTTGTCCGTGAGTTTATTCACTTCTGAGACAGGTTCCTGTCGTCCGTAACCACGCCAAAACAACAAAGAAGCATGTTAATTATCACTTGCACACACATATATCGTTAGCGCTCTCGTAGCATTCCCCTGTCACTCTCTCTCTCTCTAGGAACCTCCCTTCTCCTCACCCAGTGGCGTTTTTATATGTACAAAACTGGTGGGGCACGAACAGCTTAGATATATAAAGGCTTTTTGTACCTTAATACATGGAGTAAAGAGCGCTATCACAAAGCAAAACTTAACAATAACAACAACCGTGATGCCTCAGCATGAAAACATCAGACTGTAGGAAAACACAGACACTCGTCACTATGGTTACAATAGCAATCGGTCCAGCAGACGGATAGTCTAAAGACTAAACACAGACATCAACATAAACTATACTTTCGCTAACCAAAGCTCCAGTAGAGGGTCAACTTCTTTTATGTTCTGTTTGTGTTATTCACCGCTGGTGATGTAGTCTCATCTCTTCATAACTACACTTTTCACAGCACACACTTTACAGTCATCAGCTCTGACTTGATGAGAGTTGACGTTTCTAGTTGGGCTGTGAGCGCTTTGCTCCACTTATTTTTTGCCACACACATTGAATGACGAACTACTTGTTCCAATGCGCAGTGTTGTAAAAAAGTGATTTTGTTTTCCATGTCATTTGTGTGTTCTTATTATCAGAAAGTGAAGTTATTTATTTGTAAGCTCCAAATCCCAATTTTTCCCTCAATGGCCTGTGTGCCCTATAAAAATGTCATAAAATGACATAAAAGGCTAAATGGCTGATGTTTCCATAAATGTTCCAGGAAAATACTTTATCATTATAATTGTGTTTGCCTACCATTTAAACACACTCACTAATAAGTTAAATCCCTCAGTCCGTTGACTGGCAGTCTGACAACACTGCAGGGACCACTGGACCAGTGTCCTGTGACAGTGGCTGTCACAGGACCTCCTCCTGCTGCTAGCCCAACAGCTATGAGCAATAATGGACAATTTTGATGTCATTATCATATGTGAAGATTCAGAATTATATTTTAGGGACGCGTTTTTTTGGAACAAGTCCCGAAAAATGGCTTGCTCGACTTTTGAAGCTGGGGCTGGGCTGGGGTCTCTTAATATTGGAAAACTATCTAACCTGTCTTTCTCTTGCTGGTTCGTCCTTCATCGTCTTTTTTGGTGTTCCTCTCTTCTATTTTAATTCCCTATGTCGCTGACTGTTAAAATATTTTCTTTTTCCTAACAACCTCCTTCCGCCTTCCCTCCTCTCCTCTTTATACCTGTATCCTCCTTCCTCCATTTAATTTCTTTGCTCAGTGTTGAGCATTTTTTTCCAGCCTGGGATCTGCGGGCCCCTAACGGCGTTCTTTCACTCAGCTGACAGGAGGTGACAGAGAGCAGAGAGGGAGGGAGGGAGGATGGGTGGTTTGACAGTTTTGGCAGGAACAATGAAGCCAAACAAGACAGGATGAGAGGCGAGGAGAGAGATGAAGAGGAGGAAGGAGTGTTGTCGAGATACAGAAACCTCGGGCGATGGTCTCATAGAGCTGCGATGAGGAGGAGGATGATTGGAGATGGAGGATGGGATGGCAGAGAAGAGCTAAATGTTAAATGACAGGTGAGTAGGTTAAAGAGAAAATGAGAGGAAAGAGAAAACACGAGATTGGAAGGTTCGCCCACCTGAAACGCTCCCAATTGATTTGCGAGGCAAAGTAGGATTGGTTCACATCAGTTCACACCGCCAAACACCGATCTGCCATCGCGACGCATGCCATTAAGTCATTAAGTCATTTTCTTGTTCAAATAACAGACGGCTGGTGTGGAGATGAGAAGAGGAGGGAGGACACAGAGTGACAAGCAGAGCCGGGGACAGAGACATGATCGAGGATCTGACAACTGGCAAAATAAAACCTACTAACATTATTATTAAAAGATGCATGTGTGTGAGAAAGTTATGTTGGCACTTTGTTTTTAATATGCAGACATTATTGCAAAATTAATTAGCAAATCATAAGCATTCTTTAAATCCACTTGATGGTCAAAAATATGAATCAGAAACCAAAAAGCAGGATTAATAGTACCATTTTTAGTTTTCTTTTTGAAGTCAAGGTGCAGCCTGCTGGAATCTGAAGAGCTGAATATGACTGCATGATTTTATGATTGTATCATAGTACATCTGACGGCATCAGCCCCAGGGTTCTGAAGACTTGCGCCAGCCAGCTGTCTCCTGTTCTTCAACATCTGTTCAGCCTGAGCCTGTTCCTGGAGACCATCCCGTTGCTGTGGAAGACGTCCTGTGTTGTTCCTGTCCCTAAAAAGACGACTCTTTCTGGGCTAAATGACTATCGGCCAGTAGCTCTCACATCTCATGTGATGAAGATGCTGGAGAGGCTGGTCCTGTCCCATCTCAGACCGCAGGTGAGATCATTTGTAGACCCTCTGCAATTTGCCTACCAGCCTCACCAGGGTGTGGACGATGCCATTATTTACCTGCTGCAGCGTGCTCACTCGTACCTGAATGGATCGGGGTGCACTGTGAGAATCACCTTCTTTGATTTCTCCAGTGCATTCAACACGATCCAGCCTCGGCTACTGAGTGACAAGCTGCAGGCTATGAGGGTAGACGCTTCCACCATCTCCTGGATTACCTACTACCTCACAGACAGGCCACAGTATGTCCGGCTGGGCAGTGTTCTGTCTGATCTGGTGGTTGGTAGTACAGGAGCCCCACAGGGGACTGTGCTGTCTCCCTTCCTGTTCACCTTATACACCACTGACTTTCAATACAACTCAGAGTCATGCCACCTGTAGACATTTTCGGATGCCTTTGCAATGGTAGGGTGTATAAGGGATGTACAGGAGGAGGAGTACAGAGCGCTGGTGGAGGATTTTGTGGAATGGACTGGAAGAAACCATCTGCTTCTGAATGTGGCCAAGACCAGAGAGATGGTCATTGACTTCAGAAGGAAGAGGAAGTCTCCACAGCCCCTGTGCATCCTGGGAGAGGATGTGGCTGTTGTGGAGGATTACAAGTACCTTGGAGTGCACCTAGACAATGGACTGAACTGGAGGGCCAACACTGACGCTGTGTACAAGAAGGGGATGAGCCAACTCTATTTCCTGAGGAGGCTGAGATCCTTCAACGTGTGCAGCAAGATGTTGGAGATCTTCTACCAGTCCGTTGTTGCTAGTGCACTCTTCTTTGCTGCCGTCTGCTGGGGGGGCAGCATCAGGGCCGCTGACAACAACAGACTTAAAAAACTAATTAAGAAAGCTGGCTCTGTCCACTGCATCAAAATGGACCCTTTTGAAGCTGTTTTGGAGAGGAGGACTCTCAACAGACTGTTGTCCATCATGGATAACCCCACCCACCCTCTCCACCTGCAGCTGGAAGGAGAGTGGAGCTCCTTCTCCAACTGACTGCTCCAGCTCCGCTGTCACAAGGACAGATACAGGATAACATTCCTGTCCACTGCAATAACCCTGTACAATAATTCGCCTCTGGCTGGCAGACAACTCACTGCTCCATAGCCTCTCTGTGAACTGGACTTAACATGCACACTTTACACTTACACTTTACACTTTACATTGTACATTTATATTATGTTTTCATTTATTATTCCATTTCATGCACTATTTCATCTGTGTATTTCTTATTTTTTAATAATACAATATAATAAAAATAAGAAACATAGCTGAAAAACAATTCCAGTTTGGGATGAATAAAGTATTTCTGGTTCTGATTCTGATTCCGATAGTAAACTGAGCTGAGCTGTACGGAGACCTACACAGTGCAGGATTCCTCTCTCCCAGCTCTCTCCTCCTGAGACACTGAGGACTGGCTCTGGCTGGCCTTGAACCCGCCCCTATTAATCCCTCTCATCGGTATGCACCATGTCCCATAATGAAGGTCACTTCATATCTATGTTGTCTTGCAGATAATATTTGATGTAATAATTTGATTGAATTTACATGAATGTATACAGTATCCTGCTACTTTTAAGCTTGTGATTAGTCAGAGGTTCTGCTGAACACACTCTAACTTTCTCCCGTTAGAGATCTTGCTATTTAAACAAATAAGAGTTTTTTGGACCAAACCAAATGGACCCTTTGGTCCCATTTATTCAGTTTTTTTCTTCAGATGTCCAAAGGCTAAAAGGCTTTTTCTGGTTCAAAATATATTCAAAAAAAAAAAAGGACAAGACCTAAAAAGTGTATCATAAGAATGGGTCTTAAAAACCCTCACCATTACCTCATCAAAAGTAGGAAGAGAATTCAAGTAAAAAGTTGTGGAATGCCATACGGTGCGTGAAAGTATTCCCCCCCCCCCCTCCAGCCCCCTAGGGTTTTCCAATTTTTTAAAGTAAAATCTGTGAGTTAATCAAAATATTACACATTTGCAGTTTTTAATACAATAAAATACAGAGAAACCCCAAGGGGGAAATACTTTGGCAAGGCAGAGTACATACTGTCAGTCTGCCACGTTCATACGCCTGATGACAGTTTCTGACACGCTGCATCATATCGCAGCAAGGACAGAATCAATTTTGAATGGAAGAGCGGGAGAGAGTGAATAGTGCAGGAGAGAGAAGGGAGAGAAAAAGGAGACAGAAGGGAAATGCTGCAGCGTTGGAGTGTGGAGAATTGACAAAATGGTGACAGTGGGGACACGCTGCTCTGAAGGCCTTTCATTTTACTGGGTCACTCACATCAAACGCTCTCTGTTTGCGAGTGTGTGGGTGGCTGTTGTTTGTGTTGAGTTAATGCATTCGGGAAGTGTGTGTGTTTGTGTGCGTGCTTGCTTGCGTGTAAAATAGATTTGCATTGTTCATATACATGCAGTTCACTTCTGTTCCTGATTCCTGATCTGAAACAAATCTGTGTGGTCTGTTTGACTTGTCTTGCTGACAATGATTAGACATTTAGCAGTATTGACAGTAGCCTTGATATTTAAAAAAATGTCATATTAATATAAAACTAATAATACAACTTATATATTAATTACTTGTTGATATGCGTTATTGTAATTGTTCTTGTTGAAGACTTTTATACAGCCATGGTCACAGACGTTGCTCTACTCGTATTAACTGTAATTCTACTGACAAAACACAAAAGTGAGTTAAAGATGAACTATTATTCGTCTCAGACCTTCTATAGATAGCATGGAAAGATTGTTATTGTGGCCATCCTTCCTCCCTTCCTTAAGAAAAACCCTTCACTTTGGTGTGCACAGGCCTGGATGGGTTTCTACAGTATTTTATAAAATGTTTTTTTCTGTAAGACAAGGAAGAAATATGAATTTAATCTAGAGAAGAAATATTGACATGGTGCCTTCTTTCAGCAGGAAAGGATTTCAGCTGACTTCAAAAGGTAGATGGTCACACAATGAAGCTTCTGCTTGTGTGTGTGTAGGAATGTGATAGATGTATACTGTATGAGGCGAGGTTATGAAATCATGCTCCAGGACCAACATCAGTCCTCCAGGCTAAACGTCATTTATATTGTCAACCTCTCTGTGTTCCGACCCTCCTGGCTGACAGCAGGATACACAGTGAGGTCACGTTAGCCAAGACCCTGATGAGGATTATTATCTGAGTCATGGAGCCAAGCAGTTATTAATAACATGTAGGAACACACCAAGAAGTGTGTGATTCACAACTCCATGAACCACACATAACACATCTTAACTGTGTGCATCATTTGTTCACTATATATAAATAACCTTTAATTATTCAGGGATGAGTACGGATGCACTTGTTCAGTCACGCTTAGCTTCACATTCAAATTGTATTTTCACACAATCACTCCACAACTAAGTCTTAAAGCAAATCTTCGCTTTGACAGACATTCAGAGTTTCTGCCTGAATGGTGCTTGACGATGCTCAGTCATTGATGCAGCTGTGTGTGCACAACACACCCTGCAGGCTCAGAGTGATACAGTCTTTGTACAACATCTACAAGTCCTCCAAATGATGTAACCAAAAACAATGTTGTATCTCTTCTCCATAATGACACTTCTGATTGGATGCCAGGAGTACTTTAAACAATTACATCACTGATGCAAAATTACAAGTGTTTTGTTGGGAAGGATTGTCGTGATGGTTTGAAGAAACCGATGTGGCCGTGTTGAAATGTCTCCGTGAATCTTTGTAACCAGGTCAAACTGTTTCTCTGCTCCAGACCAGCAGCACTCATCCCTTTACAATCAGCAAAGGAGTTTGGCACGTGATGGAATGAAGACGCAATGCTCTGACTGATTCTGCTCTTTATTGATGTTTGATTCTGGTCTCAATCCCCTCATGGCGCACTTCTGATGTTAAACAGAATTCCGAAGGTTTCCTTATGGACAGTCACACATCAGTAACTATAGAAACATGTTGACATGGTTATATACAGGTGATTAGTAACAGTCTACTTAACAAAATATGGTAGGAACGTGATCTCCAAAAAAGATTTCAAAAAGGAAGGCCATATATCTGTGGGGGCTTTTCTTTGCACTTGTCCTCAATGTGTTTTGAAGGTTTTTACATGTTGTCTTTTTTAATCACCATCAGGTTGCTCAAAGCCAATCTACCTCTCAACACACAGTCCCTCTCTAATGTTAGTGATGCACCAACACCAACATCTCCTCCACAGACACCAGAGGCCTGTACCATGAAGCGGGATTTGGGGTTCCCAAGGTTACTTCAGTGGTAACTCTGGGTTTTCAATGCTACGAGGCTGGTTCACTTCTTACCCGGGTAGATCTCCATGGTAACTTATACTGAACACCTAACCTGCTCCGGAGCCTAACTCAGTGAAAGCACTGTCTGCTGACCAATCAGAGCTCACCGCTTGCTGACTAATCAGAGCTCAGTGTGCAGAGTTTAAAGCTATGAGTCATATTACAGGATAAAGGAAATACAGTTTAAACTGCCGTATGCAGGAACGGCGGCGGCAAAAATTGCCGACTGTGTGAACAGGAAAATTATTAGAATCCCTGCCCATCTTCAGAGCCATTAGACTATTATTACATTTGCAGCAAGCAAGCTTACTTGAATAACTGCCACAACATAAGTAACCGGAGCAAAGTAACTCAGAGCATTGCGTACAGTGCGCGGTACTGTAAGTACAGACGTGGATGTGTCGCAATTATCATTCAAATCAAGTCATCAATCACATCATAATATATATTTCCTTATCTCTGTCAGCTATCATATCAGGCCATGCAACACTTAAATTGTGGCATACTGTATGTATAAGTGTTATTTAAAACAACAGATTAAGGTGACAAAACACAATAGTGTAATTAAAGTCCGATCCACTCGTTTCTTAGATGGGGGGGGGACAGTCATATTATAAACCTGTCAAAGTATGCATTCAAACACTCTGTGGTTTGTTTATTTATTTACCAGCTGTTCTTCCTGCACCTTGCAGTGGTGGCTTTTTTCCTGGATCAAGTGTTTAAGTCATGGATGTTTAAAGTTGAACTTCTTATTTGTCTAACATGATCGTTTACTCTTCATTCATAGAGATGACGCTCCGCTGTCAGTACGCTACTCCAGGTTTGGGATTGCCCCTTTCCCCCTTTCCTGTGAACACGCTCTCAGCCGGACAGAGAAACCCTGGGTTTAATTACCGACTTGATAACAAGTGTCGTAGGACCGCTTAGTGAGATCTTGTTTGTTAGGTTTACTTAAGCCAGATAACTCATAGATATCCAGGGTCTGTTGGACTGGTTTCATCGTACAGGCCTGGAAACTCTCTCTGAATATCTGGAGACCCTGAAGCCCAATCTGTGCGGTGCTGTCTTTGTCCCAAATTGTAAATATGTAAGACTAGTTATGTAACTCATTGTTTATGTAAGCTAGCAGGAGGTATGCTGCAGCAGCCTCTGAGGGAATGTTATATGTTTTCAGTTCAAAGGATGCCACAAACTCAATGTGTCTAGATCAGTCAGGTTCAAAGTAATCTATCCTATGTTCCTTTTTATTATTATTCGGTCTATTCTTTATTCCAGCCAGAAAAAAAACAACAACACAATAAACAAATAAACAAAGAAAAAACAATAGACAGGAGAACACACATGGACCAAAACAGATAAAGGCAGATTACCCCCCCCCCAAACAGGGATTAGTCAGCTGTTCCACTAATAGAAAAACTGGCCTACATAATTTGTGTGTGTGTGTGTGTGTGTGTGTGTGTGTGTGTTTAGAGAGAGTTTTATTGAGGTTAGGAATAAGATTTACAGAATGCCCCCACTCATGACGTTGTTTAGTACTTTGTTTATGACATGTGTGTGTCGTCAGCCGCTGTGACCTGCTGAGTGTTTGTTAATAGCAGCTAGTACATGAGGGCGCGTGAGAGTGCCAGCAAGCCCCCTGGAAGTGCTCCGGAAGCTGAGAAAAATTTGGTAGTGGCCAAACTCCGGGTACTACAACTTCCGTAACAGTCCGTGACGTCACCCGGCACAGTGCCTGCTCTATGCTCTCGACGTTTTGCTCTCGAGTATCTCAGGCCTTTTTGTTTTCATGCGCCAATGAGTAGCTCTCATAGGAATGAACAAGGCCCCGCCTCCGACGCTGTATCCAGTTCTTATTATACATACATGCTGCCAGCTCTTCATAGAGCCATGCAGGAGGAAGAGTGTTTGGGCTGTTCATGGAAAGTTCCGTTCACCTCCGTTATATTGTGGTGGAGGGGGCAAATGAAACGAAATCTCAGCATTTCCATAACACTACACAAACACATTTGGATCCACTGCCACATGGTAGTGGCACTGAACTATTGTCTGTGGTTCAGATCAATAGTTCCAACCTGGGTCCCGGTCAGGGTCCCTGGAGCTTCCTGGGTTGTTGCATGGCCTTGTTGATTTTAAGGAAAGACAGTTGGCCTTTAATTTCAGTCATTTCTGTGAATAAAACTCATTGAGATTGTTCATTTTAAATTGTGGATTCTTAAACATGTTTAGAAAATCCATAAAAAAAGCTGTCATATAAAAGTAGAACAGTAAGAAAGAGTCTGATAGAACTGAAATACAGAAGGAAAATTATTTAATGTGTGTGTGTGTGTGTGTGTGTGTGTGTGTGTGTGTGTGTGTGTGTGTGTGTGTGTGTGTGTGTGTGTGTGTGTGTGTGTGTGTGTGTGTGGAGAGAGGGCTTAGTAATTACAGTGAACAAATTTCAACGCTGCATCATTCTCTGGCCTTTAAAGCCCTCGGCTGTAATTAGCCCAAAGAAACTACAATCCTTTGGTGTGTGTGTGTGTGGGTGTGTGTGGTAGGATGAAATGTGATATTTCCCTTACTTCTTTCAGGGAATATTTTCAAGGATTCCCCCTGTCCACAGATTAGAATGTTACCGCTATGCCAATAATCAGAGAGCAGATCTGCCGGTGAAGGGAAGCTTTGGAAGAGAGCAGTGATGAGTGGATTAGACTAGGGAAAGTCACGGGAGGCTGTTTTAATCATTTATATACATACACACACACACACACACACACACACACACACACACACACACACACACACACACACACACACACACACACACACACACACACACACACACACATGCACACACACACACACACTCGACCCAAGCTGACCAACACATAAGACTGAAAAACTATTTAATACAAATGCTCACACACTCGCTGGGTGTGTAATAATCCAGGCGGCTCAGCTCTGGTGCCACTGCAGTGGCGTAATTGGAGAATTGGGAAAGGAACATGAAGGCTGAATGTGATGAGTGGTGTGTGTGGAGAGAGTGGGTCAGAGCTGATAACAGGCCTCAGTGTGGGACAGAACGTGGAGGTCTGTCCTTGGGGGAGCCCCTACATCAGAGACATGGCTCCTTATGGAATCATGTAAGACCGACTCTTAGGTTGTCCCTTCAACATGTACCGAGGCCACAGTGTTACAGTGTGGTGCAAAGGTTGGGGATTAGAGAGCATAAGACATTGCATTTTAATCATAGCATACACAAACATGTAATAGAGAGATACACTGAAAAAAATGAAACGTTGACTTTAATTAAATGTATTGTGTCCACAGATTTCAAATAATTGTATTAGGTTAATTGAAAGCAATAATATCTAGTTAAAACGATTTAAACGTAATATTATTGCTTTCAATTAACTCACTGTTACTCATTGCGCGGCTCGCGAGCCACATGCGGCTCGTGAAGCTTTACTTGGCGGCTCGCGCAAGCCTAAAAAATATTAATAATAATTTTAAAAAAAAACAAAACCTTTCAAATGTGCTCCCGAACCATATAGTGAACGCTACAACATAATCATCTGCATTCCGATAAGTAGCCTATGCAACAAAAAAAAGCCGAACTAACTTTTGTTCTAAAGGGGCCGCCGTACCTGGCAACGCATCCCACCAAACATTTGTTTATAGATACTTAAATGTTTGAACTTCGCACGTGCCAATGCTACGTCGGATGTGATATGCAAAAATCAGTGATCACAAAATGGATCGTTTTTTAATTAGGAAGGGACCGAAATTAGCTGATGCAGGAGATGGAAGAGTTGCAAGAATAGATGCAGGAGATCGAGAGACACAGACAGATGCAAGAAACAGAGAGGGGAGAGAGTGTGAGGATCAGCATGCAGACCCCGACGAGGGGACAAGCAGCCAGACGGAAAGTCAGTGTAAAAAAAGGAAGGTACGAAGCATAAAAGATGAGCACAGGAAATTTCAAGATAAATGGACGGATGAGTTTTTGTTTCTTCTCCATAATAACACCCCGCTGTGCTTATTGTGCAATGAAACTCGTGCCTGCTTTAAAAGGAGTAACTTGGAGAGCCATTTCAGAACAGCGCATCCACAGTTTAATGAAAAGTATCCACCTGGCAGTGAAGTAAGAAAGAATAAAATTACACAGCTCATTACTTCAGTTGGGGAGCAGCAACGACTTATCCACAAGACAAGCTCCGCTGCCGAGCTTCTAACAGAGGCATCTTTTGAGATAGCGTGGATTTTGGCCCGGGACAAAAAACCTTTCTCGGACTCCGAAACGGTTAAACATTGTTTCTTGGCTTCCGCTGAAATAGTGTTCAGAGACTTCGCCAACAAGCAAGAGATAATCAAAAGATTAAAAGCACTACAGCTCTCTGATTCCACGATAATAAGGCGGATGGAAAATATAGGAAAGGACATCCATGACCAGCTGCTTGCTGATCTGCGCGCCGCACCTTCTTTCAGCATCGCAGTGGACGAAAGCACTGACGTCACAGATATAGCTCAGCTGTGCGTTTGGGTGAGGTTCCCAAAAGAAAACACTTTTCGAGAAGAAATGCTGTGTTTACTACCACTCCAGGGCCAAACAAGAGGCGAGGATGTCCTGAATGCACTTTTGGCATTTTTTGAGGAAAATAATCTCAGCTGGTCCAAACTCGCAAGTGTCTGTACTGATGGTGCCCCAAGCATGCGAGGCAAAGAGAAGGGTCTTGTTGGCCTCATGAAAAAAAGGGATGAAATGCCAAATTTCACCAGCTTCCACTGTATCATCCACCAGGAGGCCTTGGTGTCAAAACTGAGAAACCATGCATTTCAAAACGTCATGCAAGTTGTTGTGCATGTGGTCAACTATATAGTGTCAAGACCACTAAACCACAGACAGTTCCGACAATTAATCGAAGACTATGAAACAGAATACAGCGACTTAGTGTTGCACAATGCAGTGAGATGGCTGTCTCGTGGGAGAGTGCTGGAGCGGTTCCTGAGCCTCCTTCCTGAGATCAGCACCTTCTTGGACAGCAAGGGGAAGCAACAGCTAGAGTTGAAAGATCCACAGTGGATTGTGCAGCTGGCCCTCCTTACTGACATTACATGTCACCTGAATTCTCTCAACCTGCAACTCCAAGGAAGAGACAAGCTCCCAAGTGACATGCTGAGAGCAGTCATAGCATTCAAAAGCAAAATAACTGCTCTGTGGATACCTGACAGAGTACTCATTCACTTCCCCAAACTGAGAGAAACAACCACACGAGACCCATCACTGCTGCATCATTTCAGCTATACTGGATTTGTTAAAGTTTGGGAGGAACTGAAGCTTGAGTTTGAGTCCAGGTTCAGTGACATGATTGAGCAACAGAACATTTTCAATTTTATTGAGAACCCCTTCAACATGGATGTAACCTCTCTCACTCCATCCATCACTCAGCTCTGCCCTGGTGATCGTGCTGCTCTGGAGTGTGAAATAGTTGAGCTGCAAACAAATGCCATTCTCCAAGCTGAACTCAAAGAAGGTGTTGGTCACTTCTGGAGTTTGGTTTCTGAAGAAAGTTTTTCCCACTTTGAAACCCCTTGTGCAGAAAGTGATGTCTTTTTTTGTGAGCACATACACCTGCGAGTCAACATTTTCAACTATGAACATTATCAAGAGGAAACAGAGAAACCGACTGACAAATGCTCATCTTGAATGTCTCACTGTGATTGCAACAACAAATTACAAATACAACATCAAGAAGGTCAAGGCCATGCAAGCAATGTTCCGCTCATCCCAGTACTAAGGTAATAAATATCTTAATTGAAATGATATTGCTTTTGTCTTTTTTGTGGACGTTTGTGCACATTTGCAAAGGCGTGGTATGTTAATGTACATGTGCGGCTCTCCTCCTGTCTTTTTTCTTCCTATGTGGCTCTTGAGAAAAAAATAGTGAGTATCACTGAATTAACTTAATACATTTATGCATCTGTTGACATGATACATTTAATTAAAGTCAACGTTTCAGCTAGAATGAAATGTAATGCTCCTTGACATCAGGGGAGATTTAGAGATTAGGAGCTGTAAATTAAGGGTGTCTTAGTCTGGTCCAGGACTTGAACTGGAGACGCTCTGGTTTCCTCAGGTAGCTAAGACTAAGCCACTGCCACCCATCTCCTCTTTTAATGCCACTACTTGAGAAGCTAACACTACATAGCACCGAGTGAGCTACTGCAATTTTTGTTACTTCATGCTCTGTGCACAAACCACAAATCATATGAAATTTGATAAGTCTCTTCACTGTACGACCAAAACTCACTGAACTAGCAGCCAAGATACTAGTACGGCACAACAACCGATGCCATTTTTTCACAATTTGATTCAGGGGCGGGACATTTGACAAATTTCTAAGCGGTTGACCAATGACAGCAGAGTCGCCGGCTAACCAATAAGAGCAGAGTGCGCTTTTGCAAAAGTGGGGGCATGGGCTCTTCAGAGCGTTTTCAGAATGAAAAATGGTCATTTATGCACAGGCAGTGTGAGGAAAAGAAAGTGCTTTTTCAACATTGAAGTCCCCTTTATTGTCAAAGTTTCAACATGTGTTATACATACAGAAAACTGAAATACCGTTTCTTGCAGTCCCACAGTGCAAATATAAACAAGAACATATAACATACAAAGATGAGATAAGGGCCTAGAAAAAAAGGGGGATTAAGGGCATAGATAAAGGGGTATACAAAAAACTAAGTAATATACAGTGGGGCAAAAAAGTATTTAGTCAGCCACCAATTGTGCAAGTTCTCCCATTTAAAAAAATGAGAGAGGCCTGTAATTTTCATCATAGGTATACCTCAACTATGAGAGACAAAATGAGAAAAAAAATCCAGGAAATCACATTGTAGGATTTTTAATGAATTAATTGGTAAATTCCTCGGTAAAATAAGTATTTGGTCACCTACAAACAAGCAAGATTTCTGGCTCTCACAGACCTGTAACTTCTTCTTTAAGGGGCTCCTCTGTCCTCCACTCGTTACCTGTATTAATGGCACCTTTTTGAACTCGTTATCAGTATAAAAGACACCTGTCCACAACCTCAAACAATCATACTCCAAACTCCACTATGGCCAAGACCAAAGAGCTGTCAAAGGAGACCAGAGACAACATTGTAGACCTGCACCAGGCTGGGAAAACTGAGTCTGCAATAGGTAAGCAGCTTAGTGTGAAGAAATCAACTGTGGGAGCAATTATTAGAAAATGGAAGACATACAAGACCACTGCTAATCTCCCTCGATCTGGGGCTCCACACAAGATCTCACCCCGTGGGTTCAAAATGATCACAAGAACGGTGAGCAAAAATCCCAGAACCACTCGGGGGGACCTAGTGAATGACCTGCAGAGAGCTGGGACCAAAGTAACAGAGGCTACCATCAGTAACACACTACGCCGCCAGGGACTTAAATCCTGCAGTTCCAGACGTGTCCCCCTGCTTAAGCCAGTACATGTCCAGGCCCGTCTGAAGTTTGCTAGAGGGCATTTGGATGATCCAGAAGAAGATTGGGAGAATGTCATATGGTCAGATGAAACCAAAATAGAACTTTTTGGTAAAATTTCAACTCGTCGTGTTTGGAGGAGAAAGAATGCAGTGTTGCATCCAAAGAACACCATACCTACTGTGAAGCATGGGGGTGGAAACATCATGCTTTGGGGCTGTTTTTCTGCAAAAGGACCAGGACGACTGATCCGTGTAAAGGAAAGAATGAATGGGGCCATGTATCGTGAGATTTTGAGTGAAAACCTCCTTCCATCAGCAAGGGCACTGAAGATGAAGCGTGGCTGGGTCTTTCAGCATGACAATGATCCCAAACACACCGCCAGGGCAACGAAGGAGTGGCTTCGTAAGAAGCATTTCAAGGTCCTGGAGTGGCCTAGCCAGTCTCCAGATCTCAACCCCATAGAAAATCTTTGGAGGGAGTTGAAAGTCCATGTTGCCCAGCGACAGCCCCAAAACATCACTGCTGTAGAGGAGATCTGCATGGAGGAATGGGCCAAAATACCAGCAACAGTGTGTGAAAACCTTGTGAAGGCTTACAGAAAACGTTTGACCTCTGTCATTGCCAACAAAGGGTATATAACAAAGTATTGAGATGAACTTTTGTTATTGACCAAATACTTATTTTCCACAATCATTTGAAAATAAATTCATTAAAAATCCTACAATGTGATTTTCTGGATTTTTTTTCTCATTCTGTCTCTCATAGTTGAGGTATACCTATGATAAAAAATTACAGGCCTCTCTCATCTTTTTAAATGGGAGAACTTGCACAGTTGGTGGCTGACTAAATCCTTTTTTGCCCCACTGGATATACATCAGACACAATCAACACAATTTGACAGTAGTGCATGTAGCTCTTTAGTGCAAATAATTCTTAGTGCAAAGTACATTGTCAGTAGCAGCGGAGAATAGAAAGGTGCTGGATGAGGCAAGGGTGTGTGAGGGAGGGGGATTAATGTCCTGGTACATTTCCATTGAGGCAGTTGGGAGAGGTGGGTGGGAGGGAGGGTAGAGAGGTCAGGGGAGAGATGGGAGGGAGGGCAGAGGGAGATGAGAGAGGGGAAGAGAGAGAGGCGGAGCGAGAGGAGATAGGTAGGGAGAGGAGAGAGGGAGGGAGAGAGAGTTCAGCATCCTGACCGCCTGGTGGAAGAAACTGTTCCTCAGCCTGGTGGAGCTCGAGCGGAGGCTGCGGAACCTTCTCCCTGAAGGCAGGAGGCTGAAGAGGCTGTTGGAGGGGTGGGTGGGGTCCCCCGCAATGCCGAGTGCTTTGCGGGTGAGGTGGGTGCTGTAGATGTCCTGTAGTGTAGGGATTGAGACCCCGATGACCCTCTAGGCAGAGTTCACGATGCGCTGCGGGTCTTGCGGTTGGAGGCGGTGCAGCTTCCAAACCACAGCGTGATGCAGCTGCTGAGGATGCTCTCAGTGGCGCCTCGGTAGAATGAGAGCATGATGGGGGGGGGGGGCTCCTGCTCGCTTGAGCTTCCTGATGAAGTACAGGAGTTGCTGGGCCTTCTTTGCCAGTGCAGTGGTGTTGTTGTGTCAGGTGAGGTCGTCTGTGATGGTCAGACCCAGGAATTTGGTGCTGCTCACCTGCTCCACAGAAGCACCATTGATGGTCAGAGGGAGGGGGGGTTGGGAGTGGGTTCTCCTGAAGTCAACAACAATCTCCTTTGTTTTCCCCACATTGAGGAAGCGATTGTTATTTTGGCACCAACGGGCCAGCTGGTTCACTTCCTTCCTGTAGTTAGTCTCATCGTTGTGGCTGATGAGACCCACCCCGGTAGTGTCGTCAGCGAACTTCACGATGTGGTTGGAGCTGTAGTTGGGTTTGCAGTCATGGGTCAGCAGGGTGAAGAGAAGAGTGCTGAGCACACATCCTTGGGGGAGAGGGGCTGAGGCCCAGGTCTGTAAGTTTATGCACAAGTTGCTGGGGGATGATGGTGTTGAATGCTGAGCTGAAGTTTATGAATAGCATTCTGACGTAGGAGTTCTTAGTGTCCAGGTGTGTGAGGGCTGAGGTGATTGCATCCTCTGTGGACAGTTTAGCTCGGTATGCAAACTGAAACGGGTCCAGGGAGGGAGGAAGAGTGGATTTGATCTGCTTCATGATCAGCTTTTTTGAAGCACTTCAGGATGAAGCGTGCAAAAAAGTCGTTGAGGTTGTTGAGCAGGGATGTGTGACTGTCACAGGTCTGTGGTGGTAGTTTGTAGTCCGTTATGGTCCTAATACACTGCCACAGGCTCCGTGAGTCCCTGCTGTCTTTGAAATGTCCTGTGATTTTCCTGGTGTACAGTCGTTTAGCTTTCCTGATGCCATGGCACAGGTCAGCCCTGGCTGGTCTCAGCCCAGCTAGGTCTCCAGCTCTGAAGGCTTTGTCATGGGCCTTGAGCAGCGTGCAGACCTCCCCTGTCAGTCATGGCTTCTGGTTGGCTAGGATGGTGATGGCTCTGGTGGTGGTTACATCATCAATGCACTTGGTGATGTAGCCTGTGACTGTCTCTGTGTATTCTTGTATGTTAGTGTGATCAGTGGTGGGCCGTCAGGGCCAGCAAGGCCTTCTCTGCTGGCCTGAACATCATCAGAATATAAATTAAATTTTGATATATTTTTTCCACAAATACGTATTAAATTATTCCCCATAGTCTATTCTCTTCATTTTATAGCGTTCGTCTTGGCTGCGCTGCTTCCAGCCTCAGAACGAGATTTGGAGGGCTGGCCTTTATGTTAGAGCTTTTATCCAATCATATTTCAGCCATAATGTGTTGCTAGGGTCAAAGAAATCTGCCCTTAGGCCTTCAGAATCAACAGTGCGGGCGCCTGTAGCTTAAAGTGAACGCAAACAAAACTGTGGCGTTAACCAATCAGATTTCGAGGTGGCGACAACGGGCCAGCTAGCAGGCGTACGCTAACGTTAGCACGTGCACATCTTCTGATTGGATACGCACTATTGAGAGGCAGAGCTAGGCAGTAGGCAGAGCCATACAGTCTATGGGCAAAGCTAGCAAACAGAACTAGAACTTGAGCGAGCTAATTTGTGTAGATTTCTACAAGCTATTTTTTTCAACCCACAATGGCTGTAGGAGGAGAAGAGATCAATTTGGTCGAAGATATAATTACAACGCCATTTTCAAAACGAACTTTTCAAGTAAAGCTACACATCTTGAAAAGGAAACGACCAACTCCAACGCTAGCAAGCCTAGCACAGCAGGGAAACTACGAGCGGTACCCCTGGCTCACAGCCTCCGAGAGGCACTGCAAATTGTACTGCCGGGAATGCCTGGTATTTGCAACTGATCGATTTGGTGTTTGGAGCCACACTAAATTTGCAAACTTGAGTTGTCTAACCAAGGCAGCAACGAGACACCAAAGCACAGCTGGGCACTTGGAAGCACTGGTGCTTTTGAAAACCTTTGGGGACACCGGAGTGGATCTACAGCTCAACGAACAAGTGCGCAGGGAAACGGAGCTCCACAACGAAAGGGTGAACAAAAATAGGGAAATATTGAAAGACTGATTGATTGTGTCCTGTTTTTGGGTAAACAGGAACTTTCATTTATGGGACACGATGAAAGCGCAGAGTCCAGAAACAGAGGAAACTACGTGGAGCTTCTTTCTTTTCTTGCTGAGAACAACACAGATTTGCATTACCACCTGTACACAAACAACATGTTTACTGGGACGTCAGGCAAAATACAAAACGACCTGATTTATGCTATTGCTGAAGTGATGGGAGAAGAGATCAAAATGAAGATTAAAAAAGCACCCTTTGTCGCTGTTATGGTGGACGAGACGTCAGATGTGGGTAATGTAGCACAGCTGGCACTTGTTCTGCGTTATGTGACAGACACAGGTGTCAAGGAGCGGTTTGTCAGATAATCTGATTAATTAAGTTAAGTGTAAATGCTGATGTATTGATTATAAACGCTTCAGAAATATTAATATAACGCTGTTGTACTTGACAATGTTAAGGTGATGCAACGCCCGGTATTGCGTTTCTGTCTAAATGTATAGTTTCTAGAGCCATGGCGTCATAATGATGGTATTAAGAGGTGGAATAATTCAGGTAGGACTGTGTAGGATATCACTGAAGGCCTAGGTGTGAAATGCACGGCCCGCCACTGAGTGTGATGGTTGTAAGTAGCTGCCTGCTTAAACATGTCGCAGTCTGTCGTATCAAACCAGTCTTGAAGTGCAGCAGTACTGTCCTCTGTCCACACAGTTCCGTACCTGTTTTGAAACCGGTTTGGCAACCTTTACCCTTGCTCTGTGGGCCGGTTTCAGCAGGACAGTGAGGTAGTCAGAGAGGCCAATGTGTGGGAGGGGGGCGCCTTGTATGCTCCCTTGATGGTCGTGTAGACTAGGTCTAATGTGTTGTTTTCCCTGGTTGGAAAATCAACATGCTGGTATATTTTAGGCAGAACAGTTTTTAAGTTAGCGTGGTTGATGTCTCCAGCTGCGATGAGAAGGCCCTCTGGGTGTGCTGTGCTGTCTGTTGCTCAGTGATGGCTTTGTAAAGTTCACTTTACCTCCTCTCTGTAATTGTTGTTAGGGCTCGGAGGGATATAAACAGCCACCAGTAGAATGGCTGAAAACTCCCTCGGCAGGTAAAAAAGAACGGCACCTTAGATCCATAAACTCCACCAGTGGGGAACACTGTTGGTTAACAACAATAGCATCTCGACACCAAGCATCACTGACACAAACACCGCCGCCGCGGGTCTTCCCCCGCTGACTATGTTTCTGTCGGCTCGGTAGCTGTTAGCTTGTCTAGTTGAATAGCGGAGTCGGGATGTTGTTGTGGAGCCATGTTTCCGTGAACACGTAAACTCAGCAGTCCCTTACCTCGCGCCGGGTTGTTCTAAATAACCGTATGTTGTCCATCTTGTTGTCCAGTGAACGGACATTTTCCATGAATAGTGTTGGAATTGCCGGCTTGTGTGGGCTAGCTGCTAGCCTAGTCCGAATACCTCCATGCTTCCCCCCTCTTCTATTTCTTCTCACACCGCTTGCGGCGTCTCCTTTCCGGGTGGGGGTCGGCACAATAGGGGGAGCAGAGTAGTCCCAGGCTGCTGAGTTCCACGGAGAGTTTGGTTTCCAAATTGAAGAAAGTCATACTTTTTCCAAGAAGAAACTCACGGCTATATTGTTGTACTTTTCGATATAAGTCCGTTGGACATGATGAACACAGCGACAAACTTGACAAACTGGACGAAAACGACAAAACCCATTTTTTCGGGGCCGCTGCGACTGCTCACGCCGCTAGCCGCCGGAACCAACCATATAAACATGTCATAGTGGAGCAACTAAATACATATATGGACCTGGAAAGTAGCATAATAAGGGACCTTTAATTGATGTGTTATGGGTCATCTCTGGGTAGATCCTTGGGGTATTATTTAAAGTGTATGAAAATTGAAATCTGATAATTCTCTTAATGTTATTGTTGAAGTATTTTTCACATTCTGTAAATTATCAGTCTGTATACACAGATTTTATTACCAACAATGTTCTTCTTTGGTTATTTTTTAGTGTTATTTTTTAGCCACGTTCATCTTCTTTCAACTACCATAAGACTCTTCGTATCCAGCTGTTAACCTGCTTTGAGGTTGTTAATTACTTTTTTAATGCAAAATGTTTAATGTTCTTATGCGGATTATTTGAGTGAACACAGCTGCTAGGTTTTAGCGGCCTGGCATCTGTTCAAAGTCACATGACATGATGGGGACTGTGGACAATTGGAGACGTTGACTTCAGTGTGTGTGCAGGGTGAAGCACTGTTCTTCTTCAAATTTGAATCACAGATGGATTTTCTGAATCGTCCCTGTAGAACCAGACAGCAGCTTCAGTAGGAGTAAACAGTCTCACAGGGCAAAAAGGTGATGCTGCCATAAATAGGGCCCAGGGAACATGCTCTCAGGGGAGGAACAGCTGAAGATCTGCTCTTCACATGAGATGCTTATATATATATATATAGCTCAGGCATGCAAACTCATCAAGGGTGTAAATTGATGTCATACACGGATCTAAAAGAAACGTTCACCAGGTATTTTTAAATCAGCGTCTTTCATTTGCAAAGAGCTTGGCATATTCCCCCTTCTCATTGAACATCATTAGGCTACATTGTGTAACCATTTTGTCAGACAGTTCATAGATTTTTTATCTTCACGGTCAACTGTATATTTTTTTACTGTGCTGGTTTATTTCTATTTTGAGATGTTTATATTTCAGAATTGTTTAATTCAACTCTTTTAATATCTAATTATGTGCAATGCCTTGTTTTGTTCTATGCTGCTGCAACGAAAAGAACACATATTATCTTGTTCTTTAATGGATTATTGAAATGAATAATAAACATAGTGAATGCATCTGAAGACAATGTGAATATCTCTCTATCTAACGTGTTTTACTCAAACTGGGTTAAATCTACATAACAACACAGTTCATGTGTTTCCCTATTAAAATCTTCTCCAGTGACATCATCACGTGTGTGAGGCTGGGTGTGTGCTGCAGCAGCTGCTTGCATGCTTTCTGTGCCTTACTATCTGTGATGCTGCGTGCAAAATGAAACCTTCCCGTGGTGTGTGCAGATTGTATTGGCAAAAAATGGGATAGGCCTACTTATCAGCCGACAAGCCGTTTGGTTAGGGGGTTAGGGTTCATTCACTTATCGACCAAAACAGTAAAACTGTTCAATTATAATGCACTTCTAATTGTAGACTAATGTTAGAGTTAAGCTGTCAGTCAGGTACACCCTTCTCCTGTTCAGTTGAGCTTTCGATCTCTCCTGATGTCTTTCTATCCATCCATCTATTTGTTCATTGTGTCCATTGATTTATCCAGCTATCACACACTGATCCTTCTCTCTCTCTGTCACACTGATGGACAGACCACACCAGAGCACCGTCTTCTGAAGCACTGAGTCTACCCAGGGGAGGGGCAGAGAGAGAGCATCCTATAGCAGCTCGAGGAGTGAGAAAGAAAGTATCAGGTTGGGAAACTCTTTCTTTGAGGAGTTTTTTTTTCTGATTATTGGCATTGCCATGGTGGGACATGATGGGGGACAAACACACATTAGACACACAGTTGAAAATAACTCTATTGTCAATAATGTTAGTGCCAAGATTTCCCTAATAAGGTTGACTGCCAAGACCATGCTGCTCGTTTAGAAAAAGGCAAACAAAAATGTTTAATATTCCACTATTGTGCATGTTGGTGCCTGCTTCTGAGAGGCTGCGAATATACCTTTTTATTTTCAGGGGCATGTTTGATGAAATCTCCGCTGGACAGAAGCCAGCTGCAGCCTGCTCAAACACTCCGGAGACCAGGTGGGTGGGAGCGCTCTGCTTACCCGTTAAAGACTGATCTGTTAATGTGTTTGAGACAGAGGCGTGGGAGCTAATAAAGCGTTCTCATGTTCAATCACAGTGTAGACTGGGGCTGATGCGGAAACTCATTAGGGTGTAGTTTAAAGGAGATGAATATGACTGCTAGCGAAGGCAGAAGAGCATGTGTATCTGATCTGCAAACCCCACCAACAACTGGAGCTGGCAGAGAGGAGGACTGGCAGTGCTCACCTTGCAGCCTCTAACACCACATTACATGAATCCTGAGCTCTTTTGGATGAAAAAATTTACATAGAGACAAATATCATCTGCCTTGGATTTAGGATACTATGACAAATACAAAAACGTTATTATTCACTTAAAAAATATGTTGAAATCTGATTGGGATATGATGAGGCTTAATCTCATCAATTCATGGCATTTATGTTAGAGTAAGAAGTGTGCACCCACATACAGTATTTTGGTTTCTACATGACTGCACAATATATCATTGCATTTGTTTTTGTTACCAAACTCATTTTTTAAACTCATGTTTAATTCTTAGATATCAGTTGTAATTATTCTCCCTAGACTTCTGTTTTCAGGGAGATATTGATTAGGTTATAAAACCAATAATAATCCAATGCAAAGGCAATTTTGTAATACATTATTTTATATATGTATCTTTATAAAGTCTTAAAGTTACAACCGGCCCTTTGAGAGCAACCAAAATACTAATGTGGCCCGTGATGGAATTGGGTCCGACCCCCCTGCTTTAAAGGCTTGCTCAGGCTGTAGCGGAATTGAGCCTCTTTCAAATAAACATACTACTAACCAGATTTATGGAGTAGCCTAATCAGATTACAGTTACATTTTGAAACATTAGGGATTACTACCAGGATTATAATGGTACAATCCATTTTTAAATCAAGAATATATTAGAAGGTCCATGAGCACAACATGTGTACAACACTTTGTGAGTCTCACAAGTGACTAATCTTCCGGAAGTTCCGAGAACGCTTTCACCGGGGGGGGGACATTTCAAAGCAAAAGCTCACAGGACAAAAGAAACAGCATTACCGTAGTGCATACTTTTCCGGCCACCTGGCTTCCACTCCAAGGGCTCACGCCTAATTAAAAGAAGCATTTACGGGTAAGACCACCGCTTACCACTAATGTTGGCTGACTAACGTCAACTAACCTTTCCACTACTACTGATTACTTTGGGACTGTTTAAATACATTTTGAGTGTGAAGTTTGAATAGCATTCTTAACAAAATATATTTACGGGCATAAATACCTTTATTAGTTTGACATGTGATTATCATACCAAAGAAAGGAATAGCTGGGCAAAAACTGAAACCTAACAACATACGGACATAGCATTATGTTTAAGCAGCACAAATATGAGTTAGTAAAGTAGTGGACTGAACATTGCTTGCTTTTTTACTTCATCATCATCAGATTCAGTACTGCTTTAATTTCTCCAATGAAAGGCAGGCCTATTTTTGTTTAAAAAACAATGAGAACAGGTTCAATTTTAAACAGAATATCTTAGTTATTTCTTTTCAAATGTTACATTGTTGTGTTGTCTTTTCATTTCTGATACCAGAATACAATTAGTAAAAGCAATCGTATTGATATTTATTTTCTATTGTGTTTCTTCGTATATTTGATATTGAAGTCATCCAAAGTAACGGAAAGTAATCAGGATACATTACTTAAATATCGGGGTGACTAAATTACATTAGATTAGTTTTTTAACAGGTAACTAGTAATTGTAACGCATACAATTTTTTTTAAAGTAACCTACCCAAACCTGCTACGAAGAGCATCACCATTCAGTATGTGTGATATCTTATGGTCCTGCAGTATTTGAAGCAGCTGACGATGGATGATGGTACTCGGTCCCTGCAGCCTCATCATGCTTCTAAAAGCCTCATTAATCACTGTTTTGCCTCACTGAATCATTTAAAACGCCTTTTAACCGTTCCATAATGGAAATGTTTTGTATGGTTAACACTGAGCTGACTAATGGTTGCAGAGCTTGTCCTGTTGATGGGATGGCATCCATATTCTCTGCACTCACTTACTATTCATGAGTCCTGAGGAGACACATGCAATGCTATTAATGGATAAGAATCAATTCACCAAACATAAACAGTTTGTTTTACAACCCTGTCCTTCAGCTGTGAACTGCACCATTAACACACAACATGTGGTTTTCACTGAAATTACAGCCAATTAACATGTTTCTAAAATGCTTACAGTTTCGTTACATATAGCCTTATCCAATACCAAGATAACAGCTGATTTCTTGAAAGAACAGATCATTGAGAAATACATTATTTATCATAAGGGTCATGTATTAAGCTGTATTTCAACAATATGTTATAGATTTCAAGTATATACAAAACATGTCTGTGAAGTGTTTTGCTCAAAATAACAGATCCCCCATTGTAGCATGCCTCATCCCCCTCTAATTCAGCCGTGTTCCTGAAGTGCTGATTCCGTGGCTGTAGCTTTAAATGCTAATGAGCTGCTGCTGGCCACGCCCCCTTTGCGGAACTGTTTCCGACCCCCACGCAATGTTCATGAGACTTGTCAACCATGACAGTCCCTCAACACCCAGAGCCTTCTGCATTCCTGGACGCATCTCATCCGACCCCGGGGCTTTGCCACTGTGGAGTTTTTTGACTACCTCAGTGATCTAACCCTGGGATATTTTGTATATATACTGTACATACTAATACAATTTTTGTTGGTGTAAGCTAGCTCCTGTAGTCTGCTTCACATGACCCTACTCATCAAACAGACATTACACAAACACATCATCCCCCAGAGAAGAAATACAAATAAATACATCAAAGAATTATAAAAAAGTAATACTTAAATGAATAACATACAAAAGTATACAGATGTTGACATTGTGCTCACAGTCAGCGTGACTCAAAAGAGAAAACGCAAAACAGAATAAATTATTAGAAATAATGTAAATGGACGTTAAATTGTCAAAAGGCTTAAACATCAGGTCACAAAGCTGGTAGCCAGGAAGCTACATCACATCCAATCATATCAAGCATATAAATTCACAGAGTCATATCTACTACACACATCCATATGCAGCTCTAGTGAGATCGGTAATTGTTTGTGCCTGTATTGGCTGTAAAATGCATCGTTTCCTTGTCCCAAGTCAACAGAAGTCAGCAGCAAGGGAGGAGACAGGACCCAGCAAAAAACGTAGGAAATTTGATCCTGAGTACTTAAAGTTAGGTTTCACCTGGTCGGGGTCCGAGGCTGCACCTCTGCCCCAGTATGTGGTCTGCAAAGAGGTGCTAGCCAATGACAGCATGACACCATGCAAACTTCGGCGTCACATTGAAACTAAGCACATGAATTTAGTGAACAAGCCAGTTGAGTTTTTTGAGAGGAAGCGTGTTGATTTTCAGTCACAAAAAAGCATAATACAGTCGTTTGGCACTATTAACATGAAGGCAACAGAAGCATCATATCGTGCCGCGCTACGTATAGCGAAGGCAGGCAAACCCCATAACATCGGCGAAACATTGCTACTCCCTGCAGCTGAGATATGTGTTCAGTGATGCTGGGAGAAGCAGCTGCAGCTAAACTTGACGTGATCCCTATCTCTGACAATATCATCCAGCAACGAATATCAGACATGGCTTGTGATGTCAAAGAGCAGGTCCTGGACGGTGTTTGTGAAAGCCCCTTCGCGCCATTCAACTAGATGAGTCCACTGACGTCGCACACTGTGCTCAATTGATGGTGTACGTTCGGTTTATCAAAGAGCTCAGGGTGCAGGAAGATTTTTTTTTTTGCGTTCCTACCCGCATGCACAACAGCTGACAAACTTTTCAAGGCCTTGAATCATTTTCACCAGGCTAATTGCCTTGACTGGGGCCGGTGTTGTGGCATATGTACTGATGGGGCAAGATCAATGACTGGCCGTCACAGCGGTCCCGTTAAACAGGTACAGGCAGTTGCCCCTGCTGCTGTCTGGAAGCACTGCATCATCCATCGGCAGGCATTAGCAACAAAACCGATGCCCCAAGAAATGCATGCAGTTCTTGATGAGGCCGTCAGGATTGTGAACTTGATTAAAGCGCGTGCCTTAAACGCCCGTCTGTTCTCAATCCTCTCCAATGAGATGGGCACTCACTTCCAGCAGCTGCTCCTGCACTCCGAGGTCAGGTGGCTGTCTCGGGGCAAAGTCCTCACCAGGCTGTGCGATTTGCGCGAGGAAGATCTCCTCTTCCTCAGCGAGATTAACTCCCCACTTTCAAAACATCTAGTAGACATGAACTGGTTTGGTATGTTGGCCTATCTCTCCGACATCTTCGATAGGATCAACTCCCTCAACACCTCTCTCCAGGGCAAAGAGTGCCACGTTTTTTTTGGCACACGACCAAGTGTGAAAAAGCTGGACTTGTCGTGTGCTCGTGTTGAACAAGGTTCGATGGAAATGTTCCCAACCCTGGAGGATGTTGTGGAGAAGACAGGGCTGCCTCTAAACTCTGTCCAACCGGTCATCACTGCACATTTGAATTGGTTGCGTGACCAGTTTGGCGAGTATTTTGGAGAGGACGCAATAGGAAATCAGTGGGTGAGAAATCCGTTCTCTTTCCCCGCCAGGACTGAGCCTGCAGGAGGAGTAAGCCCTGATCGAGCTTGAATATGGACTTGAAGCAGCGACTGGGAGAAATGCCGATCACGCGTTTTTGGTTGTCTGTGGAGAGCGAGTTTCCCCAGATCTCCACAAAGGCTATGAAAGTCCTAATCCCCTTCACCTCCACCTACTTGTGTGAGTGTGGGTTTGCCGCACTGACCCTGATTAAAAACAAATACAGATCAAGGGTGCAGGTGGAGGACGACTTGCGTTTATTTCTCTCGGTAGTGCAGCCCCGCATCGAACACCTCTGCGCATCTAAAGCGCGGCCTCATTGTTCCCACTGATATGAACGATTAAATTGAAACTCAAAGTTGTGTTGTCTTGAATTCATAAATTGGTTGGGCCATAGGGTTGATTTTGCTATTGTAGTGCAAATGACGTGAATGGCGTCATTTTGTTTGTTGGTTAAATCTGAGGCTTTATGTGACTGAAAACGTTAAAACATTTGAAGAAAATATGTGCATCTGCTCGGTCTGATAACATGCCCTCAATGCAATTGACTGTTAATTGTTATGTGTTCCGTGAACAACCAGCGTTGTCGTTCATTGATCAGAGAGCTGTCAATTGTGCTGATTTTGTTCGAGACGTGCATCTCCTTCAAATATGCGCTTAAGGCCCAGACACACCGTGCCGATTTTTTGACTTGTGGATAGGCCTATTGATGTTCAGGGATTTTAAAAGTAGCCTCAATTAGGCCTGCATGAAGTTTGAAAGTATTTGCTGTTGCAAAGATCATTTATGAATGCACTTTTAAAAGTTGTGAAAATAAAATATCTTCAAATACAATATAAAAAAAATATTTACATTTGATCAGTTGTTAATGAAACTCGTCATTGCCTGGAACACACAAAAGATGGCATTTACTGCAGGGGTGTGTGTGGGTTAGGGCAGGCGGACGGGATTTTGGGGAAGGGGGACCTCGGCTGTCCTTTCCAGGGGAGGCTCACATGCTTTAAAGCATAGGTTCATTTCTCTAAGGCCAGACAAGGAGAGATATTTTAATCAACAGAAAGAGCGCCATCATCAGACTGGCAGGGGCTGTTACTTGCTCTGCCCTAACCCCCTCTAAATCCTCTTTAAATGGACTCAGTAGCGCCTTCTGCTGCTGTGGAGACTCACTCAGGACATTTGTGAGAAAATCCTCAGCACAACCACGGCGGAAGATTCCTGAATGAAGTCACGTGATCTTTTCCTTTGTACTCGTAGAAATATTTTTGTGTACTTGTAAGATCTATGCTGTACTTGTTTCTGAAAGATGATTTACTAGAGAAATGTAAGGTGTTTGTTTTTATAGTTATGTTTTTTACTTGCAAAACAAAATGCATTAGTTTGTAGATGGTGTTTTGCATTTGTAGGACACTGAGTTTTTTAGTGACATGTGACAAGACATGTGAAAAAACATGTTTGTTTGTATGCTTGTTTGTTTGTCTTAAGAGTTATGGCAGGATAATAGTTCTATAGAGAAACAGCCAGGTGTCTTTACATGGATAAACACCTACAGTATAAAGAATACTGCTCAGGCCAATTTTGTTAACCGTTCAGACAGAACAGTAGCCTAGAAATCTAGGCGCACCCAAGCAGTAGCAAATTTAATTTGCAGCCAGGGTTCAGCCTAGAAAGTCCTCGTTAGCTCGCGAGCTGCAAAACCCTAACTCTGGTTGGCAAATCACATTGTGTGATTGTCATTGGACGGGCTTAACGTAATGACGACAGAGTTGTGACCATTCCGCTTGTAGTCCTTGCCAGTCTCTGCTATATGTAAATAAAGAAGATGGCTGCTGCTGGCGAGCAGCAGTCTTTTGAATCGGCACCATACACAACAAACCATACAAGGAACAGTCCGTCGATTACCTCACCTTCTTCGTTGCTCTGATTGGTTGTAGTGCTATCCTATTGCGTGCAAAGGGAATTCGATAGACAACCGTTTATCCCTTCCCTCGGATTAAGCCCTGCCAATTGTGTGTGCCCAGACCTCCATCTGATTTTCCAAGCTAACAGAAGAGTGCAGACAGCAGAAATATGTGCAGGTGGAACTAAAGTACAATCGCTTTTTGTAATGGCATCCACTGTTGCCATTATACAGTACAAGTTGTTGTGCTATTACTCATGTTTCTCTGGGATGGAACAATTGTTTTATTGTTTTGGAAAAAGTCTGGTTTGGTGTGTTTTTTAGACTGAGTCTATGTAGAGCGAGACTTTTTGTTTTTTGAGAGTTTGTAAATACTCAACAAAATGAGCAGAAAAGAAGTAATAATATAATGTAAGAGTATGGCAGCGGGGTGTGGTTAGGGCACCGGCTGCTGGAGTGGTGGGAGTGGCTCAGCCGGAGGCGAGACAGCTGATCGGGATCAGGTAATCAGGCACTGATTAAAGTCATGGTCGTAACCTGGTTCTGTGGCAGGAGACTGGGTCGTGAGGGAGAACTGTCTCCACCTCCCACGTCAGACGAGAGCGACTAGCCAGCAAGAATGTGGCTAACGGACTGTTAGGAAATAAATATATTTTGTCTCAAAGTACCAGTGGTCCTTCCATCATTGGGAACTCAGGTGTGAGCCCGAACGCTCACAAAGTGTTTTTTTAAAAGTATCTATGTTGAGCTAACATATTTTTATCTAAACACAACTGCCAACCGACATGGTCCTTTCCACACATTATTAAAACGTAGTTGCTTTTGCTTCACTAATTGCTAGGCGACTTGTAATTATGAGGTGGAAGCATGAGGCGTCTCCCAATCATGTCCAGTGGGTGACAGAACTTATTAAGTTATTACACGTGGAGAAAGTAATGTGTACTTTGGGTGGCTCCACTTGTAAATTGTATAGGACATGGCAAACATTTTGCATAACATACAGATTTACTGTAGTCAAACATGACTAACATTTATCTCAGCCGTTTAATGTGTTTTTAAATGTTGTGCTGTGATTTCAACCATTTCTTTGTCGATCATTGTAAATGTTATTATACTATTAGTGTTGTCTTATTTGGGGGGGGGGGGGGTAAACCTGCACACCTGGTTTTCTGTCTTTAACACTGTATGTTGTTTAAGAAAAAGGAAAATAAAGTTTTAAAAATACCAAAAGAAAACTACCAACCCAGAGAAACTCAGCTGAAGAGAAATGAGGACAACAGCACACAAAGTAAAGAATAGTGTTAATGCCCTCTGATGTACACATTATTCCTGGTCATGAAGTAACCGTATTCTTCCTGCATTCAGAAGCCATGTGCTATTTGTTCATTTACAGTCTGCAGAACAGCAACAGCTCTGGATTAATGACCTCTGCAAGCTAAAGTGATCAGCTGATTCTCATTAAACAATAATTATAAATGTTAAATACAAATATTGAAAATATAGAAAAATGTCCGTCCCAGTAGTAGTAGGCCTACTTGAGTATATTCTCATAAATGTTTTAGTCAGTCCATAATTCTAACCTATTTAATATAATATAAATGAAAGTATTGGATATATACCTTTCAGGCATCATTCATACTGGGAGCCCTGGGGACATGTCTCCACCACTTTTGAAAAATGAGTCAAACAAAAGAAAAGAAAAAGGTCCATCTGCGCGCTGCATGTGCGCTGTCGGCCGGAAACCCCCTCAGACTTCATTCAGAGCTGTGCCTGGTCCTTAAGTTATTTTGTTGGGCAGGATATCCAAAGTGTGCGATCCTCCTGAGCATGTAAGGGATGAGCCCCAAAAGGTGACATGCAAACTCCGCTGGAAAATAGGTTCCTCCGTATCAACGCCATCATATCAATACGCGGAGCTTTATTATCCCCGACAAAGTGTGTTCCTTCCTCAGACGCGGAGGAAAACAGCAGCAGTGACAAAGGCAGTAGCCTAGCTTTGTATCAACATACAGTGGAGGACAGGGCCGGTTCTAGCCCATTGGATGCCCTAGGCGATATTGAAATTTTGCGTCCCCCTCCCATGCACGTATATTTTATATAATATAATATTACATTTTCATTCGAAATATGGGTTGGGGCATGTTCATTTAATTCAATGAGGGTTCGATATCCCATGCTTTAAAAAAAATTGTTAATCAATGTTGTTAAAACAAAGATGTGTGCTTAAGGGCGTCACTAGGGGGCGCCCCCACCCCCCCCACTAATTTGGCGCCCTAGGCGGTCGCCTTGATGGCCTGTAGGAAGAACCGGCCCTGCTGGAGGAAATAAGTATTTGACCCCCTGCCAATTTCGGTAGTTTGCCCACTTACAAAGAAATGAAAAGTCTGTCATTTGTATGGTAGGTTTTTTATAACAGTGAGAGACAGAAGATAAAAAAAAAAATAATCCAGAAATGTACATAAAAAAAAGTTATAAATGGATTTGCATTTAAGTGGGGGAAATAAGTATTTGATCCCCTTGCAACCAACAAGGATTCTGGCTCCCACGGACCGGTTAAATAAGTCCTCTTGCTTTAAGAAAGTACTGATATCAACTCGTTACCTGGATAAAAGACATCTCTCCTTCTCTGCTGCCGAAACCCTGATCCATGCCTTCATCTCATCCAGCCTAGACTACTGCAACAGCATCCTCTGTGGTACACCATCCAGACTCCTCAATAAACTCCAGTACATCCAGTACGTCTGCTCACCCACACTCGCTCCCGTGACCACATCACCCCTGTCCTGCAGAACCTCCACTGGTTCCCCGTCCCACAATGCATCCACTTCGTGATCCTTCTCCTCACCCACAAAGCCCTCCATCACCTACCTCACAGACCTGCTCCAGCACCACACTCCTTCCCGCAGCCTCCGCTCGTCAGACGCAAATCTCCTCTCACTTCTTCCCAGGACCAAACTCCGGACCTGGGGGGACAGAGCCTTTTCTGTCGCTGCCCCCTCCCTCTGAAACTCACTCCCCAAAAACATCCGTGACTGCCCCGACCTCACCCTGTTTAAATCCCAGATCAAAACTCACCTTTTCAAAACTGCTTTTAATCTGTAAATGGATATTGTGTTTTTAAAGTGTGTTGGTTTAATTATGTTTTTATGAATTGTATCTCTGTAAAGTGTGTTTGAGATTTTAGAAAAGCACTATATAAATAAAATGTATTATTATTATTATTATTATTATTATTATTATTATTATTATTATTATTATTATTATTATTATTATTATTATTATTATTATTATTATTATTATTACCTGTCCACAGTCAATAAATCAGATTACAACCTCTCCACCATACGAAGACCAAAGACATCTTCTCATCATGGTGGAACTAATGTCTACGGACATCAGGGACAAGATTGTAGATGAGCACAAGGCTGGAATAGAAAACAAGACCACCAGCTTGGTGAGAATGAGACAACTTGTGTGATTATTAGAAAATTGAAGAAGCTCAAAATGATCATCAATCTCCCTCAATCTGGGGCTCCACCATCTAAGATCTCCCTCTTGGGGCATCAATGATCATGACAAAGCTGAGGGGTCAGCCAAGAACTACACAGGAGAGACTTGTTAATGATCTGAAGGCAGCTTGGACCACAGTCACCAAGAAAACTGTTGGTAACACACTGCACCGTAATGGACTCAAATCCTGCAGCGCCCGCAAGGTCCCCTGCTCAAGAAGGAACATGTACAGGCCGTCTGAAGTCTGCCAGTGATCCTCTGAATGATTCAAAGAAGGCTTATGAGAAGGTCATGTGGTCAGATGAGACCAACATCAAGATCTTTGGTATCAACTCCACATGTCGTGTTTGGAGGAAGAGAAATGCTGCCTATTAACCCAAAAACACCATCCCCAGCATCAAGCATGGAGGTGGAAGTGATAAGCCCTGGATAAATGGCGAGGTCCGAGCTAAATTTAAAGCACGGGCCATCGCGCACAGCAGCGGTGATTTGGATGAGTACAGGAATTCCAGGTATGCACTCCGGAGAGCTATTAGCAGTGCGAAAAGACAATACAGGGACAAGGTGGAGTCGAACTACAAGGGCTCCAACGCCAGAAATATGTGGTCTGGACTAAAAACAATAACAGACTACAAAAGGACAACGAGTGGTGCTGAGGAAGTGTCTGCATTTCTCCCAGATGAACTGAACACATTTTATGCACGCTTTGAGAGGCCCCCAGCTGTGGAGGCACAGAAGGCTCAGGATCCCTGGACTGGACCCCCTGCAGTTTGCCTACAGAGCAAACAGGTCCACGGATAATGCCATCTCCCTCACCCTCCACACTGCCCTCTCCCACCTGGACCAGAGGAACACTTATGTGAGAATGCTGTTCATTGACTACAGTTCAGCATTCAACACCATTATGCCCTCCAAGCTCATCATTAAGCTCAGGGACCTTGGGCTCAACAGCGCCCTCTGTGACTGGATCAGGGTTGTGTGCTCAGCCCTCTCCTCTACTCCCTGTTCACGCACGACTGCGTGGCCACACACTGCTCCAAACCATCATCAAGTTTGCTGACGACACGACCGTCATCGGCGTGATCACAGACGGCGACGAGATGGCGTACAGAGAGGAGGTCAGAGCCCTGACATCTTGGTGCCAGGACAACAACCTCCATCTCAACGTCAGCAAAACAAAGGAGCTGATTGTGGACTACAGGAAGAGGCAGAGAAAGGCACACACACCCATCACCATCGACGGGACTCCTGTGGAGAGAGTCAGCAGCTTCAGGTTCCTCGGGGTAAACATCAGTGAGGACCTGACATGGACACATCACACCAGGGTCATATCCAAGACGGCTCGACAGCGGCTCTTCTTCCTCCGCAGGCTGCGGAAGTTCAACATGGACTCCAGGATACTCTGCAACTTCTATAGGTGCACCATCGAGAGTATCCTGACTGGCTGCATCACCGCCTGGTATGGCAGTTGCACCGCCCTCAACCGTAAGACTCTACAGAGGGTGGTGAAAACTGCTCAGCACATCACCAGAACGGAGCTGCCATCCATGGAGGACCTCTACACCCAGCGGTGTAGGAAGAAGGCCGGTAGGATATTAAAGGACCCCCATCACCCCAGCAACGATATGTTCTGTCTGCTGCCGTCTGGCAGACGGTACCGCAGCATCCGGACCAAGACCACCAGACTCAGAGACAGTTTTATACCACAGGCTATAAGACTGCTGAACTCCTGAACATCTGTTTATAGTACACACATACATATATATATATTATACACATCTGCCATACATATCTGTTTATAGTACACATATCAATATATTATACATATCTGCCATATACATCTGTTATAGGTAATATATGCATCTGTCCATACCTCCTCATTCAACAGTGTAAAGTATTTAAATACTTTCAATGTATTCCACATATATATATATTTCACATCCTTAAATCTTTATTGTTGTTATTGTAAATATTCTTCTCTCTTTTTGCACTATTTTATTTACCTTATTTGCACCATGTATGTTGAGTTGCTGGAGGAGCATGGGACATAAGATTTTCATTGCCAACATATACGTTGTATATGCTGTGCATATGACCAATAAAACCTTGAAACCTTGAAACATTAGGGTTTGGGGGTGTTTCTCTGCTAAGGGGACAGGGCGGTTCACTGCATCGAGGGGAGGATGGAGGGGGCCATGTACCGTAAAATAGTGGCTGATAAACTCCTTCCCCTAAGGCATGTTTTGCAATGGGGTCAAATACTTATTTCCCCCAATTAAGTGCAATTTATTTGTATCTTTTTTAAAAATTGCATGTACATTTCTGGATTTGTTCATATTCTGTCTCTCACTGTGAAAATAAACCTACCATAAAAATGACCGACTGTTCAGTTCGTTTTAAGTGGGTAAACTAACTAAATTGGCAGGGGATCAAATACTTATTTCCTCCACTGTATACAAACCTTTAATACATAATCATTCTGAACTCAGAAAACGATCAATTCAAGCTTTCATTTCAGGATCAGGGTGTAATGTGCGGAGGGATTTTTGCCGATGAGCATATTTGTCGCTGTATCCAGTGTAATATTTATTGGGTTGTTATATTCAGATATGAATTATAGAAACTAGAACTCAATGCTCAGTGTGTGTGTTCGCTGCTTGTTCACACACACATTAAGAATCCTTACCGGAGCTTCTGCTGTGTGTACCGCTGACGGGCAGAACGCTCCGTCTGTGCAGTGCGCTGTGACTCTCATGCGCTTTCTACATCTACAATTTAATTTATATTTCAACTGTTAATTATTACAGTTGTATTTTATATTTTATGTGAAGCACAATGTACCATCCTGTTATAAAAATGTTCTTTATCAGCCTTTGAAACTGAAAACATTTTGAGAGAAGAAAACGATTATGATTTTTTTTTCATAAATCATTATGTATAATATGAGCCGATTAAACGACTTATCACCTGCATTGACGACTATTAGTCGCCTACAAAAATATTTAGTTGAGGGCAGCTCTAGTACTGCCAACCAGCTGGAGGAACGACCACACAAGTTCAGGAAATGCAAAAAATAAATCTTTAAACAAATATAGTATGTCAATATAAATATATTAATTCAGAAAGGAAATATCACACACACATACACGCACATTGTGAAAGAAGGTACTTTTTGGGACAATTAACTAAGAAATGAAGTTCCTATACTGCACAACAACAACAACAACAACAATGTAAAACAGACTAATATTCACACCTCGATAAAATGAATTTATGCAGGAACAGAGGGCCTAATTTTATACTTCTTTAAGGTTGGTTAAGGTCAGGGAATGATCCTAGTAAATATTACAATCAGCAACTTTAAGTGTAGGACAGGTTTCATTTCTACATCAGATCAAAAACAAGTTTTGATCTTAACCCTACCACACCTGGGAATCTGTAGGACACATTTCCAATGAACCAAATGCAGCCAGGAATCCTATTTCCCATCGCATATGGAAATACATGATTGTAAGGACGGACACAGCACAGTGGCTCATGTTAACCTCTTGAGCAGATGTGTGTGTCTTGAAGCACCTGCAGTGAGACGTTCTGAACCGGGCTTCACGGATCTGACATTGAAGCCAAAAAAGAGGCATGTTTCCCACCTCTGAAAATGAGTGAAGCCCATCACCCGTGTCTTCTAGGAATGATCCCTCTGTAATGGAGGGGCTCTGGGGAGCTGGGCATTGAAATATATATCACACGCTGCTCAGGATTTTTAAAATCCTCCAAATGTGTCCAATGCTTAGAGAACACCACTACAAAAAAATGAAACAACCAAGGGTATGTAATTAAATAAACCGGATTTTAGGAGGAATCTCCTTTTAGCTGGTTTAATGTATAATGATGTTAATTGCTTTAATATATTGGTTACCTTAACAGAAACCTTGAATTGAAAGCTGTCTAATGACTTCAGCTGACTTAACTTATTCCTACAGTCATTATTGCTCTGATACGGTGCACACAGATTGTGAGCAGTATGGGGGGGCGGCGGCGGGTGACGGTGGGGTTTGTTTTGAAGAACAGATTTAAGGCTTCTGTGGAGCACACAGAATTTAAAAGGAAATACTCTTTGGTTGGAACGTGTTCAGATGCCCGGAGCAGAGCAGGGTGGCACTGCAACCATTTACTGGAGATCAAAACACACACCATGCAGAACCATGTAGAATTGATCTTTATCCTAATACTCAGCTTTCTTTTTAATTAGTGTTTTGGATTCAAACTATTTTAATGCATCTCTCTGTGGAGTTTTATAAAACATTAAACATTGTTCGACCATTGTGTACATGTTATGGTTTGTGTTTCCTCATATAGAGAGGTAGCTGCCTCTTTTATTCTATGTTACTTTTATTGCTTAAACGAAACAAGTGATGCTTTTCTCAGATGCTTTCTTCTTTAAAATAAATGAATAAAAAAGTAAGATGAGTGTTGAGAGCAGGCATTAGTGTCTGCTTAAAGTGCTATTAGACACATTAAGACTTATCAATCACCACACACACACACACACACACACACACACACACACACACACACACACACACACACACACACACACACACACACACACACACACACACACACACACAGAGGCCTGGGGAGCATGCTGTCTTGTGTACATACAGGAAGAAAGACACAGTGTCTGCAGCAGTTGTCCCCTCTTGTCTCCTGCCTCCTGTGAGGGGGGCTCTTCACTTTCTCTCTTCCTCTCACTTCCTCTCCCTTCCTCACCATGTGTCACAGAGCAGAGGAGCGCAGATGGAGGGAGAGAAAGACACAGTGAGAGGGAGAGGAAGCAGAGTGTGTGGGTGTGTGCTGAGCATCTTTATGTGTACTGTAGTGTGTAACGTATGTACTTGAAGTCTCTGATGGTGTGTAGGTGGTGTTTTGTGTTCTTCCTGTAAGGGTCAAGCGCTTACGAGTATGTGCGCAGCATGTGGGTGTGTGTATGCAGAGCCAGGTTACCTTTGCTGACAGCTCCAAGCAGCATTACTTTTTAAAGAGTCTTTGGGTTGTAATGCTAAGGTTCCATAATCCCCTCCGCTTCATCCTCCATATTAAGTGGAACATGAGGGGGGGGGGGGGGGGGGTTGTAGCTTGAGTTGTTTGAGCTGCTCATCTGTTATTCAATCTGTCACTGCAGATCTGATGGAATGGAATAAACACAGAGCTTTATTAAGACTTTAAAATCCTTTCTTTCCGGTATTTGGCAAAAACATTATAATCTATAACTGTGCAGCTCTGCTATTTTATTTGTCATAGCTTGTATTATTTTACAAGAAAATGTCATTTAAATGTGTAATTAATTCCTTTAATATTTTCTTTATAGTAACATTTATAAATTATAAAACAATTGTGAAACATATGTTGGGTCCACATTGTAGTGTAGTTATAATTATAATTATGACGGCTATTATTGTAATTACATTATTTTATATGAAAATAGGATGAACATTTTTATTGTCTTGTTAGTTGAACATGAACTTCCAGCAGTGGCTCAGTCAGTAGGGGCTTGGACTGGGAATCGTAGGGTCGCCGGTTCAAGTCCCCGAACAGACTTGAAATATGGAAAGTGGACTGCTACATGGAGAGGTCCCAGTTCACCTCCTAGGCTCTGCTGTGGTGCCCTTGAGCAAGGCACCGGACACCTCCAATCCCCCCTCCCCATTGCTCCCCGGGCGCTGCACAATAGCTGCCCACTGCTCCTTGTACTAGGATGGGTTAAATGCAGAGGACCAATTTCACTGTGTGTGCTCTGCTGTGTGCATGTATGTGACAATAAAGAGGGTTTCATCCTCCGATTCTATCTATCTATCTATCTATCTAACTTGTAGGAATTTATATTTTACCTTGAAAACTGGGTGTATGTATATGTCTGCATATGTATGTATATATATATATATATATATAATTTAGTTTATTTGTGTGCATATTTAATTATTGATTTATCTTTTCTTTTTTCTATCCTGCAACTGCATGACTAACAGGAGGGCTACTTTCTGTATAAACTATGCTTTCTGCCCTCCCGCTTCTACTCATTTTTTTTGTTTGTTGGATTCATAAATTGTCTGTATTCATTTTGTAAAAGTAGAATAAATGAAAAAGAAAAAAAGGTCCTGGAATCAGCGAGCAAAACCAGCAGTCTCCTGGCGCTGCAGCTGAGCCTCTTCTTCACATCCAGATAGCCAGATCTTTAACGTGGGTCAGGCTCGGTCATAACCCTTAAAGGTTACTAGCCAAGTGAAGGGGAGCTTGCCTATGTTCCCACAGCCGTTTGTTCCCACAGCCCTATGTTCCCACAGCCTTATCTTCCCACAGCCCTATGTTCCCACAGCCCTATGTTCCCACAGCCTTATCTTCCCACAGCCCTATGTTCCCTCAGCCCTATGTTCCCTCATTTCTAAGATTTTTTTTCAGAATGAGGCCCTATGTTCCCACATTTCCTTTTTCATCAATTTGTATCAGATGTTATCCCCCTTTCTCCCAATTTGGTAGCCAATTACACCCAACCTTTTATCCAGTAGCAATTGACTATAGATGTAAGGTAGATTTGAGCTAAATCTGGGAACATAGGGCCTTTTTTCATGTTCCCATTGACTACCATGTAAATCTGGGGAAAAAAGGGCCCTGGGAACAATGGCTGACCCCTTCCAAACTCTCTCGAGCTCAACACCGCTACTCCAACATGGGGTTGATGTGGAGTGACGAAACATAATACCGAAATTAAACTCACCTCCATAAGTTAGTGCCATTTAGAAACAGCAAAAACTTTTTATAATTCTATGGGACACTTTCTGCTTACTGCGGACTCAGGACTGCATGGCTCAGATGGACTTGTTTATTTGTTTGTTTGTTTGTTTGTCTGTCTGTCTGTGTCTTAATTTTTGTATGTTAGTTTTTTCCTGTTTATTTTTATTTTTATTCATGCGCTTTGTGTTGTACCCAGTACATGTTCAATGTGCTATAAAAATAAAAATGACTTGACTTGACTTCATCAGAGGAGGGATCCCTCTGCCAGGACGTGACGTGCAATAGATGTCATGTGTAACTTCAAAATACATTTACAACATAGACAGTCCAAATGCCATACAAACAAATCATATCTCTATACAAAAGAAGAAGATGAAGAACGATCCAGGAGGATGTTGACAATAAATAATCCTCTGGAACAACCAGGATTTTACAGCCTTATAAAATCTCTTTGCTGCTGCTCTTTTTACAAAAACACTGCACACATCATAACGTTAACGTCAATATCATAGTGAGTGTCTAAATGCTGCATCCCCTTGAATGCTAATGTCTGAGGTGATTACTTTTTAATGTCTTATTGGTCCCATTAACTTTGGCCTGGATGTAAACCTTGGGTATTGGTGTATTTGGAGAAAACCTCTGAAGCACTGTGGCTACAGAGCAATGAGAGTAATAAAGACAGTCTTTTATCGCATAAGATCAGCAGCATTCTGTCTAATCCGCCCCCCGCCTCCTCCACTGTCAGAGAAACAGCATTAGCATTTTTATAGCGCAAGATATGGTACACAAATGTCATAATGATTCCTGATATCAGCTTATATTACCTCGTTACGGGCTCGGGCTACAATAACACTCTCCCTGGATGGAAATATAACCAACTGATATATGCTACGTATTCCAACATGGACACATAAATCCACTGCCTTCTGTAATGTGTGTGTGTGTGTGTGTGTGTGTGTGTGTGTGTGTGTGTGTGTGTGTGTGTGTGTGTGTGTGTGTGTGTGTGTGTGTGTGTGTGTGTGTGTGTGTGTGTGTGTGTATGTGTGTGTGTGTGTGTATGTGTGTGTGCACATGTGCGCCTGCGTTCGTGCGTGTGTGTGAGCCAGCAGCTCTCTCAGAACAAACAGTATATCATGAAACCCAGCGTCACGTATTCAGGCCTCAAGGAGACAGAATGGCTGTCTCTATGCACATCTTTCATACATTTATTGCAATATTTTTTAAAGACAATTGTGCACAGTACAGGGTACAGTAATATGATACTTCATTTTCTGCTTTCTTTTGCTTGTATGCTAGAGCAAGATTGTTGTTTTCACAGTGTCTAATATATAATCTGAAACTCTTTCAGTGTTTACTGGGAAATGTAAAACCCTGAACCCTATGATGCACTGTGCTGCCGCTGTGGTCTTTGGATACACTGCACTTAAATGTCAGTACGTGCTCACTAGAGTACGTAGAGATGTGTTCGATCCAGCTCCAGATAAAAGCCTTCAGTTATTATCATGTTGTGATTTGATTTAACAGACAAATTAAGGCTTTCGATTTTTAGAAAAGCTAAAAACTTTAAGGCATGCAACTTATGCAACACCAAGTGCTGGACCTGTTTTATTTTCTGAGTGTTGGGTACGTTCAGAGGGCAGCAGGTGGGGGGATGTGTCTGCTCAACACAGGTTCTTACAGGAATGGTTGATTAGTCCAAAGTTGTATGGATTTAAATTACCAGAACAAAAACTATTCAAATAGTTGAATTGGAACATTTATAAAGGATACATTTTTATTTTTGCTGTACATTAGCAAAGGTTGTGAATGCCACATCATTGTGACCTGCACAGCCATGCTCCTGTCTTCAGGCCAAGCTGACCCTGACCACAGACAGGCTGCCGGTCTGGAGCAATTACTCAGAGTGAGGGTGTGTGCTTGTCGATCAGTGGCGGGCCTTCACAATGACTTGTGAGGTCGTCCTAATGGGATCAGCCGGCTCTGGCCTCATTCCACAGTCTAAGAAATATTCCTCTATCAGTCCAAACAGCCGGGCCAATCCTGCCCAAACCCTCATTCACAATGCCCAACAGATTAGTGCTGAGACTAGAATCAGAAACACACATGATGGAGTGAACAAACACAGAGCCATTACACTCATGAACATACCCATGGCTCAGGTCATTCAGACAAAACAATCATTTGGTCAAAACTTCAATGGTGGAAGGGAGGACATGTATAAGTATTTTTGTGTGTGTGCGTGTGCGTGAAAACAGTATTTCTGATCTCGGACAAATTCTGACGCACAATGGCTCCATCAGCGTCCATCAGTGGATAGCTGAAGAAAGTACAGTCAGGAAAACACTTACCTCCGGGAGTAAATACTGCAGGATTCAATGTTGACAATAGCTTGACATGGACGCTGGCAAATATAAATCACTAGGGGGAAAGACGTAGCAATCTCACACTTTCCAGGGTGCGCGCATAGCAACCTCGTTTACATAGGTAGTAACACATTAACACATTTTCCCGGCGAGACCTGAAATAATCTTCATAATATCTATCAAACTATAGATCCTACACATCCACTGGACCTAGATTCCGGAGGTTAATATATTGTTCTCACGTGCGTGCGTGTGTGTGCAGATGACATCTATAGCCATGATAGGATCTTTAACCTCTCCTGTAATGACAATCATCATGACAGTGAAGTGGAGATGAGAGGAGAGGAGGAGAGGAGAGAGGGATTGCAAGGTAATGATACTTATGGCGGGCTGTGAAGAGGTCATGATCAGAGCAGGAGGATGGGAACATGAGAGGAGAAGAGGCACAGGGGAGGTAACTGAGGGGTCAAGGTGAGATGGGGGGACGTGTGAAAGGGGTAAATGTGAGGTGGAGGATACTCTGAGGGAGGGAGGAGAAGGAAGGTAAACAGAAGCAGGAAAAACAAGAGGAAAGATACTGAGGTCAGCAGAGAAGAAAGATTGACGGCATGATTCTTGAGCAAGGTAATGCCAAAATTATAAAAACAATGTGAGGGGACGCATCCAGTACAGCAGGCATGAAACACTATGTAAAACTTGATCAAGTTACAAGCTGACGGGAACTGACTTACCTGTACCTGAGACAGAGCCGGGGACTCACGGTTCACACTCAAAACACTATTTAATGGAGATGTTTTCACAGCAATATGGACCATATTAGAAAATAAATGACTTTAAATGGGAATAATTTTTTTATTTAAATGATTGTATTTTTAGGAATACTTAATCAACTCCCGTGCACTGGTCTGACTCTGGTATGTCCTGACCACTGTTGGGCTTCTAAATACTTCTAAAATGTAATACAGTACATATTACTTATTATGTCTTTTTAAAGTAATAAGTTACATTGCATTATTACTGTCTCTGAACTGTAATGCGTTACACTACTTTTGTGTTACTTTGAGTTACTTTCACCAAAATAACTGCAAAAGTATGGCTCTAAATGCTCAAATGTAGTTTATTGCAGGTCATTAATTAAAGCTATCTATCTATCTGGCAGTACATGCTGACAATAAGGAAAAGAGCAAGACATTAAACTCATGCTCCGTTTAAGTGGGCTAAATGATATGTGATACCAGTAACATGACGTCTCTGTGTGTTATTAATAACATGTTAGTGGAGCCTCTGCACGGCCCTGTAACCTGCTGTATATGAAATAGTCTCTATTCAACGTTAGCTCACCTTGTCATTGGTGTGTTAACAGGGATTAGGCTGACAAGCTTTCTAAAAGCCGACAATTCCAGAGAGGACAGAGGCTGCATATCTTCAACACTGCATTGTGAATCTGTCTCTAGAAGCTACAAAATCTAAAACGTATCATTTTCATTCAGAGTGGGAGGAGGATTATTTTTTCGTGTATTCGAATGCCAAGTCCATCTGTCTTATCTGCAATACAAATGTGGCTTTACCAAAGAAAAGGAATTTGGAGCGGCATTTCAAGACGGTCCACAAGAGCTACGATACAAACTTCCCAGCTAAATCACCACTGCGCGCCCGAAAAGTCAAGGACTTGAAAAGTCAGCTAGCAGCACAACAGTCCATTTTTACCAGGCACAATACCACAAGTAAGGCTGCAACCATAGCTTCTTATCGTTTCTGTCGTGTTCTTGCAAAAGGAAAGAAATCTTTCAAGGATGGTGAGATTGTGAAAGAAGCGTTCATGGAAGCCGCAGATGCGGTTTTTGCCGATTTTAAAAATCGAAAGGAGATTGTGTCTGCTATCAAGAAATTATGTTACACGGCGATGCGAGAATGTTGAACAGTTTTCTCAGTTTTCCATTTGGGGAAAATATAGATGTTGATTGTATAACATCCAAAGTGGCATCACTCTTCAACCTGGATAGCGGTGCTATTGAGAATGAGATCCTTACACTAAATAATGACAATGAACTCAAATCAAGAGCTACACCTGACTCAAATGTCCAATTCTGGAAGCTAATGCAGAAAGAGAAGTACCCCAACCTCAGACAAACTGCAAAGAATTTGACTGCACTTTTTGGATCAACATATTTGTGTTTTCACCTATGAAAATCATTAGGCCAAAATACAGATCCACCATGACTGATGACCACCTTGCAGGTTGGCACTACAGGTTAGTGTCTGATGGGGTTGATAGAGTGGGAAGAAGGTGAAGGTGTCTGCACCACAGATGAGTTTTCACCTATGAGTATCTGATTTACAGAGCAGCAATAATGGCCTCTTTAAGGTGTACATATAAGTTCACAGCCTGATATGGATCAGTAGGTAGACTCAGATGGGATTCAGCCATGAAGACATTGCAGAGGTCATATATATCCCGATCACATAGAATGGGCTGCTGAAAGACACATTCCATTTTGCATATGTCAAGATGGCCATCCTCAACAGGACGAAGGTAGTCTGATGCCTGGTAAAGCTCTGACACAGCGTACATGACGTTGGGTCGGCCACTGGGGACGTTCAGGTTTTTCGATGGCCTGGTTCTATGAGCAATCCAGGTCTGTGGTGTGTCATCCAATTCATCCTGTTAAAAATATACATTTAGTGAGTCTGTCTGCTCATATGCTGCAAGCTAGCGGGCCTTACAATGCATAAAATACTGTAATACAATGTAAAGGCATTATAGTAATATCTATAGTCCATGACATAGAGGACAGTGGGCCTTGGCAGTGCATGTTTAATTACATCAAGAGGACATTTAAGCTTTTGAAAAATGTATGGTTTAGGTGGTGTACTAAGCTTATCCTTACATATAGAAACAAAAAAAGGTCTATGTGCTGTGCCAGGCTTTGAGAAAAATGAGATGTCACACTAATTTAAAATGTTTTCTAGAAGGTATATGCAACATATAGCCTCTACGTGTGAGTGACATACAGCAACTGGGACCAGTTCCTTCTTCCTCCAAATCATGCACAATATACAGTCATCTAGTCTACGTATTATATAATGCGATATAATATTATGCAAAGTGAAAGTAGACTATCAAATGGAGCTTATTTCTCATTCAGAAAACATTAACATTTATTTCTTAAGTCACCTGGATAAGTCCCATGCAGCAAAACTAACGAAGGCTTTTGTCCATAAACCCACCATCAAATTACCCATTGTCCATTAGGTCTCACAAACAGTGACATCCAGAACTGTGCGCACTGGCGGCGAAGAAAGCCCCACCAATACTCAATCCTTTGATTTGCAGTACTGGCTCCCTCCAAGTAACTGTCCAGGGATTCGTCTAGCTGTGTAGGGACGAGGAAGCGCTGAAAGGCACGCACACTACCGTTCTCGGTTCCAAGATCGCCCCTCATAACTATTGAACAGCCATGTAAACGCTGCATAGCTTCTACATAGAAACCCCTGATCAACTTAGGGTCACTACTCGTTGTGTAGGCATTAAGCCAGATCATTTTCCTTGAAAAGTCATCAATGCACCCACTAACACAGAAGCCATAGGGCTTCAGTTTATCTTTATATCTGTATAGTTCAAGTGACAATAAATATTGTTGTTTTTGAATTGTACTTTGTTTGTTTGCTGAGACAGTCAGTTGTTGATTATATGCAGTCGTTGATACAGCTACTATGTAACAGCTAACTGGACCTCATTGAATTTGAGTTGAATACCCCTGCCGTAGGAGAACACAGTGTGTCGGCACACAGACTAAAGGCTGGCTGTTAAATCATTCTGAAATAATTGTCCAAAATAAAGGCAGTAAAATATACAGTCTATGAAACCCAACAGAGCTAGAGCAATGACGTGTGCAATATTACATTTTTCTTTATGCATATTTTACAAATCACTCCCCTTTTAAACTGTAGTCTTGCTTTACTGTCCTATAGTATGAATTGAAATGATTTCATACCTGTTTTTCATTTATTCTCTTATTTTTGTATAACTATAAGGATCATAAAAAGGTGTGCCTTGGAAATACTTGTTTACATAAATCGTGAGATGTATGTAAACAACTGAGATCACTCGCTAAACTAAACTATCTAAACCAGGGGTCACCAACGCGTCGCCCGCGGGCGCCATGGCGCCCTCGAGGACTACTTGAGTCGCCCGCGAAGGCCTGTTCTAAAATAGCCTAGTTCTCACGTGACACACAACTTTATTTTATTCGTTGTTAAACTTTCTATTATTTTTAAATATATTGCATTGCTTGTAAGAAGATAACAATATGCAGTATGCACGCATATAAACATATGCCTACTTATAAAACGTAATTTGTGTAAAATAAAATGCTTCAGATTACGTAGATTGGACCTAGCTGGTCTCCACGACAACCGTTGCGTGGAGACCGAGTCCAGTCAGTGCAGTGAAGCGAAGTCAAGATGAACGGATGATTACAATTTAATCGAAAACATGGCAGAAAAAAGAAAGAGAACGTATTATTTTCACGGTGAATGGGAGCAAGAGTTTTTTTTTACCACTGTAAAAGATGCCTGCGTGTGTCTCATTTGCCGGGCGACTGTGGCGATACCAAAGCGGCACAATGTTGAGAGGCATTTCAAGACCTGTCACGCAAGCTACCATGCTAACTACCCACCGGGCAGCGCACTACGAGTGGAAAAAGTAAGTGAGCTAAAGGCAGGATTGTGCAAGCAACAGTCTTTTTTCACAAGACCAGCTAAAAAATCTCAGAAAGCTACCGAAGCCTCGTTCAGAGCAACAGAACACCTGATAAAGAAGAAGAAGGCATTTACAGATGGAGACCTTTTCAAGGAAACGATGATGATAGTTCTGAACACTGTGCTTAAAGACGAGAAATATGGGAAGGAAGTGCTCTCTTCTGTAGCTGATGTTCAAATGGGGGCAAGCACAATGGTCAGGAGAGTGACAGCAATGTCCGACAACTTGACTGATCAGCTGGACCAGGATCTCAGGGAGTGCAGGTGGTTCAGCATCCAATGTGATGAGTCCATCGACAGCAGCAGCACGGCGCAGCTGATGATGTTTGTTCGGATGGTGTTTCAAGATTTCTCTACAAAAGAGGAACTTCTCACACTACTCCCCCTAAAAACCAGCACAAGGGGGGTTGATATCTACAACGCGGTGAAGGAGTTTTTCAACAACAGAAACATACCACTGGAAAAGCTGGTGTCGATTACCACCGATGGGGCTCCTGCGATGACCGGACGGCATGCAGGGTTCATCGCGCTCTGTAAAAGCGACCCAGCGTTCCCGAAATTCGTACAGTACCACTGCATCATTCACCAGCAGGCCTTATGTGCAAAGGTGCGTTTTCATTTTGTATTTTATTAATTTATGTTATCCTTGTTGTAGGCCTAATATCCTATTTGTAATTATGAGTAGGCCTATTGGGCATATTTTACGCATCTGCTTGTAGACCGGCCCCTACTGCGCTTTTTGGTCGTTAGAGTCAACTTCATAGTTGTGATACGGCGCTATATAAATACATTTTGTTTTGTATTGTATTGTATTGTATTGTTATTGTTTTTAAGTGCTTTGAGTAAGAGTGATTTTATTTTATTTTTAAGGTGATCGGCTTCGAGCACGTAATGACTCCTGTTGTGAGGATCATAAACAGCATCCGTTCCAAAGCTAAACAACACCGAAGTTTCAAGGTGATGTTGGCGGAGCTGTCGGCTGAATATGGGGACCTGCTTCTCCACACGGACATCCGATGGCTCAGCAGAGGACGGATTCTGCTCCGGTTTTTGTCGCTGTTGAGGGAGATCAAAGATTTTATGAAATCTAGAGACGAAGACACATCGCTGCTGGAGGACGTTGCGTGGCTACTAGACCTGGCATTTCTGACGGACATTACTGGAAAACTGAACAATCTGAACTGTGCGCTGCAAGGCAAAGGTAAGACTGTTGCCGACATGATCAGTGCTTTAAATGCGTTTAAAGCACAGATGAGCATTTTCTCTGCGCATTTACAGAGAAAAAAGGTGCTGCACTTCCCCTCTTTGCAGATGGTGCTGAACGACAATACCTCTGCGTCTGAGATTTTTGGCAACGCTGCCGAAAAATACACTCAAGTCATAAACAGGGTTGGGCAAGAGTTTGAGAATAGGTTTTGTGACATTGATAAACTTGAGCCATGTGTGTCGTTCGTTTCGAATCCATTTATAAACGTGGACACAACGTCCATTGCTGAGCAACTAAGTGCAATGTTCAGCTTGGATGCTGGGCAGGTGGAAATAGAAATAGTGACACTGCAGAATGACATTCGCCTCAAAGCCCACCAGGCTGCAGCAAACTTTTGGGGCCTTGTTGATACTGAAAAGTACAGTGGTCTGTGCACAGCAGCAATGAAGGTTGCCAGTCTGTTTGGGTCTACCTATCTTTGTGAATCAGCCTTTTCTGACATGAATTTCATAAAAAACGAACACAGAACACGGCTCACTGATGCACATCTGCAAGACTCACTCAGACTTGCAGTGTCAAATTACAGCCCAGATTACGAGGCCCTGGTTGCCAGCATGCAATGCCAGGCTTCCCATTAAAACTTATGAAAGATTGTGATGGATTAAATAGGCCTATAAATACTTTTGTTTAATGTTATGTTGTTCTGTTTGATGGTGATTACAGTGAAATAGAAATAAAGTGCTGATTTTGATATTTGTCTGTTTCCTTCCTTTTTAAGCCATTATTGATAATTAGGCCTATTGTGCAAATTTGTTAAAATGAGCAGTGTCCTCAAACAGGTGAATATAACTAATTAGTTTTACTATTAATAATAACATACAATTAAAGGTAAACCGCGCAAATTTGAAGCGTACCAAATTGGTAGCCCTTCACATTAATCGGTACCCAAGAAGTAGCCCTCAGTTCAAAAAAGGTTGGTGACCCCTGATCTAAACCCTCAGAGAGTCCTTTACCTCACTGAGCTGAGGTTATCTGAGCCTCTCAGTCTGACAGGAGAGGACTCTCCTCCACCTTGTTCTACAAACAGCTCCTTATATCCGTTAGCTCCTAGCTAGCACTAACACAACAACCCCCGGTACCGGTGCGCTCTCGCACAAAATGCGCTCGTGCCACAGCCCAAGAGCCGAGGAGCTTGAATGACTCAAAGAGACCCAGAAGTACTTGTATTGTATCATCATCATTATTAATTTCGGGTTAAATGTGTTAGAATTGTAACAGGTATAATATTACTTCAATTTCATTAGTAATGCGCTATATTACAGCGTTACAGAAAAGTTATACATTACTGTAACTCGTTCCACCCAACACTGGTCCTGACACGTTCCATCACTTTACGTTAAAACTCTGTTAACAAAATTATCCGAAAGTCATACACAGCAACCGTTAAAAATTCAACTGAAAGAAGCCTTTAGTGAAAGCAGCCGATCACAGGACACACATAAACAACAATACTCTCTGTATTATGTCTATAATTATAAATAGTTCTTGTGACTTTTCACTCACCACTTTGGTCACAGTAAGGTGAATGCATAAAGACCAATCAGTGTAGATGTTACTGAGTTCCATCATAGGGGGGTATGGCTGATTATTTTAATAAGACAAAATAAGGAGAGAAGAGATGGGTGGTGGGGAGGAGAGATATGGTTCCACTCAGACGACACTAACGATGAGGGAGAGACCCACTGAGCCAGTGTGAGAGAAAAAGCCCTCCTCTCAAAACTAGGGTATGCAAATGAAGACAACTGTTCATCAGCATGCAAGCTCATTGATTAATACCAACAAAGAAGAAGGTGCAACCCAATCAACAAAGTGTCAGTCTGCCATTATAAGGTACTGGAACTAGGATGACTATGAATCAGATAATACATATGTTCTCACGCACCTGTCTGAAACAGATATTGTTGTATGACGGTGATGATAGAACTCGCACCAACAGATTTTTCAGTTAGAACTATTCAAATGTTGGTAATATTTGACAGAAACAGAATGTATGAGCAGCTGCAGCCTACTTTACATCATGTTCACACTCAAACAGATATGGCTCACACAAGGCACTCTGATGCCAAGTGTTCAGTAACTTCACCATGGACATAACATTGTCAGAAAAGGAGTATACTTTATTTTTATTTTGATATTCAAATATACAAATATTAAAGTAAACCAACAAATATAGCGAGGTCGGTCCTTGGTTTAACAACCAAAAGTGTCTCAGACAGTAAAAACAAATGATTCCAGAGTGAGTAGTGTGTCAGATCATAGCCTGGGTAAATAACCTCCATGGAAACATTGTGTGGTTGATCATTGGGTCTGCTGCAGTAAACAAACCAAATAAATCATTAAAATTAATGAAACAAACTTCTTTTATTGATCCCTTAGGGCAGAGTGAGTCATTTTGTATCAGGATAAAGACAGAGGAATTGGTTTCCTTCATCACACAATTAGTTCAAGCTTCTAATAGAAAGTATTTAATTAAATTAACTGAAATGAATATCTCCTTATGAGCAGCACTAAAACGCGAGTAGATGAAACACCTCCCTAAAGATTATGTTACTGAGGCTGGAAGCATCAAATATCTTTTTACTTTAATGCCAAATCCAAGCCGTTGCCCACAGCCTAAATGTTTTCATGGGGCCTGGGAGTCCCTGACCTTCAGTGGAAAGATTATATTATATATTTATCGATGATCAATATAACACAGCTCTTGTTTCTAATGGACAGGCAGGATAGCAACAGAGTGCAGAAACAGTTCACTCAAAGAGCTCCATGTATTGGTAACATAATGAAGAGATGCCCATCAATACAAGTAGCGTTTTTTAACAGATAAAAGTGGAGCCAAGACTTATTCAAGGACCAACAACTGTATACAAATGTGTTTTTAGGACTTACTGATGTAAGGACGCACTGATTTGGATCTCCTTGTAGGGTTCCAGGTTTTGTCAGAGGAGCTCCTGCTTGGTAGTATACCACCCCAGGAGGCAGCGATGCATTGTGCTGATTCCTGGTGTGACTGAGAGCTGCAGACAGGATCTGCCCTGAGTAAACTGAACTCACTTTGCGTTCAAACACAACAGCTTGGCTCCAAACCAGGTTCCAAGAGCCACGCCACTGAAAGCTTCTACCTGCAGCCAGGCCTCTTGACAGATGGTTTAAACTATAAAAGTGTGTTTTAAAATATTCAGTGATGTGTATAGAAAGGTGAATCATTAATGATTAAAGATGGCATTATGAGAGTGCCATTAAACCTCTCATCGGAGCCATAGACACTCTGTCCTGCAAATATAGCATTCTCCATTAAGCTAGTGACATGATGTGGTACATTTTGAGTGACTGAAAGCCTAAAACAGCTGTTTAAACGTTCAACTTTGAAATAGTGTAATGACACATTTTATGTGGGGGGGGGGGGGGGGGGGGGTGAATATAGTACCTAATATTCACTTTCATCTAGAACACATTGCAATTCCTTGAGTGCATACAGTTTTATGAAGCCTTACGGGGCAACAGAACCAGCAGAATTGTAATCTGCTCTGCCAGAACAAAGGCTCAATTTCATCTGCAAATAAATATCCACTGCTGTCCAATGGGAACACGCATCTCTGCAATATCACGTAAAATAACATTTGAGAGTCAATACATTACACCAAGGCTTTGAAGAGCTTTGTTTTATTCATGGATCCTCACCGGTGGTTAAGTGACCCCTACGGCATCCTCAGAGTTACTGCAGGTGGGCCACTATTATATTTTTGATAATGCTTTGAAAGTAAAACATTATTTATGTTGGGGGTGGGGGTCAAGCAGCCATGGCTGTAGATCATGAACAATTCATGTGGGCCATTTAGCTCAGTTGATAGAGCTGGCGTGCCCATTTACTGTGGCTTGGTCCCCATTTGGTAGACCCGGGTTGGAATCCAGCCTGGGACCATTTGCCACGTGTCTTCCCCTCTATGTCACCCTTTCATCACTGCCGCTTAAAAGAAGGCACTGGTTGCCCTGTTAAAGACTGTAACCCTTCAGTTTAACTTTGAATTCCAAACAAAAATATTTAAAAACCTTCTTACTACTAGCAGTTAAATCACTGAATAAAATATGTTTAAAAATAACACTGTTTGCTGTTCCTCAGATGTGAGTATTGGTTGCTTTTCTCTATTTGTTGCATCACGCCTGAACTTGATAGCGCCTGACAATTTTAGTGTCCGTCCATTGAAGAGAATGCACAGTTATAACTGATATTCAACCGAAACATAACCAAAGGGGTTCTTGAACAACATTTTTTTAAATGATTAAAAATGTTTAGAATAAACAAACACTGAATGGATTATGAATTGTTGATGGAATCCCTCATTAATGTTCTAAACAAAAAACATTTTCATCCGGGATTCACATAAATGACCAAAGTGACACGGATGGCATAGCGAGGAAGTTCCCTGAACAAGATCAGGAGACTGTCATGAATGTGGATGGCAGCTCCATGCAGAAGGTCACGTCAATCACCAGGGAGAAGCTGAGCAAATACCATAATACCATCTGCTATCAGGACCCACAGCAAGGTCCAGTATGTTCCACGAGAAAATGTTCCCCACACACGCTTTCTCTGTCGGGTCCAGATGCTGTTGCTAAGTGGTTATTAAAGAGTACAGACCGTTTGTCAGATTCTTGTCTTGTTGGGTTTTTAGATCCAGCCACTGTAAGACAAGCTTCCAGCCCTCATCTATACATGAAATGAGCAGCAAGGCATGTTTTTGACATGTGTTCTGTGTGTCTGCAGGCTGGTGCAGTGTCTTTATTCAGAAGTTAAAGCTGGATAAAAGTCTTACCTTAGCAAATACCTCCATCACAAAAAAAATCATTCTCTCTCTGTCAATGACAAGTCTCAGCTGACAAGTCTGCAGACACAAAGCTCAGGTTCAGGTTATTTATGTGTACCCGTAGGTAGATTTGGCTTGTAGATAAAAAGACAAAGGATCCATCCAGACACACTCTAAAAACAAACACAGACAACAGACACATCTCTAATAAAAGTAAAAGTATGCTCTGCTGTGTCAAATCTCCAAATATTTGTTTTTGTTTAAATAGAAAAACTCCAGTAAAAGATGGACATTCAAAATTCAAAAATAAGTAAATAAGTAGGCATCTGAGTGACGCTCCTATGATTTGTTAATTTGTGCAATAGCTGTTTTATACCGCTTGGTTCTACTCTTTGGGACAACTAACCCAGGTCAGAAAGAAGAAGATTAAACTCTGAGTGCAGAGGGTGGGAGTCATCATCCAAAATAGAGCTGGATAACGGCTGTACCTGTCTGAGGTACAGGGTTTAGCTGTGGCTCACCAATCCAGGTTTAGCTGTGGCTGGACCACTTTAGAATCTGACTGAGAGAGTTTCTGCTCTTTAAAGTCAGGTTACCAAACCATGACATTAATGAAAAAGACAGAATTGACTTGATAAGACTCAAGCTCAACACTTTTAAACACAATTAAAACCCTTTTTTAGTTTCTGAACCTATAGGTTTAATATGTTGCAATGAAATGAAACAAAGTCAACAGCAGCAGAAATAAGTTTACTTGTGATACATGGCCAATTTGTCCCCCATATAACAACGAGTCCGGTCTGTATAGATACATCTGTTCATTCAGGCATCTAGAAATAGAGCTCTCAAAGGCCCTGTTTTAATGTCCAGGCAAATGCCGGCGCATTATGTGAAATCATTCCTTTAGAGCAGGGATTCCCAAAGTGTGTGCGGGGTGCGTGAGCTGCCACCAGGGGGTGCGCGAGATGAAAAGTGTAATGGTGGTCTGGTGTAAAAATATTACACAGTGTTGTTTTTTAAGTGGGATTTTTCCATAGGCTACAATAAAAAACAGGAACAATAAACATTTCCTTTGTAATCCCTTTTATTTTAAATCAAAAAACTATAATTTCTTAGTTTTTGATTGAAAAGTTGTAGAAGACAGCCGCTGTCTTCTTCTACGTCTCACTGTAGGCTAGGATATACCCGCGCCAACTTGTTTCATGCATTCTTTCGAACATGATTAACTGGCTGAAATCAGGGAAACTGTCAAGTGGAACATCTCATGACAAAGTTATTTGTATGGTGATAAAACAAAGCTTTGTTGCGTTTTCTTTTTTGTTGCGTTTTTTTGGGGGGTGCGTCAACCCGGTTGGGATGTAGAACGAGGAGCGCCGCAAAACAAGTTTGGGAACCGCTGCTTTAGAGCATGACAATGGTCAAACACATTTCTCAGGTTTGAGTTTTTATATCATATCACTCTCTTCACTTTGGCTTTAAAAGTCAAATATTATGTTGTATGTCATAATCTTAAATTGCAGCCCAGGTTTCAGCATGTATTTCATAAATTAAGTCAAATTTGCAAAGTATTGGCTAATATAGGTAGTGTTGCTGGAAACCACAATATGTAAGAGCTGGTTGAAGAGAGGAATGTGTAAGGTTGGCATTAGAAAGATGGCTGTGTTGTGACTTCATGCTGACTGTGCTTCACGGTTCTGACTGCACACAGTTCTTCAGCCTCCCAGGTACCGGCTGGCACTCCTGAGTAATCTGTCAGCCTGGTGAGTGTGTACATCAGAGCTGCACACAGAGCCTCTCTGCTGGGGTGTGTATCTGCAGAGTTTACTTTTACCCTCTATTTTCCCCCAACAGGAAACAGAAATGCTCTTCACAGCTTCATCGAGAGAGTTGTTTTGAGGGGGGTTTTGCCTCTTACAAACCACACCTCTCTTCCTCCCCCCTCTCTACCTCTTCTGTCTTTCATCTCTCCCCCCTTCCTCTCTCTTTTTTCTTTCAAGTCCTCCTCCTGCCTTCTATCTATCATGGCTGTCAGTGTGTGAGAGATTAGCTCTCATCCCACCATTACCATTTAATGACCCTGCCTTACATGGAGACACTCACCCATGAAACTCATTACATCAAACATGACATTCAGCTGTGTGTGTGTGTGTGTGTGTGTGTGTGTGTGTGTGTGTGTGTGTGTGTGTGTGTGTGTGTGTGTGTGTGTGTGTGTGTGTGTGTATGTGTGTGTGTGTGTGTGTGTGTGTGTGTATGTGTGTGTGTCTGAGTGACAGGGATAGTGTGTGGGAGTGAGTGCAAAGTGGCTTTCTGCTTTTTTGACTCATCACAAATAGGATTTTTCCATAATATGACGTAGGGATGGGGAGATTGATTAAAGACATACCAGGATGCCTCTGTTAGTGTCCACTTGTGTCTTTCATAGATAAACAAGACCATCAGCCAAAAGGATGGGCTGTTTCTAGAAGTTATTCTATCACTTGTCCCGTCATGCCACTGGTTTCACAAGGTTCCACAACCTCCTCGAGCTCAGAGTTCAGAGGGGCCTCCAGCTGCCCCCCACCCCCTCACAAAGACTCTGCTCCAGTACTTCTGGGCCTACTGGACTGAAGGGGAGGCTCTGGAGAACCAGCACCAGGACTGAATGCGGCACACTGAGGTCCTGATGTAAGCACTAAAACAGGTTTCCCTTCAAACTGAACTGACATGCAGTTATATGGGAACAATACAGGCTCAATATCTGAGATGTTGATATAATTGGTTGTGTTTGTCTCTCTCTTTCTCTGTCAGAGAACACACATATAAACACACACACACACACACACACACACACACACACACACACACACACACACACACACACACACACACACACACACACACACAGACTATCTGCCACTTTATATTGGTTATGTGAGCTATTCTCTTCCTAACAAGTACGTGAAAAACACATTCCATTAAATGAGTGATGTTAACTCCTCTGAACCCCTCTGCAGTATGCTGCACCAAGACACACACACACACACACACACACACACACACACACACACACACACACACACACACACACACACACACACACAAAAGCCAACAGTGAAATAGTCACATTGCACAATGAATTAACAGTTAACGACACAACCAGACAAAACATGCTGCGCATTTTCAGAAGCACCTGCTGAAAACACTGAAATAGAAACACAACAACAAATATAGGAACCTCTTTCTTCCATCTCACACACACACACACACACACACACACACACACACACACACACACACACACACACACACACACACACACACACACACACACACACACACACACACACACACACACACACACACACACACACTCACATACATCCCCACACATATAGAGTCTATTTCTGTCTGACTGCTGACAGCCCCATCCCACTGTTCACACTGAGCTGAGCTCTGTAATTGGCTGCCATCTCTCCTCTCTTCCTGCTCTCCCTGTCTTTCTCCGTCTTTAATTCTGCTTTTCTCTCCATCCCTGCCTCTGCCTCTGATATCCCTATCCTATACTTTGTGGTAACCCAAGCCTGTTAGCGCTAAAAACCACGCTACCATTTTATGTCACAGTTGGGGGGCTGAACTGAATCACAGTCAGTGTTTACACCAAGGCCAAAGAGAGGAGGAGGAGCGAGAGCAGGAGAGAAAGAGGTCAACACAAAGAGCGGCTGTTGGAGGAAGAGGGGAGTGGTTCGCCTGGAGGACAGATGGCTGTGTCTCTGGGAGTATTTTAGGGTTGCTATCAGGTGTGTTGTTTAACACCCGCTGGGTTCCATAAGCAGAGTGTTTCACAGCGTGAGGAGGCTGGACTCATTGGACTGGCTTTTTCTGGTTTTCCATTAGTCGGAGCTGTGGGTCGTAACTGGAACCTGCTACTGTTTCGGTATCACCTCAGTCGAGGTTCCAACAATGCTAAGCTTTGAATTTAGTCATGTTGACAGAGAATGCAGCATTAGAGGGAAAAGCAGAGAGGACAGGAGAGAGGAAAGGAAACCAAAACAGGAGAGGGAAACAAGAGGAGATAGGGTTAAAGCATTTTTCTCCAGCAGTGGCTCAGTCAGTAGGGGCTTGGACTGGGAGTTGTAGGGTTGCCGGTTCAAGTCCCTAAACAGACTTGAAATATGGAAAGTGGACTGCTACTTGGAGAGGTCCCAGTTCGCCTACTAGGGCCTGCTGTGGTGCCCTTGAGCAAGGCACCGGACACCTCCAATCCCCCCCTCCCCATTGCTCCCCGGGCGCTGCACAATAGCTGCCCACTGCTCCTAGTACTAGGATGGGTTAAATGCAGAGGACCAATTTCACTGTGTGTGCTCTGCTGTGTGCATGTGTGTGACTAATAGAGAGGGCTTCATCCTCCGATTCTATCTATCTATCTTTTATCGAATCCAAACCATTCAAAACTGATTAATGAATACAAATCCCTCAGCTATTGTGAGAATAAATCAATATATTGTTACGGAATATTTAAGGACATCATTCGCTGTTGCCCAACAGACCAGTTGGTAGGCGACACTTTGGAGTTCAGGTTTCCGTATGTTATTGTTTGTAGCTTCACCGTAGCATGAACCTAATAGAAATATTGTGTTTGTCAGTATATGGAGAATGATGCATGGAGTTCCATACTAAACACACCGCCTCCAACTCCCACTCATCGACATCTCAATATCAACTATCATTATATGTTTAATTATGTAATATTCCCAACAAACATCAGATGAATTGTGTAACAAAGATATTATGAGAGACGTGATATGGTTACGTCATGAGAGAGCAACAGAAGAAAATGGCGAAGCAGGATGACGACACTAACCAATGAGACACAACGAGGCCGGAAGGACCTTTGAGTAGAAAACAAGACGTACAGTGGCTTGCAAAAGTATTCACCCCCTTGGCATTTTTCATGTGTTGTTGCCTCACAACCTGCAAGTAAAATGGATGCTTGAGGGTTTGCATCATTTAATTTACAGAACATGCCTCAGCATGTTCTGTAAATGAATACACTTCAGCGTGCATTACTATTCACCCCCCTAATGTCAGTACTTTGTAGAGCCAACTTTTGCGGCAATTACAGCTGCAAGTCGCTTTGATAAGTCTCTATGAGCTGGCCACATCTTGCCACTGAGATTTCTGTCCATTCCTCATGGCAAAACTTCTCCAGCTCCTTGATGTTGGATGGTTTCTGCTTGTGAACAGCAGTGATCAAGTCAAACCAGAGATTCTCAATTGGATTAAAGTCTGGTCTTGGACTAGGCCATTCCAACACATTTAAATTATTCCGGTTAAACCAATCGAGTGTTGCTTTAGCAGTATGCTTTGGGTCATTGTCCTGCTGGAAGGTGAACCTCCATCCCAGTCTCAAATCATAGGCAGACTGAGACACGTTTTGCTGTAGAATATCCCTGTATTTAGCACCATCCATCTTTCCCTCGACTCGAACCAGTTTCCCAGTCCCTGCTGCTGAAAAACATCCCCGTAGCATGATGCTGCCACCACCATGTTTCACTGTGGGGATGGTGTTCTTGGGGTGATGTGATGTGTTGGGTTTCCGCCAGACATAGCGTTTCCCTTGGTGGCCGAAAAGTTCAATTTTAGTCTCATCTGACCAGAGCACCTTCCCCCATACATTTAGGGAGTCGGCCACATGCCTCAAAACATGCCTTCTTATTGTTTGGCCACTCTTCCATAAAGCCCAGCTCTATGGAGTGTACGGCTTATTGTGGTCCTATGCACAGACACTCCAGTCTCTGCTGTGGAACTCTGCAGCTCCTTCAGGGTTACCTTTGGTCTCTCTGTTGCCTCTCTGATTAATACCCTCCTTGGCCGGTCTGTGAGTTTTGGTGGGCGGCCCTGTCTTGGCAGGTTTGTTGTGGTCCCCTGTTCTTTCCAGTTGAAGATTATGGATTTGATGGTACTCCGGGGGATCATCAAAGATGTGGATATTTTTTTTAAACCCAACCCTGCCTTGTATTCCTCAATAACTTTGTCCCTGACTTGTTTGGAGAGCTCCTTGGTCTTCATGGTGTGATGCCTCTTGCTTAGTGGTGTTGCAGCCTATGGGACCTTTCAGAAAAGCTGTGTTTATACTGACAGATCATGTGACACTTAGATTGCACACAGGTGGACTTCATTTCACTAATTATGTGGCTTCTGAAGGTAATTGGTTGCACCAGAACTTTTTAGGGGCTTCATAGCAAAAGGGGTGAATACATATGCACATGCCAATGTTCAGTTTTATATATTTTTTAATTCTTTTTTAAATATATTTTTTCTCATTTCACTTCACCAACTTACATTATTTTGTGCAGATCCATCACATACAATTCAGATTAAAACACATTTCAATTACAGGTTGAAATGTAACAAAATAGATAAAAAGCCAAGGGGGTGAATGCCTTAGAAAACCAAGGGGGTGAATGCCTTAGAAAACGGCCCTTTTCCTACGCCGCTGTAGACAGATAACCACTCGAAAGTGGACTGTGGAGCAGTTAAATAGGTGAAGACCTCGGCTGAGTGTCCTTTGTGGACTTATCATATCATTGCATTAATAAATCCTGTTAAACTTGACGAAAAACTTCTTGGAACCCTACACTATCCCTGATCGAATACATTTGGATTGAGCTGTAAACAATGTAAACAACATATTTTCATAAAACATCATATAGACTAAAACTTCATTGTTGTGAACTAAAATGTAGATTATTTAGCTGTATTGATCTTAACCCTGATATTAATTTCATTACCCTTGCATCCATAAAAACATCAGATATATTATAATGAAATAAATGAAGGGGATCTGACTGGCTTGTTGACTATAATGCACATACTCTGAAAAAAACTTTATCATGAAGCATCCCCTTTAGGCTAGATTTAATTCGCTTTTCCGAAGGAAATTATGTTCAAAATCATTCAACTGAGGTTTCAGACATGTATTCACTAATAAAAGAAAGAAAGAAAGAAAGAAAGAAAGAACAACAGACTGCTTCGTTATGAGACGTGACATTATATGATTTAGAGAAGCGTTAATGCATCCTCATGTTGCACTGAGCTTCAGCTTCACACCAGTTTGTATTTCTCAAAGCTTGTTTAATACTTCTGTGTATTTAAGGACTCTCATCATTACATTGCCTACTTTTGTGAACTTCACTGATATGTAGCAGGCAGCAAGTGAGGAGAAAACAGGAGGAAAGAGATATGCAGAAGAGAGCAGTGACTTCAGAGAGCAGGAGGTTTCACTGGAGCAAATAGCACCCATTTACTATTCTGCTATACATTTATGTATGTGTGTGTGTGTGTGTGTGTGTGTGTGTGTGTGTGTGTGTGTGTGTGTGTGTGTGTGTGTGTGTGTGTGTGTGTGTGTGTGTGTGTGTGTGTGCGTGCATGCGTGTGTGTGTGTGTGTGTGTGTGTGAGAGAGTGCACTCATACTGTGTTTGACGGACAGTGAAAAGGAGGGTGAATCTACTGAGGCTTCACCTTACAGTAACCTCCATCTGCCTCCAACACACAGCTCTGCAGCGCTTATGTACTTCTGCCAGTAAAATCCCAAGGTTTTTAATCTCAGAGGCCCCAAACAGCATAGCAGCACATGCGGCCCACAGCAGAGCCACGCCACCGCACACACTGACAGGGCTCACCAGGAGGTAATGAAACGCACATCATCGGGGAGAAAAACAGTAATTTCCTCAAAGATCCCCTCTCTCGCTGGCTAATGCACACATGCTGACACATCAAACTGATCAGTGGAGCTGTTAGCATGCTGTGCATTGATCTCCCCCACCCAGCAGCAGCGGCCAGCACTCACACCTACTCACTGTCCCGATGAGGGAAAGAGTACATTTGATTAATTTAATAATTTCTGATGCCTTTTATACATAAATGTGTCCCCGGTGTGTAAGGACACTCACAAAGTTTCAGAAAATACAACCCTCTCTCTTTTCCTGCTTACCCACATCTCTAAAAATGGGGGCACAAACGAGCTGATCAAGATTTGCTGTCCTTATGATGTAATAAGGAAAATGTTGGCTGTCTTTACATTGAACTCCTGGCAACGTCCCGCCCACGAGACACGTCCCAACCTATCGTCCCCCATATACAGTCAGCTAGCTGAACCCCTCCCCAGCTGTGTGTGTGTGTGTGTGTGTGTGTGTGTGTGTGTGTGTGTGTGTGTGTGTGTGTGTGTGTGTGTGTGTGTGTGTGTGTGTGTGTGTTCAGCTGCATGTCTGCAGGAGAGTAAAGTTGTTATATATATAATACATATTATGTCACTGTTGTAGTGGTAAACACTGGGGAAAAAACAAGCTATGTGCTGTATCAGAAACAATGCGCCACGTGTTCTGGAAGTATTATGGTCTGTGTATACAGACCATAATACGATTAGCAAGCATCGCTAACACTCAGAGCTAACGCTGTGATGGAGAAACTATGTGTAATATAAAGGTCCTGTCCTTTTGGTAAACCGGCGAAAGAGAAACGTTTGAGCTCCATACTGTTTCAGAAATAATGCTGGGCGTGGTTTGGAACATAATATGGCGTTTAATCACGGCAGCGTTTAGCTGAGTTTCTCCCGGTAGAAAACTCTCTTCAGAGGAGAGATCATGACGCTCCAAAGGGGCGTGGCCAGCAGCAGCTCCAAAGGGGCGTGGCCAGCAGCAGCTAGTTCATTTAAAGCTACAGTCACAGAATCAGCACTTCAGGAACAGGGCTGAAATAGAGGGGGATCAGGTATGTTACAATGGGGGATCTGTTTGGTATTTTGAGCAAAGATATAGATATGGCCCTACAATATATTGTTCCAATATAGAATAATAGGAGATCTTTAAACTCAAACTGTCTGGATGCAGCTCTTCAGTGTGTTTTAGGGCTGCTAAGTTAATAATATTGTTATTGTGAATTATGACGTTATTTTAACTATATTACTTAATTAATAAAAGGTCACTGCACTTCTAAGCTGAATTTTTTGAACGTGGGACAGCACCAACACACACTATTATGGTTTATAAAATAATGTTTGTCTTTCTGACCATGCTGCCAGCTACACAGGTCCTTGTGCTCAGTTCTGTGGAATCGTACTGCAGCATCCATCAAGCAGCTGTCAGAGGTGACCTTCAACTTCAAAAGAGAGGGAGACAGAGAGGCGTAACAGAGGAATAAGTCAAGTAACAGAGGGGAGGGAGGGAGAGGGAGAGAGGAGTAAAAGGCAGAGTGAGATTGATGGACGCTGGTAAGGAAACAGAGAGACAGAGCGAGGCGTGATGAGCATTAGATCGCTGTCCTGCTGAGATTAGCATGCTGACATCCATATTGGATTTACACCGGAGTTGTGGTTGTTATGTGTCCTCACACTGTCAGCTCTTAGGGGGGTGCACCACGTCGGCTCATATTCAATTTAAACTTGACACGTTTTTCTATTTCCTCATTAATCCTTCTGCTGTCAGATCACACGTGAAGACTCAACTTGGTTGATGCCGTGAGTTTGGTGTTTTTTACCGTTATCCACTCTGCCTTTGGTCGTGTCCGTTTGGTTTTATGCAGTGAGGGTTGAGGAAGGTTCAAGCCGGCTCTGAGAAGACATTTTAGGTGACTGAACTTAGTTTCATGAACTAAAAACACACAATGAAGGAAAGGGTTAAAGTGTAAACGACATAAAGCATAACCTTATCTATATTCACTGAACTAGTTCACTGAATGAACATCATATTATCTTGAACAGCATTGTAACTTTTGATGGAGACCAAAAACTTGACGAAAAATATGTATTTCACAAGTGAGAAGTTCCCTCACTTTTGCTGCCAGGTTAGCTGGAAAAGAAAGATATCAAACCATCTCTTCTAAGTAGCATGTGTATGAATAGCATTTTCACATAAGAGTGTCCTTTTGAGAGGCCCTTTCACTTTTGCAAGTAGTGTCAGATCAGTAAAAAGTGATGCAGGCATAGATGACAAAAGGTTTTGTTTTATTTAATAAGAAGTACATATTGACATTGTGGACTACTTCCAAAAGTGAAAACATCCGCTGACAAGCACAAACGTCAGATTTAGAGGCGGTCATTTTACATCTCTGTTCCTTTCTCCAAATTTCTTGCATAAATGGAAGTCACACTCAAATAATAATTTAATATGGCTTCTTTAAAATGAGGAATATTTTCTTTTTTAAATATTCTGGTATATGGATATTTTTCCAAGGTATATTGGACTGTATTATTGCAATATGTAGGATGACCTTATATATAACCCATCTTTTATTTTATTTTACATGTGTTATACCTGTATATTTACGTGCTCAGTGTTATTATTGATTTGATTTCTATACATTTTGTTTTTCATATTCTCATGCTAACTTTTGGGAATTTGAGACCTTATACATGTTGTGACCCCTTGTTAAAGAAACCGTTCATCTAAATTGGAGTACTATTGGATGTAAAGGGGAATGTGAGAAAATAACTAATAAAGAATAAGTTTTAAAAAAAGAAAGCCTTTATCACCAAATGAATGTGAAAAAAGAAAGTAAAAAAAGAAACGCGAGTAGAAGAGATGAAGAACATGTCATCACAGTGTTGGTGGTGTACTAAGAGCGTGTGTGTGTGGGAGTGTGTGGACATTTAAACACTGTTTAAAAAAAATCAACTAATGACAAGCATTATGTCGGAGCGGAAATCAATGGCCAACGCTCTCTCTGCTGCGTAGTACTACAGCGAGGCTTTATCATATTAGATAGGAGGGAAAGCTGCTCTGTTTACGATAAGGAGATCTGTTCTGAGAGGGGGAGGACTGGAGATAAACGTCCACACACTTATCTGTGCTTTAGGGGGTATCTAACCAAATTACAGTCATTCTTTGTTCATGTTTTCTGCGGCGGTTGGGGTGTGGATATTCTTGCTGTCTGGGCACACCACTGCCTTCTGATTAAAAGAGAAATGCTTTTCTATGATAACGCAAAGGAAATGACATTGTGCTGATAAAAAGGACCTCCTGGGGAAAAAAGAAATGAAGGACAGATAGCAGTCATAACATTTCATTTAAATGTAATGTCTTTGGTAAACCCGCAGGGCACCTGCAACACAACCCCCCAATCTCTGGAAAGAAAGAAAGGGAAAGAACGTGGGCAGGCCGGCCGGCTGGACAGACAGATGGATTGAGGAACAGATGGGTGGAAAGATGGAGGGATTGGGGGTATAGCTCTACGCTGAGGGATTAGGCTGCAGATTAATTCTTTAACCAGACAGGATGCAGAACCTCCGCTGGAATGTAAATCACACATTATGATTTGGATACTTTTGACGGCCTCTTACCTGCTTATCCCTCAGGGGAGTGGGGGTGTTGTTACATAAGCAGCCTCTGCGGGTAACAAGTACCGCTTCCTGAAAAGACTGATAGCCTACTGCACTAAAAAACAACTAGCAGCTGCATTACATGTATAAAAGAATAGAGACATTTCTGCATGACAGCGTGCAAGATGAACACAAACCTGGAGTGTGTTCCAGCAGCCAAATACTCTGTTTCTGTTAATGAAATATATGCCTGTAATAATTACAATGTCTATAATAAAGAGGGGAATATAGATTAAACAGCAGGCCTGATTATTGCTTGTAGCCATTGAGCACTTATATAAGTTTCAAAGCCAAGCACAGGAAACCACTGTGACCTTAATTCAATTAACTGATAAACTGGGTTGAGGCTGAATTGTAATTAAAACAACTCAATCTTTCCAATTCCACCATATCCTCAAAACTGTAGGTGTTCATGGTCCTTCTAAACTCCATGGTAACATTAAGCACTTCATGGTTCCTCTCCATATGTCTCATTTCAGCATGTTCCTAATTCTGAAAAATAACGGACCTCATTTTGTCAGTCTTTGAAACATGTACACTATTTTTACAAACAGCCAAACAGGTTAATCAACAGACACATGGATATTTAGTGATGCAATTGATCCATGATGTTCCTTTTTCATGCAAATGATACCGGTATATTCTGCCAGATTTTGTATATATTTTTATAAATCACATTTACAGCGTGGACTTTATCACATGCATCTGAGCTGTGTTTGTATCTTTCATTTAGGTTGTAATTTTACAACATTACTTTAAGCTATCCTAAAAAGGCCAGTACATTTTTTAAAAAAAATTTAAAGACTTAATTTACTACAGACCATTGAGGATCTATATAGACTCAATGATGATAAACTGATGTCGTTTGAGGAGCTTGCAACTAAACACAATATTCCACAGAAAGATGTTTAAAACATTTTACAAATTAAAAGCTATATTGGAGTGAACCAAAAACAATCATAAACTATACCTCCATACTCGCCACTAGAGAGAATACTGTTAAAGGACTGTAGGGGGATTCTGCGCTTCATAACCCATATCTGGGTCCCGAGTCGTCCGAAGCTAAACTAAGAAAATGGAGGGTGGATTTGAAGGAAGACATTTCAATTGACGAGTGAAAAGCTCTAACAATATAACTGGCTGGTGCGTATACACTGCCTGGCCAAAAAAAAATTCACACACTCTTTAATATTCGTTGGACCGCGTTTAGCTTTGATTACGGCACGCAATCGTTGAGGCATCTTTTCCACTAGCCTCTGCAATGTCACAACATTTATTTCTGTCCAGAGTTGCATTCATTTAGCGCCACAATCTTATATTGATGACGGAAGATTCGTACCACTGCGCAAAGTCTTCTCCAGCACATCCCAAAGATTCTCAATCGGGTTCAGGTCTGGACTCTGTGGTGGCCAATCCATGTGTGAAAATGATGTCTCATGCTCCCTGACATTGTCATCTTGGAACATGCCCAGGCCATCAGGGAAGAAAAAATCCATTGATGGAATAACCTGGTCATTCAGTATATTCAGGTAGTCAGCTGACCTCATTCTTTGGGCACGTTGATGAACCTAGACCAGACCAACTGCAGCAACCCCAGATCATAGCACAGCCCCCACAGGCTTGTACAGTAGGGCATCTAGGCATGATGGGGGCATCACTTCAGCTGCCTCTCTTCTTACCCTGATGCGCCCATCACTCTGGAACAGGGTAAATCTGGACTCATCAGACCCCATGACCTTCTTCCATGCTCCAGAGTCCAATCTTTTTGCTCCCTAGCAAATTGAAGCCTTTTTTTTCTCCGATTAGCCTCACTGAAAAGTGGTTTTCTTACGGCTACACAGCTGTTTAGTCCCAATCCCTTGAGTTCCCTTCACATTGTGTGTGTGTAAATGCTCTTACTTTCACTATTAAACATAGCCATGAGTTCTACTGTTGTTTTTCTACCATTTGATTTCACCAAACGTTTAAGTGGTCGCCGATCACGATCATTCAAGATTTTTTTCCGACCACATTCCTTCCTGGAAGATGATGTTTCCCCACTGTCCTTCCAGTTTTTAATAATGCGTTGGACAGTTCTTAACCCAATTTTAGTAGTTTCAGTAATCTCCTTAGATGTTTTCTCTGCTTGATGCATGCCAATAATTTGACCCTTCTGAAACAGATTAACATCTTTTCCACGACCACAGGCTATGCGTTGTTATTTTTTTGGCAGGGCAGTGTATATTACCAAATAAAAGCTAAACAAATGTAATGGTAATATCCCAGACGTATGTTTTAAATGTGGACAATCCAAAGGAACATTATTTCATCGTGTTTGCGAGTGTACCAAGATAAAAACGTTTTGGGATAGGGTAAAATGTATGATGAGATTTTATCCTTGCAGTTAATCACGGAGCCCAAGTTTTTTTTTTGCTTTACCCAAAAGAACAAAACATAAGGAAAAAGGAACAAATCTGTTTAAGTTTATGTCTGCTGCAGGCAAAACACATGATAGCACTTTTGTTGAAAAATGTAAATAGTATTGGTAAATGGCTAAAAGAACTGTATGCATGTGTCTCATTACAGAAAATAATCTATTCAATTAAAGGAAAACAAGAACTATTTAAAAAGGGCCCCTCCCTTAACTATCTGGAACATGCAGATCTAGAGAGCACTCTGGGTCAGGAGTCTTGAGATGATTAATGTTCCTCTGCTGGAAGAAGGATGGAAGCCTTTCATATCTGCCTCCATGTTTGTATATTACCTTACATAGCCTACCCACATGTTTGTGTAGTTCATTTTATTTCATTTATGTTATCTGTGTGTAATGTACTTCATGTGTTATGTCTTGTGGATGTTTGTGTACTGTCATGTATACTGTCTGTGTTGAAAAACAATAAAGAACGTTTTTTTAAAAGACTACATTTACATAGTCAAATAGTCGTTTAGTTCAGCCTCACAATGCTATTGGGGAGTAAATGTGTTTATAGGTCCTGCCCTCTGGCCATGAACTCACACAACTTCCAAATCTTTGTCATATCTTGGAAATTATGTTAAGTTTATTTAAGTGTTTTGGTCTTGTGACTTTTCCCTTTATGTTTGAATAGTAACCTTCCCTCTCGTTTCAGAATCTCTGACCTCCCTTCCTTGTGTGCCTCCCTCTCCTGTGATTATCCGCCCCGCCCCTGATTGTTTTCACCTGTTCCCCATTACCTGGTGTATTTATTGTCCTCGTCGCCCTTTGTCCTGTGCCAGTTTGTTTTTGTTCATGGTGATTTTCTACCAGTGTCATCAATCACGAATACGCCTCAGAGCTCCGAGCCACGTTGTGATTTAGTTGCTTTTGTTTTTTGTCCATCATAGTGGATCTTTGGGTTGAATAAACCTTTTTTTTTGTTAAAACTGGTGTGAGTCATGCATTTGAGTTGAGGATTTGTCAGATTCAAGTTCGTAAAGTGCCTAAAATATTTGTTTTTGTGATTATTACAATGTCTAGAGCATGTCAATATTTAGTGACTGTGGAATACATTCATCAAATTTTCTTTTGATTTTGTTTTACATTACATTTCCCCCAAAACTTACAAAAATGTAAAACGTGTGAAAACTCTTTCATTTTAGCACCAGAGGCTTCCTTCAACAACATCTGAAAGGTCAAACATTTGCTAATGTTTTTCTATATTTGAGCTCTACAGGACAGCAGGGTCTCTGATGTCTGAGGGGCCACAGCAACACGTGTCTCAGGGTGAGGGCGGGGCAGGGCAGAATACTGAGAGAGAGTGTGGAGGTGGGGATGGCACTCTCTCTCGCTCTCTCTCTCTCTCTCTCCAATAATGGGATGTGAAGCACATTGTAATGCTCTCCACATGATAATAGTCACGGCAAAACAACGCATCGCTTTAGTCCCATTAACACATTCCTCTCTATTATCAACTGAAGCGTGACCTCCCACCTCTTCTGTCTGTTTCCATGCCTACCTCTCAGTCTCTTGCTTTAATAGGCAGGTCTGTCTCTTGCTTACAGTATGAGTAAGTGTGTGTGTGTGTGTGTGTGTGTGTGTGTGTGTGTGTGTGTGTGTGTGTGTGTGTGTGTGTGTGTGTGTGTGTGTGTGTGTGTGTGTGTGTGTGTGTGTGTGTGTGTGAGTGTGTGTGAGTGTGTGTGTGTGTGTCCAGCTGCTGACCTGTCTGTCTCCATTTCTCTGTCCCCTCAGAGATCCTGCCAGCTGTCTGCCAACAGGACCAACCATAGTAAGATTAACATAATGTTCCATCTTCCAAGTCACACATTCACATTGAGGGGTCAGGAAGTTTGTGTGAAAATAATTACAATTGTGTTGTTACATGATTGACCAATAAATATCTAATCTGTAAAGTTTTAACTAAAGACAGCCAAGGTTAGCCGGGAGGAATCCAACTCAGACTTTAATCCACCTAAATCCTGCGTGGATTAGAAAAAATAATTCGTAAACAATAATTATCAAAGTCATTCTTCAAGATTCAAAGGCTTATTCTCATAAGATATACACAACTACAGTGTAGTTATGTAATGTATGAAAAACTTAGATCGCTAGATAGATTCATGAAGCTCCAAATGTCATCATATTTTATAACATCATCCTTAAAAAAAAGAAATCCTCAAACAGATGAAAACATGTGGTCAGAGCAGCCAGCAGAATATTGCCAAACAAAGTGTAGCCAAATCTGTATATGCAACTGTGCAGCAAAATAAGATTCTCATTTAGAATATCAGTGTCAATGTTATTCGGTCAAATCTGAAAATTCAAACAATTCCCTTAAAGAAATGATCCAATAATCAAAATGTTTTTAATCAACCAGAGGACGCAAAGCTTATCCGACAGATGATGATTGAGGGGGGGGATTGCATCTCACTATTTATTTAATTTGTTTTCTTAATAGTTATTAGTAGAACGAACAGTATTTAATTGGATTTCACTGTACAAAATGTAATGTTTAATCTTACATTCTGTAATTGTATATTTAATTCCATTTACATGTACAGAATCCTGCATTACTTGGTCACTTTCCACATAAAATGCATCATTTAGCTTATTGTGTTTATTTATATTTTTGACATGTATATATGTCATCTGCACTCCTGACGGGTCTAGCAACATAACCTGCACAATTTTACTCTAATTTAATCTACTCTGTTTCATTTAGCACAATTTGTTTTTCTTACATCATATATATATATATATATATATATATATATATATATATATATATATATATATATTATATATATATATATATATATATATATATATATATATATATATATATATATATATATTATATATATATATATATATATACATATATATATATATATATATATATATATTATATATATATATATATATATATATATATATATATATATATATATATATATACATAACATGTTGCATTGTTGGAGGATTTCAGGACCAAAGATTTGCATTGCCATAACGACACTACAGCTACTGTGCATTTGATAATAAAAACCCTTGAACCTTGCAGAGCTGCTGATCACGCTGGAGCTCTCCATGGTCCTGTGGATCTCTGTGGCAACAAGAATGGACAGGAGCTCGCTCCTTTGTTCTGAAAATGTCTTTGACCTCATCAGTGTAATATATACAGTATTTGACTTGGGGATGGAAGCATTTTTATTTCTCCTTCATTGAGAAATTGTGAATCAGGCCTCGTCCCGCCCACTGCTGCTCTGGCTTTGTTGATTATGCTCTGCTCTAGTTTTCTGTCTATGGGTTTCTGTTTCTGTTGTTCACCAAAATTGCCAAGTAGCAGTCTACTCCGAATGGTGGAGGTAGTCAGCATCTGTATGCAAATGCAAACTCTCCTATCTGTTCTGACAAGGCCTCCCTGTGCAGGGCCCTCAGCTTTCTGTGCGGGTTCTGTGTCAAATACTGTTTCAGTATTCAACTGCATATTAGACAGTGATGGGCTTTTTCAAATTTGTGATGCACATAATGTAGCTGCCCAGCTGTATGTTCAGTGTACAGACATCTCTCCTCCTGAATATTTGACACACCTCAGCACTCCACGATCTCTCCGTGGTTCTGAATTCCAGTCAACACTTTTAAGATATATCCATGTACTTGAAGTGGACACACTCAGGCATCCAAACTGTGTTGCAGTTCTCTATGGTCCTGAGTCCGAGTCGACTTGTTTGAATCTAGAGATGAACTACAGGCTGCTTGTGATGGCGTCTGTGGAAATTTGAATGACCACTCTTTCAGTATTTCAGAACTTCTTTTAAACTGAAGCCTTCTCAGTGTTGAGAACAGGATTCTGTTAGCAAACAATACATCTGTGCTGAGAGCCCTCCCTTAGCACCGCTCTGTGTGCTTTCATTACATGCTCTGCCAGCAAGATGATTTAAAGACTCAGAGATTCTCAGAGCACACCTCCTGTGCACAAGTAAACATTTCAAATGTTTGTATTTATGTAATATTTTGGTTCATATCTAACATGTTACAACAATGATCTCAGCATTATTTAGCCCTATGCTTTTTGCTGTCTTCTCCTCCCATCGTCTCCCTTTTCCTTCCCGCTCTCTCACATCTCTTTTCCAGGAGTTCCTCATCTCTCCCTTTCCTTTTTTGTCTTTTCGTCACTTCCTCACTATTGCTATCTGCTCTTGTCTGCCCTTGTTTCTGTTTCCTGCTTTAACACACTCTGCTCTTTCTCTCTGCTCTCATCCTGTTTTCTCTGTCCTCTGCTGCTCCCTCTACTTTTTTCATATTTTGTCAAGAATAGGTGGAAGGACTTTCTTTGTCCTTCCACTCTGTCTCCCTATCACCCCCACCCTCCCCTCCTGTATTCTCATCCCCTGGCCTCCTACATAATACATGTGTCTGTAACGCCAGTCAACTGGAGAGGCATGATGAGGCAGCTTTAGCGACAGAGAGTGAGACAGGGAGAGAAGCTCCCCCTAAAATGGGTTTTATTACTGAGCTCCCACCCACGCGCGCGCGAACGGATGCATTCAAACACGCACGCGCCCAAAGCACACGCACGCACGCACACATTCCCATACAGCCCGTCCAACAAAGCAGCACAGAAGTGAGACACAGAAATAACAATCCACTCCCCAGCAGAGAGGACTGTCAGCAGCACGAGCCGCGGAGCTGCATTCAGGCGGGATGTAAAGTGTGTGTCCTAAGAGAAGACACAATCCACCAACAGTGCCAACACAGGCGCCACAAAAGTAGCAGTCACACACTGAGGGTATGGCAGAACCTAATCAGATTACAGTGATGATTCATTTCCTGGGCACTAAGAATAAAACTCCTGCTGGCACCGCGATCAGCCTTGGCACCCCCCTGGCAGGAAAAAAATCCACTGCATAGCAGAGCATCCTCCGCCATCTCACACACCCTGCATTATTAACAGCCGATCAATCAGCCTTACCTTCATCGATCTCCACCTCCTCTCGTCTTGTCAATTTTCTCCACAATCCTTCCTCTCCAGATCCGTCCTCCAACGGCTCGGTTAAACCACACAGAACCGGAAGGTTTCTTTAAAGGCGGTCAGACTTGGCTCATATCCCAACTCCGGCTCTCCCCTCCGAAGCAAGTCCTCACCCCACAGTCGAGAGAGGGAGTCTCTCTTGGTAGTGTTGTGGGGCTGAATAAATGTGGGACCGGGCGGAACAGAACAGCAGAATCACCGGAACATACGTGGCGCAGTCGAGCAGAAAAAAAAAATGGGGGGGGGGAGGGATCCAGGTGCCGGTGGTCTCGCCGTGCAAACCCACGAGAAGCACTCACGTACACGTAGATCCTCAGAAGACAACAGTGGGTGGATGCAGGGTCGTAAGGTTAGCCTCCCAAAGCCTATGAACGTTACTTCAGTAACGCATTTGATTTAACGGGGATGTAAGAGCTCGTGCTATCCATTTACTGTTTCATCCAAGCAGTCCTCACAGAGACACCCAAGACATGAATCAGATAAAAGTGATGTTAGGAGGCGAAATACCTTCAAATCCGACACCGCTCATTTCAAATCCCGGTAAAACCCGTGCCCAGCAGAAACTACACCCACCAACCCTGGAGGTGTTCACGAGTACAAACAAGCGTTTCACTTATCCAACATGCGTCTGCGGCTCCGAGCGGTTGCTCTGTTCCCCAAACGGCAGTTATCCCTCCAGGTAAGGCCTGTGTACAAATGCAACTATTTAATCCCAAATATTCCGGTAAAGCGCGCGCGGTTCCCATCCGTTAGCACGAAAAGATAAAGACCGAAGGCAGATCATGCAATCTGGCTCCGGCCGCCGTGGAGCTGTCCGGGCGGTGTCCAGCAGTCCTCAGGGATCAGATCACACTGACAGCAGAGAGTGCAGCAGCTGAAGGAAATGACCAATCTTTCCTCTCATCAAACCAACATCTGGGGTACATATCTCCTGAAGCGGCAGACCTGCACAGTGTACACCGAGAGTGTACACACAAACACATACACACAAACACACACAGCCTCAGCCCGCAGTGAGACACGGTGCTGGTCCTCCTCCCTGACAGCTGCTGGGGACTGACTTGACTGACCGTAAACTTTGAATTTAGCCGCAGATATCAGTGCTTGCAACCTACCAGTAGGAGGCGGCTGTACCGACGCACGAGGCTGAATGACTGGCATGAGAGGGGGGGGGGGGGAACTGTTCGAGGAAAGAGACACACCCTTTCAGCCTTTCTATATTTTCCTTTATTTCTTATTGTCTTTCTTTAGTAATCTGTGCTATGATCTCCTGCTCTTAAACATGATTTTGAATTAATGACATGTTTCAGAAACTGGATACAATAACTTACATATGTTTTATTAGGAGCATTGCTGATGCAGATGCTCTCAAAGCACCATTCCACACTCTCCACACGTAGTCCTCTCTAGCCCCTTCAGCAGTTTTGTAAAGTGACTTTGGCTATAAAGTACACTATGAATTGAATGTGTTATTATTAAAGCCATGTCTGACATTCTGTGGTGGATGGGGACAGGACAGTGCAGCATGGGGCCCTACACTCGCACACTGCACACTGTTCTCGCAGAGTGTTTGTGCTTATATACCTATGACAATTACTATAACCCAAAATATAATCTTTTCCGAAACAAACTAAGCAATTTCATCCCTTTTTTCACCCTCTCATGAGGAAACTGTGACATACAGTATCATCACTGTGGAGGACCACATGTTTGACTTTCTGTTCAACAAGAATTAGAATTAGCCCAAATATCCATATAAAACATGACGTTTTTCCTTGTTTGGAGTCATGACAATACTTTTTGTGTCTGTCTGTTTTTTAATCACCAACATGTGAAGTACTAGTTTTCGGTTACCAATTTCCTACAGTTTATATAATATACCAATTATAATTGGTTAAGTTATATTTAAATATGGTAATACAAAAAAAAATCCTATTTTGACAGTGTTTATCGTCAAGCAGGACACTTCTTGGTGAAAAAACAGATCTGTGGGAGCTGTCCATAGTGCTGGGAAGCGGTTGATACTTAACGGGTACTACTATCTTGAATACTGTTGCAGAATGGCTCATCTAATCAATTTCAATGTTAAGATGTTACAAATGTTTCACTGTTCAGTTGTCTTCTTCTCATTCGACAAATATTGATCACATCACATGACCAGAACTTGTTAGCTCGTCCTTTATCATGGACACCCTGAGGCTGTGAGAAGCCCTACTCCTTTGCTGCTCTGACTTCCACAGGGCTGAAAGTAATATGACATCAATCATTACAAACGAAGATTATAAAATGCATTAAAAAGGACAAATAAGATTTAATAGTACTTCATGCTATTGTCACAAGACAACATTACCAATCACTCTTTTAAAAATAGATTCAATAATTGTATTATGCAAATTATTTTTAACCTTTTCCCCCCTTGTGCATTATTGTGTATTTTTCTCAACTTTTTCCTTTGATTTGATCATTTCTGTTACAGCTTGTGGCATGAATGTGGGCAAAAGCTCTTCTCTTGAGTCAAATTTTTGAAATCCAATGTCTTTTATATTCTATTCATGCATTTTGCACCCTTTGGACAGCAAAATGTACACGTACAAAGAAACTGCTTTTAAATCATCATACAATATTTTCTTTTACTTCTTTGTGCGTAAATCACTGAAACAACTTCTAACTTGGTCAAAACTACCAAACATTCAATCATTTCTTTTTATTTCCTTCCATATAATAAATAGTTGGGGGACAGGGCTTTGATCACTACCTTTCTTCAAAAGGAACTGCTGACATTACAGAATGCATGGTTTTATAATGCAATGGCAGTGAGAGTAAACAAAGTTGGTTTCAATGCAAGTCAGTGAATTGTTTTTGGCCATGAAGGAGTCCAGAGGGAAAATCTGACACTTCATAAAAAATAATCATGCAATCAAATCGTTTTTTTGCTAATCTTTGACATATCCAAGACTCTAGTATCCACCAAAGACCCACCCCTCTACTCTTTAATATATGGAAAATATATGTTTTGTGTTTTTTTGTAATGAATATTGAAATAATTCAAATAAACAGGCATTTATAATGTTAAGATCCTGAAAATCATTGAATGTATGGTAGTTGAGTAAGAAGAAGTAAGAAACTGTTTAAATGATATATGAATAAAAAGGAGAAAATATATTGCTGTATGACTGAATAGCAGTTTTTTTTTGTGTGTACATTTAAGAAATACAAACACATAAACATGTTTTTATTATGTTTAAGTAATAATCCATGCAATAGTGGTCCTCTTTAAAGCATTAGTTATTTATTTGTCAATGGTCTTGCTTGTTTGAAGTGATCAGTCACTTTGTAGCTCTGATTGTAAGCGTTAGCTAAATGCAATGTAAACAGTAAACATGAAATATGCCCTGCCATTTATACTTTTTAAACAACTTCCTCAACAATCCAAACAATAAGGTTATCTTCATTACATTCATTCGACGCAATCAATGCTAAATCTGTCAGACATACATATATATTCCTAAATGTCAATAAATGTTTTCATTTTGCAGTAAAAATTACAATGTACACATACTGTGTAAATGTCCTTTCTCTGTGTAGCACAGTATTGACCTTTTCCAGTAACTATCACCTCCTGATCAAAAATGAATATATTGTGATGCACACAAGCATTCTGCCAGATAGAACTGGCATTTTTGTACAGTGAATACATCAGTTAGGGTGAAACAGATGGAACATGAGTACAGATCTGTAAAGGACACATTTCAGGGTTACCCCTCCATGATAAAAACATATTTTGGCGGGTACAGTTCACAGAATGAGGAATCAACTTATCATCGGCGAATTTACTGACAAAATCACTGTATTGATCAATGGATGAAACGTTTTAGGTGATCCACTTCATTTGGTGTATTCACATGAAAGGGTTATAACAATTACACTTTCACACACAACAGAATGATGAAGTTTTTCAAAAATATGGGCATTATATTCCAATTCACTCAGGTTTAATTTTAATTTTCAATGTCACAATGAAGGAAGAACTGGGCAAACTTCAAGAAGAGTGATTCTTAAATCTGTGTCGGTTCTGGGTGGGGGAAGGAATGGTTTGAGGTGGCATGAGTGGGGGGACTGCTGTTGCCGGTACGGCTATGAATTAGAATTAGCAGCATCGGGGGAACGTTATTCGTGGACTGAATGCTGAATATTGTTACGCTGTGTCAGTGGAAACATGCTCTGAATATCTGAGCGTAAAGCCAATACTGTTAATCTGAGGGAGCAGGAGCCATTCCGCAGATGGAAACAAATGAGCAGCCCTGATAGATGACTTCTGACTTGTAACAAACATAAGGGTCAGGAATGTAAGGACCCTCCGTCATGTTACTGTACAAACACACATCTTACACTCCAGTACACATGGTAAGCAAACTCCATTTACATAATTATTTTCCAGGCTTTGCAACCACTCAAAATGCTTTTACATAAACAAGTCAGTGACTCATTCAAATTCCCAAAACTTGACTAAGAGAAAGAGAAAAGGATTGGAGGATGAATCATGGGTATTGCTTCCTCCCACACACACACACACACACACACACACACACACACACACAGTAATCCATTTTTAGATACATATGGGATAATTAGTTATCCCTAATAGCCTTTGACTTGTCATTATGTTTAAGTGATGAGGTAAACTAAAGCAAGGGGGAACCACTTCTCTCTAGGGTTTTGTTCTCTGTCTTACACACACACACACACACACACACACACACACACACACACACACACACACACACACACACACACACACACACACACACACACACACACACACACACACACACACACACACACACTAATCTTTGACCTACATGCACACATGTTACATGTAATTCATAGATTAAACATGATGGATTGATGCTGAAAAGGCTGCTGAATGACGATTGTAAATTTCCCACCCCCCCAAAAAATACTTATTTTTCTTTTTCACACACACACACACACACACACACACACACACACACACACACACACACACACACACACACACACACACACACACACACACACACACACACACACACACACACACACAAAATATGATCAGGTTTAATCCTTGGGACGCCATATGGGAATGTGTGAGTGCTGATGTTTTGTTATTGAGCAGAGTCTCTCCTCCTTACAGTGTGTCATTAGGACCCAGAGGAATGCAGAATTTCACAAACACACTGCAGCAGCTGATTTTGCTGATAAATGAACAACTGAAGATGGGGTCTGTGGTTGCAATGAAAGCCTCTATAATCTTGACACATAATGGCCGAGCATTGAGAACCAGCGGTCCTCTGCTCTGCTGGTACAACAGCCACATTTTTCAATCCTGAGTAAATCAATTTGACTGACATCAAATGCTCTGCAAAAGTCATACAGTATGTGCATTTTGGTAGAGTTGTTGTAAATGCTCCAAACACAGTTATTGAGTGTTATGACATGAAAATGTATGCCGAATCCAGAATTGCATCAGGGGAAATCTTTTGGCAAAGACTATTGGTTATCAATTACAACACACAGATATAATCCTGATGCATTTGCAAATAACACACTGAGCCATCCACGGTATAATGAACTGTATGATGGATAATGGAGCAATAAGGGACTCTATGGGTTCTTAGCATCACTAATGTATTCGGCGGAACCTTAGCTGCAGTCGAGTTGGGAGGATTTGGACCTACAGGCGGGCTCTGGTCACCACAGCTCCAGATGGGCCAGAGAGCAAAGAATTGACCAAATTTCAATAATGATGGCAGAAAGTATTTGGGCTGGCTGCTTAATCATTTGGAGCTCAGTGGTCAGGTCAGTTATTGCTGGTATTTATTTTCCAGGGCCGAGGGGATCCTTTTTTACGTGTCATTATTAGATTGATAAAAACTGCAATGTTTTAAGAGAGAATTGTTTCTCTGGTGTGTGTATTCTCACTGAACCACACTTTTATTTGTAATTTTGCCAATAAGAGGATAAAGACATGTGCATGGAGCAGGATAGAGACTGACCATTTTAAAATGGTGACATCTCAGTGGTTCAGGTTTTATATTAAAGTGGTCAACTTTTTAAAATGTTATCCTAAACTCCTCCAAACAAATCTTTAGATAATTTCCTTCTGCACTCAACTGTTCTCAACTAGAGTCTGCAACAAAATATTATTAAAACTTAACAAGGTTTAATCATTATTAGCAAAACATATAATAACAACTACTTATTATGGCGTAGTCATGGCAATTAAAACATAATTGATTCACAGTGATTTAAACACTGCCATCATTTGTGGTTCAGATACATTGAAAGCAAACCATTTGGTTCAAATTTGGTAATCTTGCGGGTCAGAGATGGGATGGAGACATCATCTCACCAAAAACCCAGGATTGGATAAGAAAAAAGTAAAGGATTACATAAACTACAAAGAGGAAATGTAGAAATATATCAGATGGAGCAGGTTATGTTTTTATTTGGCAATGGTGTACAGTTTGTTGTGCATATCAATTGAATGCATGTTACATTTTGGCGGACAGAAAGCAGACTGCTTCAATAGCATGTTCCTGCAAAAGCTGAGGCTGTCGTAGGACCGCATTGCTAGAACGCTAGTAACGAATAATTGTTTATAGTGCCTTTAAAACGGTTATATCTATCATAAGCTAACAGATGATTATTTGTATTGCCAAACGTTAGCTACTCACACTTCATTTCAAGACACCAGCATTGTTTTTAACGTTAAACAAATACAACTTTATAAAAACTTCACATTACTCACACTCTGATTGTCGTCCATCTTTACGCCTCCAATTCAGTAGGTGGCAGTGTCACGAAAAGCTAGGAATGTGGTCCCACGACTGCGGTCCTGAAACTGCAGCCTCCACTATTGCAGGAACATACTACTCGACTGCTCAGTAGGTGTCAGAGCTCTGCTGGTACAACGGCCACAGCCTGCAGCAGATCAGAAATCCTTCAGCCCTAAAACAGGATTTTATTGTCCAACAGTAGTATTTTAAGACACTTGATTTGACACACAGGGAACCAGAACTGAGATCCCAGAATAGAGTAGCAAAAAGAAAGAATATAGTATAATATTATAGAATAGAAATTGAGAGTATTTAGTTCTCGTATGGCTCGGGTAAAAGCTGTTTTTGACACTTTTCGTTAGTGCTTGGTTGAACCTGTGAGGAGCCAAACACCTTCTGGGCCCTGTTGATGATCCTCTGAAGGGCTCTCCTGTCCTTTGGTTGGCAGCTTACATGGTGACTCTCTGTAGACCTGCCAGCAGACTCATGCAGATTGGTCCATCTGAAGATCCTCACAAAGTGGAGTAACTGCTGTGCCTTCTTGACTGCAGTGGAGATGTTGGTAGACCTGGATCAGCCAGTGTTTGGATTCCATCCCTGTTGGCTGTCCCATCTTTTCCTAAAATCAGTCCAACAACAGCCGTACACTTCATTGGACGTACAATTCATTGGTGAATTCAGATTTAAAAAATCATTAGTATTTATTTATCCCTGCTTCATAATAAATAAAGCTCTATTTTCAATGACTCTGAACAAGATGCTCTATGAAGTGACTATAGCTTCAGATTCATATTTCGTGATGAGAACTCCAGACTGACGCTCTGATATCACACTGGCTGATTAACAACCCATATTATCTTTTTTCCCCAAGCTAGAGTAGACCTGATATAACTTCAGCGTTGTGAACATAGGGACGTTCTTTTTATCCGTCCCTGACTCAGTCACGCAGACCTACACTGATGCAGACGTGGGCTTGGTTGACTGTAAACTGGGTTGGAAAAATGATCGACTCGTGTGAGCTGGATAGCCAGTTATTGATAGATAGCTTCCTTTTCACACAATAATCAAAGTGTCCTTGGTCCAGATCTAGTGTAGCACTTTTGTCCCACCAATTGTACACAAAGTCTATTTAGAAGTGTAATGGATGATCACTGAATATATGAAAACAATTCCAATAAGGGCTGATTACATTTTCTGTTCTGATGCATCCATTTTATCAATTTTTTAAACTGTACATCTGGAGTCCTACAACATTATAGGAGCACATTGCTGAATTAGTGGAGCAGAATAGCAGAACAGCATAATAATAACCCTATTGAATGGATTGTCATGCACGCATAAGCATAAGGTAAAAAAATGCAAATCACTTGCTGGTGCATTAAATTACATTTAATAAAACATCAAAGGTTGTAATGCCACAGTTCATTTAGTTGCTATTTGTAGAAGTGATTATTGTTTTCTTAACAATAATTGAATGTATAATATGTTTTGAGAAATGCAAGGGGATTCCCTGAACGTTGCATTATGTAGACCTTTGTCACCTTGAAATCCCAAGCATATCATTGGACATAAAGCAGTGACTCATAATAACACTTGGTTTATTAATGATCCATTATTATGCATTACACTTTATTTAGCACTGACTCTCATATACAATCTCTTATACGTAACAAGCCATTAACATTCATTATATGCTTGTTCTTATAATTCAGTTTCTTTGAATGTTTCATGAGTGCTGATATAACGCATAACTGAGCATAATATGTTATTGTAAGTAAGGTTGAACACGCTGCGACTGCTTCATAATTATTTCGACCGAGGAGGTTATGTTCTTGGTTTTGTTTTAGTTTTTTTCAACAGGGTAACAGAGAAAAAGTACTGGCCTGATTTGAATGACCTTGGTGGAAAGGTGTAGCATGGGCAAAGGAAAAACACCAAAATTACAGGGGGATACATGCTCCATATTATACTTAGGGAAAGGGCCTTGCCGGACATCTGCACTCTACGCATGTCCTTGTAGTTGCTTACAAGTATATCAAAGTATTATGAAGCCCCCTGATTAAAGCCTAGACTCTCTTATAAACCTTTAGGGAGACGTTTCCAGTGAAGAGCACAAGTCCACTGTTCAGGCCAACAAACCTAAACAACCCAAACATTGGTTGTTGTGGCGTGTTGTGTAATGCCAATATAATTCCCACATGCAGCAGAAGCAAAATAAAAACTGAATATGTAATCAAGCTAAGGTCATGGGGTCACTCTCATGGGGTGGAGGAGGAGCGGTTCAACCACCGATTAAAAGATGAAGCGTGGTTTCCCTGCTCCTCCATTCCACATTTAAAATGTCCTTGCTCCTGAAGGAACAACCACTAGTGTGTGAGTGTGTGTGAGTGAACATTACATTCGATGAGATGATGAGTAGTTTTGCACCTTGTATGGCAGCCGTGCCATCTGTGTGCTAAGAGGTTAATGTAGTGGGAAAGTGCTCTATGTGGTCATAAGACTGTTTCAAAGGATTTACATTTTTCCTCCGTATATAAACCTTTGCAGCAAAAAGGCTATGTCGGTCACTGTCTCTGCTGTCTGTGTTATAATTGTCTGGGTCACACGACTGCCTGTCTGAAGCGGCCACCTACACATCTGAATGACATGCCCATCTGCAAAAGTGAGTGTACCTTTCTTTGTATCAACTACACAGTACAATGCCCCAAAAACATCCAGCCCCAGCAGGCAATCTTCCAAGTTTACGATCCACACCGGGCATTGTCCAGGTTATGCAGAACCGTTCCCATCTCCCTGGTTAACTGTGGTTTAAGGGCATTGTTGAACCAGCTGGCCAGGCTGTCCACACCCCCAGCAGATACTCTGGCGGGCCCTCAGAGACTGCTCCTCTCTCAGCGTGGTGAAACGCACAAGCTTTGTCGGTTTCTCCACACAGGCAGGCTCTGCTGTATTCAGCTCAACTCCACATGCAGTGCTCACCTTCAGTGTATCGTCATCCACAGTCCATGAAATAGCGCAAATCCTCTCTGGCTTATTCCAAAGCCTCCTGCAGGGACTTGGGATGGGCGAGAAAAATGTGTCTACGCAGATGAGCTGGTATCACGAAGTCCTGGGCTGACTCTGACAACAGGAGGCATGTGAACATAGGTGTGGTGAACGTGGAACCTGGGCGTTTGGCCCTTTGTAGACAGAGATGGTTTTTAGGCCTCTCCAGACTCCACTGACGTCCCTCTACTGCAGCTGTTCCTCCATCTTCTTCCTGTAGTTGTTTTTCCCCTCTCTGATTTTCCACCTCCGCTCTTGCTGAGTGATCCTTAGCTCCTCTCTGTTGCCTGATCTAAAGGCCCTCTTTTTGTCCTTCATGAGAGCCTTTATCTCAGGGGTAATCCTGGGTTTGTTGTTTGGAAAACGCCGTACAGTCCTGGTGGGTACGACGTTAATATAGAAGTTAATATAGTCCGTTATGCAGTCAGTCAGGCTGTTGATGTCCTCCCCGTGAGAGTCAGTGAACACATCCCATGCAGTATTGTCGAAACAGTCTTAAAGGGGCTCTTCAGATGCCTCAGACCACTTCTTCACGCTGTGTGTGGGCACCGGCTGTCTGTAGACCAGAGGTTGATACACAGGCAGGATGTGGACCAGGTTGTGCCCAGATGTGAATGTGGGCATTGTTTGTCAAGTTTTTGAGAGAGAGGCATGATTGATGTCCCCAGAGATCAGGATGAGGGCAGTTGGGTGCTGTGTTTGCAGTCTGCCTACAGTAGAGCTGATGACGTCACATGCTTCTTCAGCATTGGCAGAGGGGGGAATATACGGCGCTATCGCGATAACATGCAAAAATTCCCGGGGCAAATAGTGTGGCCGCATGCTAAGAGCTAGAAGCTCAATGTCCCTGTTGCAGATCCTTTCTTTAATAGTGATGTGCCCTGGGTTACGCCATCTGTCGTTCACAAACACAGCCAGCCCTCCTCCTTTCTTCTTACTGAAGAAACACACTCCTCAATGTCAGTTTCGGTAATTTATTGACACAGATGACGACACCCTGAAACAGAGTAATGCAGCAAGATAAGCTGACAAAGTATAACATCCATGCAATTTACTCAACACAAATATATACCACGAAACAGAGTATAGTAGTATAATATAGTATAATATATATAATATAATAGTGGAAACAGTCTTACATGAATGAATGAACGAACGTCTCAACTCGAGGCGGAGTGAATGAACAATGTTGAAACTAAAATGGCCGCTCGGCACTACCGGGTCAGAGCGCGGCATAACCGGGCAGCGACAGCAGTGACACTGCCCTCTAGTGGCCGGCGATAAACTCTTCATCCCCCCCCAGACCGGAAAGCTATGGGCCGGAATAGGTTAACGGTCTAGATCCCGTATCCAGCTGCCAGACTCGGGCTCGTAACGTGCAGGTGGCCTCCTCACGCGGCCCGGCCGAATCGGCTGGGGCAGCGTCGGCAGCGTCGGCGGCGACTGCGGCACCGGGAGCGGTGCACCCAGGAAGGCACCCGTAGGACCAGTGAGGTCAGAGGACGCCTCATCAGCAGGCGTCGGTGGGGAAGCGCCACTAGCCGAGTCGCGGGGCCCGACAGCCGGCTGCTGAGCCATCCCCTGGGGCGTCGCCCAGCCCGGGTGGATAGGTGGGGGCTGATGACCCAGGGCAGCGGGCGGCGGCGGCGGCGCCGCCAACTGCTCACGGGCGCAGGGTGTGGCCGGCGTGTAGGCACGGAGGAACCGCCGGTTGCGCAGTGTCAGACGTCCCGAACCGTCAACCCTGACCCGATACTGGTCGTGGCCCGGCGACTCCACCACGATCCCTGACCTGTCCCATTTGTGGGGGCTCGGGCCTTGCTGGTTCTGGAGGAATACCCTTTCGCCGAGTGCCAATGGGCGGAGCGGTCTCGAGTGAGTCCCCAGAGACTCGGTGGTACGGGACATACGGGTCCGAAGGGCGTCCTCCTTCGCCGCCCATGCCTCGCGCCATAGCAGGCGGATATGCGGGTTCGAGAACTTCTCGAGGCGGTTCACGAAGGAAAGCGAGCCACGAAGGGGGCGGCCGAAGATGATCTGTGCTGGTGAGAGGTCGCAGTCGGGGTCAGGCGTGTTACGCAACTGCAGCATAGCGCGCAGGAAGCGGTCCTGATCAAGGCTGCCCGACGGGCCGGTGTTGGACATCAAGAGGCGCTTAGCAGTCTTAACCGCAACCTCCGCCCTCCCATTCGACTGCGGAAAGCTAACGGAAGACACGCGGTGTTTGACGTGCCATAAGCGGAGGAAGTCCTCAGTGTGGCTCGCCTTGAATTCCGGACCACCGTCGCTCGAGAGCTCCTCCGGTACGCCGAAGGTGGCGAAGAACGACCGGAGGTGTTGGACCAGGCCAGCTGAGCCCGCCAGGGCAGTACCCGCCGTAGAGCTCAGGACCTCTACCCAGCCCGAGAGCCGATCCCCGACAACTAGGTAGTGACGGCCCCCATAGTCGAAGAAGTCAGCAAACACCGCCTCGAATGGCGTGGATGGGGGTGAGGACGGCCGGGGGGGTGTAGCCGCCTGTGACGGAGCATTGCGGTTGCAGTCTGCACACCCGTCCCTGGTGGCCTGAATGTCCCCGGACATCCCGGGCCAGTAAACTATGGCTCGGGCATGCTGCCCCATAGCTGAGGTCCCCTGGTGAGCGGCATGGAGATGCCGAAGGACCCTCTCACGGAGGGACGGGGGAACCACGACGCGGTCCCGATAGAGCAGGACGCCGTCCTGGGCGTAGACGGACTCACAGACCGATGACAGACTCGCCAGGGCAGGGTCGTTAACGTCAATCCCACCCTCCTGCTCGATGAGTTGGAGGAGGTGGCCGAGGCATCCATCCGCCGCTGTTTCCCGGGCGAGGAGGGGCCAAGAGACGGCTCCGAGCTCCCGTGCGTCGTCGCGGATGGAGGCCATGAGTGCTGACTCCACGGCGTCAGGTCCGCTCGGCAGCCCCAATGAGAGGCCGTTCGCTGAACCCGAGGGGGAAGGATGCCTCGACGTGGCATCAGCGGCATAGTTGCTCTTGCCAGGCAGATGCACAATGTCGAAGCGCCATGGGAGGGTGCGCTGCTTGAGTCTAAACAGACGCGAGTTTGTGATCTCATCCAGCGTACGGTCGCCAAAGATTTTCACCAACGGCTTATGGTCGGTGACCACGACGAGGTTGTCGGACCCCTGCGTGAAGTACCGCGTCTGTTCCAGGCCCCAGGCCACAGCTAGGGCCTCTCCCTCGACGGCCGCATAGCGCTGCTCCGCAGGGGACAGGAAACGCGAACCCGCGAGGGTGATCCTCCACCCTCCTGGACAGCAGTCCGGCATGCCCGAGGCACAGTGACAATGTTGCTGGAGCAGGAAGTAACCAATGCCACGCATGGACCAGTCAGGGCGGAGGCAGGTACGCTTCTGCATGTCGTAGATCTCCACGCCCTCGCGGATGGCCTCCATTATGGCCTGTTTGGACGTCTGGAAGGCCTCCTCCAGAACGGGGGACCATAGGAACACACAGCGTGGGCTGAGGAACGGCTTAAATGGAGCCATCGTGTCACGCAACTGGGCATAGTTAGCCACCTGGTTGACAAGGCCGAACCAACTCCTGATGTCCGTCGTGGAGCCTGGGGTGGGGAAGTCCCGGATGGCGTCCAAGTATTTCGGGAGCGGTTCGATGGTAGATTCCGACACCCTGAAGCCAGCGAAGTCGACGCACCTCTCCGCGAACTGAAGCTTGTCCGGATTCAACACGATGCCCGACCGGCCGACACGCGTCAGGAAGTCGATGGTCCTCCACCAGTGTTGCTCCAGGTCGGTGTCATAGTGGATGGTGTCATCCACACAACGTTCCTTGCGTTCATAGTCCGAGAGGACGGCGTCAAACCGACGGTTGTAGCCATCCCCTGACGACAGGAAACCCTGTGGTGCCCTGGTGTAGCGCCAGCGGCCGAAGGGCGTGATGAAGGTAGTGAGGTGGCGATCCGACTCACGCAGGGGAACACTGTGGTAGCCGTTCCAGGCGTCCGTGACGGTCTTCCAGGTGCCCTTCGGGACGCGGCGTGCGAGGTGGAACGGGGACTCAGTGGCGAAGGTCTCACGTTGGCAGAACTTGTTGAGGGGGGAGAGGTCCACGGTCCTGCGGGGGGAACCGTCGTGCTTCCGAGTGACTACCATACGATGGCACCACGCCACCGGCTCGCCGTATGGCACGCGTTCAATGACCCCAAGGGCTTCGTCCCGCAGGAGGTCATCATGAACCCTCCGCTGCCAGTGTAGAGGCACCGTAGCCGCGGTGTGGCATGCCTTAGGCGTAGCTGCGGGGTCCACGTGCATCTCGATAGGTGGCCCCTCCATGCATGGTAGTGCCCGATGGGGGCAAGTATTGAATGTTGATGAGGCATATCTCCCGAGTAGCCAACCTTTCATCCGGTTATTGTTCTCTGGCGTACAAGGGAACGGCAGTACTGCGGGGCGCGCTGGGGGGACAGTGCGCTGAGGACATGAGCACTGGGCGTCCCGGGGGTCACTTGGCCCCACGCAGCCGCCGTTGGTTGACCTCGTCGCATTGATGGACAGGGGCTGGACTGGCGTGTCAGCCGTGTCAGGGCTACGCCTGTCCTTGGGCCCCCCTGCAACGTCGTCCGACGGGAAGTTAATGGGCAATAGGCCGAGGTTGAGCAACGACTCGTAGGAGAGGTACATGGCCCGGACTGAGCTGCTCACGTATACCATGGAACGGCAGGATGTAGTACGCCCCCCGCTGCAGGTCGTCGAGAGCCTAGCGAAGAACGCTCCCTCGATGGCTATAGGGGAGCGGTTGGCGGCCGACAGGCTGAGGCTGACGGGTCGCAGGTCGTCCCGCGCGAAACCGCAGGCCAGGAACTCCTCCAGAGACCAAAGGTCCGACTGCGCGCCAGTGTCCGCGACGGCGGATATTCGAGCTCCGTCGGCCGAGCCCCGGTTGCTGGTGCCATCCCTCAGCCCGACTGGTATGTCCATCGAGATGGTGATGAATGCCCGGGGGTGGTCTCTCAGCCTGGCTCGCCTCCATTCGCCCTTGGAGAAGATGTGGTGCTCGAGTCTGATAGGTGCAGGCCTGTCGACACAGCCGTGCGACGTAAGGGCGCGGCGTCGGCGAAGGCTCCCGCGACGTCGGCCAGGGCAGGCTCCAGCTTGCACCGACGAGACCTGGGACACCAGCTCCGACCCCATGGCGGCCTGTTGACTGTCGGATGACGGCTGTTGACGCCTCTGTCGTCGGCGGGCCCTGTAGCAGCCGATGCACACCTGGTGAGGCTTAGGATTCCACCCGCGAGGCCCCTCCGTGAAGACGTTAAAGACGCTCTTACATCCCGGGCACGAGGCACGTTTAGCCCCGTCCGCAGGGCTCGGGGCGGGGCTCGCCTGTGGAGTCGTCTTCAGGCGCCGGAATGACGACATGGCTGATAGGGAGGACGACGGGAGAGCGTTACGGGCCATCTCTTTGTTCTCGACGAGTGCAATCACGTCGTTAACTGGCTTGACCAGGACGTCAGTTGTCCCCAGCGTCTCGCGGCGTATGTCCGAGTCATAGATGCCATTGAGCAGCACATCGCGGATAATGTGGTCGGTATAGTCCACGTCCTTACCACACTCGCATACCGCATTATATGCGCATGTCTCTGCTTTACCCCGCACTCTGGCAGCGAATGCGCGGAATGCCTCGTCGCGCTCCTGGCGTAACTGAAGTAGTTCGGTGCGCAGGACGCATGTAGCAACTGGGATGACAGCTAGGGAACGCATGACGGTGATCAGGTCTGGCAAGGGTCCAGAAGGGGCGTCGGGGACAGCTTTCAACAGGCTGTCTCCAAGTACAGGCCCAGCGCACTGAAACAGCTGGAAGGGGGCCTGTGCGTCCCCTATGCCTGAGCCGGCGCGGAATACGTTCCAACGGCGGATGAACACGTTCCATTCCTCTATTGACACGCCCACATCAACTTTGGGCCGATCGAGTCTCGGGCCATGAGGGGCTGGGGCCTGGGCTGGCACGGCCATGACAGGCGCTGCGTGCTGGTGGCTACATCCATGAATCGTCAATATAGCAATGACGAGTGCTTCAGACAAGTCATCGGATTTGAACTCGCAGCCGGGGACAGGGCATCCAACAACGACCATGGTGTCGTCATGAAGAAACACACTCCTCAATGTCAGTTTCGGTAATTTATTGACACAGATGACGACACCCTGAAACAGAGTAATGCAGCAAGATAAGCTGACAAAGTATTACATCCATGCAATTTACTCAACACAACTATATACCACGAAACAGAGTATAGTAGTATAATATAGTATAATATAATAGTGGAAACAGTCTTACATGAATGAATGAACGAACGTCTCAACTCGAGGCGGAGTGAATGAACAATGTTGAAACTAAAATGGCCGCTCGGCACTACCGGGTCAGAGCTGCGGCATAACCGGGCAGCGACAGCAGTGACACTGCCCTCTAGTGGCCGGCGATAAACTCTTCACTTACCACTCTCTCTCGTCCTGTCCGCCCGAAAAAGATGAAAACCACCCAGTGTAGCATTAGTGTCCGGGGTTAGTTCCGTTTTCCACGTCTCTGTAAACACCATGATGCTGCTCTCCCGATACTCACTCTGATGCGGGTCAATGCTGCTAGCTCGTCCATCTTGTTAGGGCGAGATCTTACATTTCCCATGATGATGGAAGGAAGGACATGTCTGTAACGTCTCCTCCTTTGCCCTGGCACGGCTCTTTCTTCTCAGCTCGCGGGGGACAACGGGTCTATCTCCGGTTAGCATAGCCATGCTACGGGAGGCCAACAGCTGATCGCGAGTGTAAACAATGGGACGTTGTGCAACTATATGTTGAAAAAAGAGCTATATACAATAAATAAAAACAAAAGGACACTAAATGAAGTAAATATAAGGAAAATACTCACGTGTGAGCAGGGCCGTAGCCAGCATTTTGGAATAAGTGAGGTCCATGATGCGCGCGCAAAGCGCGCGCCGATTTAAAAAATATATATATATAAATATTTTAAATTATATTGTTTTTTAGATATACATTTATGTATAATATATATATATATTTTATGTATTTATTAAATTACAAGTCACACAAGAGTTTTATTGTTTAAATGTCTTTTAATTGTATAAACCAGCATTTTCCCCCCAAAAAATGTACTGTACTATATTTACATTTTTTTTTTATAGCAATAGTACACCACCATGTTTTTAAAGAATATAGGGGGTAACTTTGAACTTGATGAACTGAATGATGAATGATTCCAAAATAAAAATAATATTCAAGTAGAAATAAATCATTGCAAATTACAGCCCCTAAAAGTACAAATGGCATCACCTAAAATCTCAACAATCAACTTTTTAATCAAATGCAAGCTGAATCCTCCTATGACCAGAGGCATCCCACCGTCGAAGGATATTCTCCCGGTCCACTTCCACTTTCTGATGCACATGCATCATCGCCAGGCCCGTCAGTCTGTCGTTGGACATGGTAGATCTAAGCCATGTCTTTAGTCTTCGCATGGCTGAGAATGACCTCTCACAGGCACAAGTTGTCACTGGCAAGGTTAAGAAAATCTTCAACATACATTTTATGTTAGGGAAGAATGACAGGTTGTGTTTTTGTAGAACTTCTAGGGCAAAAGAAGGAAGGGGGCCATCTTCAAATTTATGTCTCCAGCGCTCAATTTCCTGTCTGGCAGTGTCTTGGTCAGGGAGGTCTTCGTGGTACCACCGAAGCATCTCATCCTCTCGTGCTGGTGTTAAATATTTCAAGGATGATGGCACCAAGTATGATGCAAGGATAGGGGGCTTATTATTCTTGGCAAATCTCTCATCCAACTGAGCTGTGATGTGGTCCAAGGGGTAGAAGAGATTTATCCTGTAATGGTCCTCCACTGATTCTGTGGTCACGTTTGCTCTGTATGTTTGTCTCACAGATACCCTCCGCTTGGCTGGGACAACACCTATTGAATTAGCCAATGCAGTGGCTTTCTCAAAGCACAACCTGGAACCTTTGTCCTCTCTTTGGTTGGCGATGACCTGCCGCATGTTTCTTGCTTCCTCATAGGCTGTGAGGATGTCCAAATTTGTAGTCTGCAGCAGTTTGGTTAAAGGATGTATGTATCCAAGTATTTCATTTACCATCACAGCTGTAATTATGGTCTCAAATGATTCCATGCTGTGCCTGAGGGTGGCAGCCTTTGCAGAAACAGAAGGTTTTTCAACCCCCATTTTTTCCAACACAAAATGCACCGCTGTGAACTTCTCCACAAATGCGCTGAGGGTGGTTGATCTGCTGCTCCATCTTGTGTCACTCATGAGTGGGATTCCTGATTTTTTTGTTGTTTGACCTTCTTTACAGGTTTCTGCCTCCAAAGCACCTTTTCTGGCACTAGATCCTGAAAAGAACACTGCAATTTCCTCAATAATAGACATTGTATTCCTCACTATAGGCAGATCTGAACAGCCATGCACTACAACTAAATTAAGTGCATGGCTCCTGCAGTGGGTGTACATTGCCCTGGGATGAACATCACTGATTCTTTTTTGGACTCCACTCACATGGCCACTCATTGTAGATGCCCCATCATATCCTTGGCCCCTTAAATACTCAGTGTGAAGTCCCCATTCAGTCAGCTGTCGAAGAATTACTGTGGCTATTGTCTTCGCATCTTGCTGAGTCAAAGGGCAGAATCCAAGAAAGTCCTCTCTTATTTCAGAACTCTCTCCCTCCCCACTCACATACCGAACGCAGAGTGATAGTTGCTCAATTCCACTGATATCCATTGACTCATCAGCTAAAACAGTGAAGAACTTCGCTGTTTTGATATTGTTGATAAGAGTCTCCCTTATGTCCTCTGCACAGCATGCAATGAGATCATTCTGAATTTGTGGGGATATGTATTTTGCATTCTTGGCTGCAGTCTCCAGATGTTGCTTGAGTGTAGTGTCAAACAGTGCTTTCCAGTTAACAAAATAGTTAAAATTTCCATTTTCACTGGATCCCTCCCAGTTCCCCCGGAAAGGCACATTTCTTTTCCCTAAACATACAATGATGTCTATGATGGAGAGCAAAGCCTTGCGGTTAGCCATGACCTTGTCATCATATTGCTTGCTGATAACAGATTTAATATCTTTCTTTTGGCCTTGTGTGATCAACATGAAATTTTCAGCCAATTCGGTGGCTCTCTGGTGTCCCTCTGAATGGCTATGCCTTGGGATCACGCCTCTTTTATCACCAACTGCATTTTTCCAGTCAGTAAAGCCCTTTGTAAGGAAGCTAAAGTTTTTTCCTTTTACTTTATTAAAGCAGAGGCAAGTGGCACAATAAGCTGCATCCTCAGATGGCGAGTAGCTCAGCCATTCATAATTTTTCTCCCACTGGGGATTGTACCTCAGCTGTTTTCCTCCCAAGGTACGTTTGGGATAGCTATATCCCTGTGGTGCTAACCACCGATTTTGGAGTACACTTTTTTTCTCATCATCTGTAAGGGCATCACCATTAATAACTTTGTTTTTTACCCTAACCGGATCAAAGGGATGCTGAGGGCATGAACTTCCAATTTCTTCTCCCCCTATTTCCATGTTTCCCTGCTCCCTGCTGTATTCATTCTCTGCGCTTCTCTGCCCTCCCTCCTCCACTGTGTGCCTCTGCGCTTCATCATCCTCTGCGCTTCTCTGCCCTCCCTCCTCCACTGTGTGCCTCTGCGCTTCATCATCCTCTGCGCTTCTCTGCCCTCCCTCCTCCACTGTGTGCCTCTGCGCTTCATCATCCTCTGCGCTTCTCTGCCCTCCCTCCTCCACTGTGTGCCTCTGCGCTTCATCATCCTCTGTGTGCCTCTCTCCTTCCATCTCTGAATGACTCTCTTCTCTGTGCTTCAGCTTACTTTCCCTATTCTCTCTTTCATCCTCCTTGCTTTCCTGTTTACTATCTCCATCTCTGTCCTTTTCTTTCTTTTTCTTTGACAGAAATGCATCCATTGTGTTTTGTTTTAATCTCTTGGACATGGTTGGCCTGCTCTTTGTGACTTGTTTTCTGTGGAATGGGTATATTCAAATTAATATGAGCTGAAAACGTGCTAGATTAACTGAACATTAATATCTAAAGGTGCCCCCTCCAAATTTAACCCATAGCCTAACCCAATAAAGTCAATAAGACTAGATGCTTATTAATCTACCTGAAAAGGAAGCTTTGGCTGATCCTACAGTATGGGTCTAATGCCAAAGTAGCCAACAAATGAGCTAAAATATCCGTTGAAGTCGTGGACAGTCCCAAAACGGATATTTAAAACGGATATTTTGCTCATTTGGACACTATTTTAACGGTACAGGGTAAAATAGTAGCCTACTTTCACTTACCAAATGGTTTCTTGACGTTGACACAGGCTAGAAGTTACTGTCGTTACTGCTATCATTCACACACTGACTTCATGTCGGCTGAACATTCTTATCCTCGCGTCGCACGCGCGCTTTGTGTTATTTTTTTTCTTAGTTCTGCACACGTAAACGCAAAAAGCCGAAAGTGCACACAGGAAACCGAAAACAAAGCCCATGGATGTTAACCACAATCTGCAAAGCACGTTTCACAGAGGTTTAATGAGAGGTTTTTAATGTTTGATTCAGTTGGGCATTTTTGACGTTCAAAAAAAAAAAAAAAAAAAAAAAACCTCGGATGAAATAAGCGAGGTCCGGACCTCCCTTACCTCTAATGTGGCTACGGCCATGCATGTGAGCACTGATCACCAGATCTTTCCTTCCAAATCTGCTTTGCAGTAAAGTGATTGCGCTGTCATAATTTACATCTGTTAACACCAGTCCTGCTACTGCCTTTGCAGCTGCACCAGTGAGGTAGGTTTTCAGATAGGTAAATTTCTCTCTCTTGCACAGTGCATCATTTTCGTGTATAGCAGTCTCATATTGGCTCCAAAACTCTTGCCACATACTGACATCTCCATTGTATTTGTCAATAATCAACCTTGGTAGCTTTACTGATTGTCTCTGTGGTACTGAGTTACCTGAAGCGTCACTCACTCTTGGATGTGCTGCGCTTTGGTTCACCTCCTCCATTTTCTTTATCGTGCGCTGCGCACGGCTCCTGGACATGATGACACGTTCCTTGTATTCCTCGGAAGCTTCGATCTCCGTTTCCAAGTCATCCAACGTAGTTAGCCGTTCTATTCCGTGGTCGAGTTCAGACAGACTGTCCTCCTTAGCCGACAGCATTTCCAATAAAGTACTCAAGTGATCAGTATCTGGATCTGGCTTGGCCATTTCTGAGTCAATCTGATTAATAAGTCTTGTAGTGGCACCTCTGATTGTACCTCGCTTTCGTCTCATTCTTTCCGCTTCTGTCCGACGTTCGTCTCCTGTCATTCCCGCAGCTCCGGCTGCATCTCCGATTGAGTCCTCCTGGCTCATCTTATTCCCGGGTTTCGGCACCAAAAATGTAGATTAACTACCTTCAAAATAAACAGCTCGACGTCGGATATGAAACAAAGGCTTCTTTATTTAGGGAAATCAGTAGCGACCATTACACGTTCCGCAAACTTCACAAACATATCATCAACAGCTCCATGTAGGCTAGTAGTTTTCCGTATATGCGGCACTTCTATTTATACTAAGGAAAAACGCCGTAACTTTTGTTTTAGCCGCTAAGCATTCTGGTAGTTTTGTAACCCTTTGTTAGGCAATAAAACAGAAAACACATGCATCAAATCAACAAACAGATCAAATCACCAATCCTAAACTGTAAGCTATTAAGTTACAACACTATATGTTGCCTCAAATTTACCTCATTCTTTTCTAATTCACTCTTTGATTTTTTAAATCCTCATATTTTGCTGTCATTAAAAGAAAATAAAGTGCCAAAAAAGTTGTCAGTGTCAGTCCTCTGTGTATTACACCGAAACATAATAATAGTCAGTAATTGCAGACCATGCCGGCTCCAAGCAAAAACAATGAAAGAGGGAGATCATTTTGAATGTAAAATGCACCAGAATGCGGGAAATTGAATCTACTTCTTTCAAAATGTTATGGGGGAGGACCCCCAGACCCCCGCAAAAATGTGTCCCCCCCACATTCAAAAAACTGCTGACGCCCTTGGAAGGATTGCATAATAGAATATTGTAGTTGAGAGCTCCAGGACTTCGCTAACAAGATGGCGAGGGTGACGTCATAAGAGGAGCCGCCCCCGACGACGTCAGCCTATAGAAGAGTCCGGAGAACCCCATGTGATAGAACCGAGGTCTCTTTTGTTCCGGACCGCCAGACAGTAACTACTGATGATCTCCACTCAGTCAGCGGCCTGTGGACACGTGTCCCGGGCTATTGAGCCACAGCTGTGAAACTTTTGTAAAACCTACTGCTGCATCCTTTTATTAAATACTCCTTTTAAAACTTACAAGAGGAGGTTTGCTTTCGCTTACAAAAATATATCTCACTATATCTATAACTCTCAATGTTTGTCTGTCACTTTTCTTCAATGCTGTTTCTCTGCGTCTCCCGCCGTCTATCTTCGTCTCTCTCGATCTCCCGCGGTCTCTCTTGGTATATTTTCCTCTCTCTCGATCTCCCGCCGTCTCTCTTCGGCTCCCGCCGTGTCTCTTCGTCTTGCTTTGCCTCGCTTCGTAAAGCTCCGTTTACCTAAACACCCCTCCTCCTCCTCCTTAGTAAATGCATCCTGTTGAGCAGGATCTTAAGTTTCTAGCGTCTTTTTCCGCTCCTTAAAATGATAAAATATGGCAAAGATATTCAAATATGCACTTCAATTTTTCAAACTTTTTAGGGCTTGAAAAAAATATTATTGTATAAACTTCACACCATCGTATCTATGTTTTTACTGGGTCAATTTGGATGAAACAAAGACTGGCATAGAATTTCAAGCCAGTACTTTCGACAAAAGCAGTCGGCTATGTTGTCCGGACTGCTGTTTCTACGCAGTACCGGCATGAACATTTCACGTGATCGTCGACTCCTAATGCCGGCTGCACACTACATGCGGAAAATGACTCCGGTGGCCGGAATACGCCATCTAGTGGACACCGTACTACCTAAAAAAATAATCCGTACAAGTCGAGGCTCCGGTAAAAAAAAAAAAAAAACATGGCGGACGGGTCTGAGAAAATCATCCTGGCGGTTTCAGGGCACCTTGCACCTTGCTTATATTTGGAGGGAAAACAAACATATTTTGCCCGCTGGATGCTCATTCATAATTTATTTGTGTGTATATATTTTTTTAAAACACACGTATGTTGGCATGTAAAGATGTTATGTGATAAAATAAGATTTTATGTGTAGCACAAATAATAAATGACTATTTCATTTGTATTTTTGGAGGAAAAATGACGTGGTAAGCAACAAATTGAGAACATCAACCTTTATTTACATTAAATACAGTAGCATTTAATTTACACTTCAAATTATGAATGAAAAATATTCACAATTACACTTGTAATGTTGTTTTTATTATTATAACAGCAAAGTAATTTACGTTTGTTTATTGGCACCATAGCAACAACAACTTCCGGTCCTACCAGCCGTACGGTCGAGCTTTGCGGTTGACCGGAGGAGTTCAATATTTTTAACGTATGCGGAGGGCCTCGGATGCGGTGTTTCTTCCGCACCGCTCTCGACCGGAGCTGATCGCATACGGAGTGCGGATCTCCATTGACATTGAATGACTTCCGGTCAAATCGGATACACCGCATGTAGTGTGCAGCCGGCATAAGGGTAAAATGGAGAAGGGCTCGCTTTTGCAGGAGACAACAATAAAAACAATTAAAGCACTCAAACATGCGATTCATTTCGGAAAAAAATGAACTATAGTAATAATAACAATAATGTCCTATAGGCTATGAATACAACAGGGTAATCTCGACATGGTTGCTGCTTAGACGCAAATAAATCTAATCTAAAACTCAATATTTAAAATGCATTTGCAGAAGACCAAATACTGTCTATTGTGTGCACTTTCATTACAGAAAGGACACGTCTTCAATCTGTTCCAAACAAAACTTGATTGACTCCAAGATTGCCTCCTTCTCATCCTCTTCAAGATCATGAGGTTTTTCCATCTCAAAGCTTGGAAGCCTCTGCAAGTTCTGCTTCCCCCATGTTCACTGCATCGGGCAAACGCAGCCTGGCTGAAAACAAATGGTTGTGTGCTCTCACCCATTCCGCTCCCTTCTTGCAGTTCTGCAAGATTTTAGATGTGGGCTACGAAAAATAGAGAGCCATTATATCATACACACCTAGACATATTAAGCATTAAGTAGCTTTTTGCCAGACGAGTCCATGGAAAGCCCAACCTCCTTGGATATGATGCATAGAACTAGTAAACAAGTCTACCGCTTCCATTGTTTTCTCCACATCTTTTCCAACTAAGACATCAGCTGGCTGAGGCTGAAGTTGCTCCTCTTCTAAAAATCTCCCAAAAGGTTCAAAATAAAATGAACCCCTATTCTTTAAGTAGAGTATGCTATTTTCAACATATTCTTTAGTTTAAGGACTGCCTCAAAGAGCGTCCTAAATACTGATACAACGAGGAAGAATAAATGCAGTACATATTATCAAAGACAGAGTTGTTCAGATGGTTCGGTCCAGTGGGCAAACAGTTTTCCATTACTCCAATAAAAATGGTTGAATAAAGAACAAAATATTTTTACTGTAGGTATAACATTGTGTGTCTTAACCACTTCCGAGGTAAAAATTCTCCATTAGCATGACACACCACCATTTTTGCAAAGCTGGCATGTCCATCTAAAAACGGAAACAAATATATTAGCACTGTATGTCAGATTAAATGTCATAATTATTTTTGAGTTTACTTTAAATGACCAGATCAATTTACAATAGTGAAATCATCGAGTACATCCAGTACGGGGTAAAGGGCCTACTATAAAAGAAAGAATAATATTTAATGATAATATCTTAAAGCCAATAGAGAATGAAATCAGTCCAATAATGTAACCTACCATCAACCTGAAGATGCCACAGTCATTGCCATACAGTTGCCTGGGGAAACCCTAGTATGTCAGAAAACAGTTAGTTGTATTTTTATGGTTTCACATTTCTTTTGAATATAAATGATACAAATTGTATACTATTACCTCTATTTCCAAACCAGTTATTTCTTGCCACGGTCCAGGATTTATTGACTGAAAGGTTTTAAGAATGAAAAACAGATGTATGAAGATCTAACAGTTAGCTATCAGAATTATCAATATTGTCCTCTTTCATGCACATCACACACCATCAGAGGTGGTAAAAGTACACACTCTTTACTTAAGTAGAAGTACAGAAGTAAACTTGTGTAAAAAAATAATTTGGTAAAAGTAGAAGTACTGATTCCACGTTTTACCTAAAAAAGTACAGGGTTTGTATTCACAGTACAAATTAAATTATAACACATCTTTTCCGTGGTGTGGTGCATGATGTGCACACCAAGGGATCAACTTCATGTGTTATTATCCCATCCATTTAGTTCTAAATCAGTCTTGATGTCGGGAAAGGCGCGCAATGATGCAAAATAAAAATAATCCATAATTCACCTCAAATGCATTAAAACGAAAGCCTGTACTGAAAATGTAAGGAGCATAAAGTACAGATATTTGTGTTGAAATGTATGGCGTAAAAGTAAAAAGTTGTCAGAAAAATAAATACTTAAGTAAAGTACAGATACCTGAAAAATCGACGTAAGTACAGTAAGTGCACTTTGTTGTCTGACATGCAATATTTCATACACTGTGAACCATGTGCAATACAAGTATCTTTTAAACTGTTGCTACTCATGTGCCTTTTTATGCTGCTTTTGCCGTGTGCCGAACTTATTTGGCTTTCTACGTATTTATTTATTTTTATATTCCTGTATTTTACTTAGCACAAAGACTTTGTTAGTTTAGTTTCTAATTTTATCTTTTGGCTGTTTATATTTTAGTTGTCAAGTCATCAAATTAACTTAAAGATTGAAGTAAATTGATGTTTATTTCACTTGCACCATAAAAATGCTAAAACACAGATCTGAACTTGATCTGGCAAAAAAAGAAAAACCTCTCACAAGAACATTAACAACAATGAGAACCAAATTGTTGAACAAAAGTTGTTGTTAGTGACCTCAACAGTTCTCTCATTTTCTAATCACCAAATCCAAATTGTGCATGTGCACATGTGGAATCCAGAAAGAATAGTTCTCTCTGATGTTTTAGGGCTGTCGCTGGGCAACACAGACTTTCAACTCCCTCCAAAGATTTTCTATGGGGTTGAGATCTGGAGACTGGCTAGGCCACTCCAGGACCTTGAAATGCTTCTTACGAAGCCACTCCTTCGTTGCCCTGGCGGTGTGTTTGGGATCATTGTCATGCTGAAAGACCCAGCCACGCTTCATCTTCAGTGCCCTTGCTGATGGAAGGAGGTTTTCACTCAAAATCTCACGATACATGGCCCCATTCATTCTTTCCTTTACACGGATCAGTCGTCCTGGTCCCTTTGCAGAAAAACAGCCCCAAAGCATGATGTTTCCACCCCCATGCTTCACAGTAGGTATGGTGTTCTTTGGATGCAACTCTGCATTCTTTCTCCTCCAAACACGACGAGTTGAGTTTTTACCAAAAAGTTTGGTTTCATCTGACCATATGACATTCTCCCAATCCTCTTCTGGATCATCCAAATGCCCTCTAGCAAACTTCAGACGGGCCTGGACATGTACTGGCTTAAGCAGGGGGACACGTCTGGAACTGCAGGATTTAAGTCCCTGGCGGCGTAGTGTGTTACTGATGGTAGCCTCTGTTACTTTGGTCCCAGCTCTTTGCAGGTCATTCACTAGGTCCCCCCGTGTGGTTCTGGGATTTTTGCTCACCGTTTTTGTGATCATTTTGACCCCACGGGGTGAGATATTGCGTGGAGCCCCAGATCGAGGGAGATTAGCAGTGGTCTTGTATGTCTTCCATTTTCTAATAATTGCTCCCACAGTTGATTTCTTCACACCAAGCTGCTTACCTATTGCAGATTCAGTTTTCCCAGCCTGGTGCAGGTCTACAATTTTGTCTCTGGTCTCCTTTGACAGCTCTTTGGTCTTGGCCATAGTGGAGTTTGGAGTATGACTGTTTGAGGTTGTGGACAGGTGTCTTTTATACTGATAACGAGTTCAAAAAGGTGCCATTAATACAGGTAACGAGTGGAGGACAGAGGAGCCTCTTAAAGAAGAAGTTACAGGTCTGTGAGAGCCAGAAATCTTGCTTGTTTGTAGGTGACCAAATACTTATTTTACAGAGGAATTTACCAATTAATTCATTAAAAATCCTACAATGTGATTTCCTGGATTGTTTCCCCCATTCTGTCTCTCATAGTTGAAGTGTACCTATGATGAAAATTACAGGCCTCTCTCATCTTTTTCAATGGGAGAACGTGCACAATTGGTGGCTGACTAAATGCTTTTTTGCCCCACTGTATATCTATATATTATACATATCTGCCATATACATCTGTTACACGTAATATATGCATCTGTCCATACCTCCTCTTTCAACAGTGTAAAGTATTTAAATACTTTCAATGTATTCCACATATGTATATATTTCACATCCTTAAATCTTTATTGTTGTTATTGTAAATATTCTTCTCTCTTTTTGCACTATTTTATTTACGTTATTTGCACCATGTATGTTGAGTTGTTGGAGGAGCATGGGATATAAGATTTGTATTGCCAACATATACGTTGTATATGCTGTGCATATGACCAATAAAACCTTGAAACCTTGAAACAGGAAGTGCTCAGGTTTCCACACAGGAATACATATGGCGTCTCTGATGGAAGCATCATTCTAAAAAAAGGAAAAGTTTAAAACAAAACTGTTATAATCCGAACAAAAGATCATTTATGATGGAACCAGGAGAGCATGCAATACTTACAAGCAAAGCTGAGAGTGGGTTGCATGCAGCTGGGTGTCGCCATGTTGGCACAACATACAGATCAGTCACACAAATGTTCTTCCTCTGTGAAAAATATTGATGTGAGCCCAGGCCCCACAAATGTACAAAAAGGAAAACAGTGTATTCTGAAAAAAAACATTGTATACCTTTGATTGAGCCATTCTATTGATAAGTTCAAAACAGGCATTTCCTAACTTCAAAAGAAACCAAAAGAGGGTTGAATTTGTTAGACTTAACTACATGATCAATAAGCTGTCAACTAAATAACATCCTTCAACTTACGGTTGATTCCATTTGATTGTTTAAGTCAAGGGTCCAAAAGTCACCACCTGTCAGGCAACTCTTTTCTGTTCTGACAATCAACTCTGCCTTTGGCCTCTCGATATCCAAGACATAGGTGAGCTGAGATTTTATGAGTCATCATCCATCAAAGAGAAATGAAGTGAGCAAAAACATAGCCAAAACAATGATATGTTGATTTGACAACTGTAAGAATAATCAATATATTGAAACCGGACATTAAACGATATAATTCACTATTTCTCGACGGACCAGACTTTTTACTTCAGGTCATACCAGTTCCAGTTTAACTGGATTCCGGTTCAACTGGTTGAGTTTGTTATGTTTTCCACTCCTTGAGTGTCATATGACGCTGTACGGGCCGAATCATATGTGATTGCCAGGTTCGTAATTTTCACCTTACTTGTGTGTCTGAAGTGTGACCAGACAATATTTTTAAAAAATGTAAGCATCACCAGTTGTAAATGGGCATGTGGCGATCACCTACAGGCAACAACACAAAATATGCTGGCCAAGAAATCGAAAATATATATACAATATTCCAACTCCACTGACGGGATTCGAACCCGTAAATCTGAAACTCAGCCATGATCGTTGCTCATTACCCCACCGACCGGCTCAAGCAACGCCCTGCTTGAGCCATATACATCTTGTCAGCTCTTGTCAGCTGTTTACAAATCACCGTTTAACATGGATGAAACAAACCCCACCATGTTAACTGGTGATATTCACAATATGACACAGGCAGACGCTGCCAACGCAAGCCTCAAAAACGAACGCAAAAGCCAAGTGTTACGGACAATAGACAAGCATGGCCATCTGAAAGGATATTGCTTTCTTTTTTAGCCTAAAAAGTGCATATAGTAACCATTACTAAGCACATATGAAACGCTATGAAAGTAGCTGCTGTGAGATACGAACCCAGTCATGCTTTCAAAAGGTATTAATCCACTGCCTTACCGCTAATGGCCTGAGCTACTGTTCAGACGTTGAAAGAACCAGGTGAATATTTATTTTTGACAAATTGCTTGTACCTGTTCCCAATTGAGAAAAACTGTCATATCTGGCTACAACTTCATCACTGGATACATTCAAATAGAGGCATGGTTTGGCAAGGGACTTTATTTTTTGGCTGTCAAATACATGCAGGACAGTAATTCGTTGTCCACAGGTGGTTCCCCCACACAAAGGCTGTGTGTGGCAGCCGGGTGTGGTTAGAGCGCCGGCTGCTGGGGTGAGGGGAGTGGCTCGGCCGGAGACCAGACAGCTGATCGGAATCAGGTAATCAGGCATTTAATATAAAGCATGTTGGTAACCTGGTTATGGTCTGTCTTGCAGTAGGCTGCGTCCTGGGAAGACGACACACCCCGTCCTGGCCTTGCCCGTCCTGAAAGTACCGCGGAGCTGTCTGTTGTGTGCACATTTCTTGAGGAATAAACGCTGTTGTTTTTGCCCAACCCCGAACGCTTCCGTCTCTTGCCTTTTACCTGAGCCATCCCGCTCACACTGTGATACCAACTTTTACAAAGCGTGCACTCCGTCTGGAAGAAAAGGGCAAAAAAAAGATATGCTTTAGGACAGTTGTAGCCTAATAAAAACATTACGGTAATCAACTTCAAGTGCTCCAAACTTGCCTTACCCATTGGTCATGGGTGTCATGTTCGCCACACACCCGACATAGCTCCGACAAATCATCTGTTGATTACAGATAGCCATGTTATTGGCTGGAATAAATAGCACTTGCATAACAACTGAAAACAAATTAGAAACCAACCCGTTTCCGTGATGAGCTGTTGGGCTATGTCCATTCGCAGATGGCTGATCCCCTGCTCATCAAAGGGACCAGCCACCAGTTTCTGTTTTAAAATCATGTCTGCCAACTTTAACAAGAAATACGTTGAGGATACATGGAAGCTTAACAAATCCAGTGATGCAGTTCTCTGAATTGATGGAAGATCAAAGGCAAATTTGCTTACTTTCCACACAATAACGCCACATGCTGTAGCATCTTGCTGGAGTGGGTGCGTGATGCTTTCACATGACCAGCGGGAGACATTAAGGCCACGCTGCCTCATGAAAGCCCTGTTTAGTGGAGGGCTCATGAATGACTAAACACCCAAAGTGACTAACCCCTCACCCAAAATAAATGGACCCTCCCCTCACCGTGTCCCTCACGTATACCTGCTGACTTCTGTGCATCTTTTCAGTGCCAGAGACTGAGCCCCAAATGGATCAACATGGAGGGAGCGTTTTTGTTGCGGATAGATGGTGTGGTGTATTAAATCTGGAGATATACAAAGGTAGATACACTCTGAGGCCAGAGGAATGTTGGGTGGAAGAAGAGTGAAAAACAACATCTGGAATACGTTTAAGTTCCCCTAGTCACCTTAGTGGGGCACACAGGGTTATTGCTTACCTCATGGGAATACACACACTTTAGGTGCGCACACTCTATTTTCCTCTTTAAATGGCATGTACGAAGAACGTTCGGGGGACTTCCACAATTGGCTCTGGGAACCCCGCATCGCCCGTGTTGGTGTCTGATACTATGCTGTTGTAATAAACCTTATTATATACAAGCTGGTATCTCCGGAGACTTCTTCATCATCTTCACAAACATCGCCACAAGATATACTTCAATGGCCCCAGTCTTTCTCAAAGAGTGGTCCGCGGACCACTGGTGGTCCGTGAGCGACCCCTAGTGGTTCGTGAGTATTTTGGTAAAATGTCACATTTGAAATTAATATATTATAAGTTGAAAAGTGTTTCTCAAACTGTCTTAAAATGACTAGTATAGAGTGTAGCATAGATGTAGCGTAGCTACGTAGGTTCGTAGCTACGTAGCTAAGTAGGTTACGATCTTACGTCATAAATGATTTGAGCGGTCAATTTGAGCTGTCAACTGACAAGATGGATCAATGGCTAAAGACAGGGTCAGTTAAAAGAAAATTAAATGACAAATCTGACGTGACAGTCAAGGTGCATCGTCCTGATGCAGGAGATCCAGCAACTACAAGTGGTTCAGCCGCAGCGACAAGTGATTTTGTGTGCGTTACTGAGTCCCAGGAGAGCGGTTCGCCGTCTAACCACCACCCGGCTGAAAGCTGGGAAACTCGGCTTGATCGCGGAAAGTCCAGCGCTAAAGTGAAGAGAAAACATCAGAGCGACTACATAAAATTTGGATTTTTCTGGACTGGAGATGAAGAGGATCCCAATCCACACTGTGTTTTGTGCTACGAGTCGTTGGCTAACGAGGCTATGAAACCCGCCAAGCTCAAGCGTCATTTTGAGAGCAAACACAAGGATTACATCGGGAAACCTTTAGCATTGTTTGAGAGAAAACGTGATGAACTTAAAAAACACATGACGAAGGCGCCCTCACATTTTTTTGCGACGGGGGAAAATAGGAAGGCTACAGAGGCATCATACAGGGTATCCCTTCTCATCGCAAAAACAGGGAAACCTCATTCGATAGGTGAGAATTTAGTCAAACCAGCTGCCAAGGTTATGGCTAATGTATTGTTTGGGGAGAAAGCAAGCTACGAAATTAACAGGGTCCCCCTCTCCAATGATACTGTCCAGCGGCGAATAACAGCCATGGCCGAAAATGTCAAAGATCAGCTGATCACACGTTTACGCCAAAGCCAGTTTTTCACACTGCAACTGGACGAGTCAACTGATATCGTGAATGAGGCAAATCTGCTGTGTTTTGTAAGGTACATTTATGATGGCGGTGTGCAGGATGAATTTCTGTTTTGTCGTTCCCTGCCGACCAACACCACAGGGGAAGCCATTTTTGACTCAGTCAACGATTTCATCCTGCAGAATAATATCGACTGGACACGATGTGTTGGTATTTGCACAGATGGTGCAACTGCAATGACTGGGAAACACAAGGGACTGGCAGCGCGCGTACGCGCAGTTGCACCTTGCGCCACAGCAACACATTGTTGCATTCACAGAGAACAGCTGGCTGTGAGAAAAATGCCACCATGCCTCAAATCAATACTGGACGAGTCTGTGAAAATTGTTAATACAATAAAAACCAAAGCACTGAACACACGTCTTTTTAAAGCTCTGTGTGATGAAATGGGAAGTGAACACACAAAAGTGCTTTTCCATACTGAAGTTCGCTGGCTGTCGCGTGGGAAAGTTCTCACCCGTCTATTTGAACTGCGCGATGAGGTGATGTTATTCTTCCATCATACTGATGAACTGTATGACAGACTGCATGATTTCCAGTGGCTCTCAAAATTGGCATACCTGGCCGATGTCTTTAGCGCACTCAATGCTTTGAACTTAGCGCTGCAGGGAAAAGCCGTCACCGCCTTCAATGTGCAGGACAAAATTCAAGCTGCAAGCTTCAAGATGGAATTGTGGTATGTCCGTCTGGATCGCCAGGTGTTTGGCTGTTTTCCGACGCTTGTGGATTTTCTCCTCACTGCAGATGAAGAGCTGGACGGCGGCACAGTTGCAGCCTTCAAGGAACATCTGCAACGCCTTCACTTTCAGCTGGGAAGATATTTCCCAGAACTAGATGCAGGCTATGAGTGGATCAGGAATCCATTTGGGGACAAAACGCACATCGAACACGTCAGTTCCAAGCTCCCATCAAGACAGGTTGACAGCCTTGTGGACATCGCATCTGATGGGACACTGAGGACGACTTTCAGAGAGAAAAGCTTGACGGACTTTTGGGTCCACGTCCAGCCTGAGCACCCAGAGCTGGCTGACGCTGCTCTGAAACTGTTGATGCCGTTTCCAACCACCTACAACTGTGAAGTTGTTTTTTCGACACTTGTTGGTCTGAAAACAAAGCAGCGTAACAGGATCAATGTGGACTGTGATATGAGACTAAAACTCTCCAGTTTTGATCCAGACATTGTTTCACTGATGTCTCAGCACAAGCAGCACCATTCCTCCCATTAGGTAGCAACAGAGACACGCAGTGTATGAGTGAGTAAACAATGCTATTTGTAAATGTAACAGTGTAAATAATGACCTTGAGTTTATTGTTAAATTCTTGTTAAACTTGGGCCTGCAACCATAGTTTTACTGTATTTTATTTTTGAAAATACACAGCAGAAGTTTGTGTCGTACTAAATGCGGTGCATTTTGCGTATCTCTCTGTTCGCTCGGACATAAACTCAGTAATAAATGTAGTCTATGTTTCATATGATGTGTAAAATCTATCAGCATTTACCGTTTAAATCGCATGTGAACGAAATGCTTGTAGAATCCGTAGTTGTATTTGTATTGTTGATTTAATGTGTGAACGAGCGATATAGAGAAGGTCACATAAAGCTGTCATTATTAGGCTGTAATTTGTAATATACTGTTGGAGTAGTAAGCAGGCCTATTGTATTTATTCTAGTTTATATTTAGTTATATTTGGTGTATATATAGTTATATTTAGTTATATTTAGTGTATATTTCTCCTTCCTTCTTTGTATTGAACTGTTGCAACTCAATTTCCCTCGGGATTAATAAATCTTGTTTTGGGATATTGGGGGAGTTAGGTGGTCCGTGAGTATTTTTTTATTGGTTAAGTGGTCCTTGGTCTGAAAAAGTTTGAGAAACACTGAAACAGAGGAAGGGGGCGGCGTGGCGGACGGAGAAGGGATGGAGGTGGCGGTACGAGAGGAGAAAGAGACAGTGTGTGTGGATCCTCTGGCTGCGCAGAAAAGAGGCAGGGGATTAAAAGAGGGAGTGGATGTTTCTTTGGAACAAAGAAAGTCGAAGAGACTTATAGTAAAAAAGAAGGAAATGAAGAGAAGGAGTAAATCAAGGGGAGTTACAGGGAAATATCCGCAGAGGTGAGTATATGTATACTGTATTGTATAATACTCACTGCCTCCCTCATAATGGTGACACTGTCCTCCTTTAATGGGAACGGCCTAAGGACAAGGGACCGCAGAGATGCGGCCCTGATACTGTGTGGCTCAGACATAATATGCCTGCAAGAGACACATTGGGATGAAAGTTGTATGGAGAATGTAGGGAAAGAATGGGTGGGAAAAATGTTTGTTAATAATGGGAGTATGAAAGCTAGAGGGGTGGCAATATTAATTAAAAATGGGGCGGTAATGAATGCAAGGAAGGTTGAGGATGATGGTGATGGGAGAATGATTGGGATAATGTTCGAGTGTATGGGAGAGACGTTTAAATTACTGAATGCATATGCACTGAGTGAGGAAAAGGGGAGGAGGGAGTTTTTTGAGGGATTGGATGGAAAATGTGGGGGGAACTATGATTGTCTGTGATTTTAATGTGTGGTGTGGAAGGATGGATGTGTCAATGAATATGAGGCTTAGGAATGATTCATCACGTGGTGTTCTAAAAGCAATAATGGAGGCAAATGGGATGAAGGATGTGTGGAGGGAAAGAAATAGTAGGGCCCGGGTTTTTTCAAGGAATCAAATGGTGGGAGGGATTTTGAAGCAGAGTACAATAGATTTAGTGTTGAGTAGCATAGGGGAAAAATCGGCAGAATTGGATATAGGAGCACTGCCATGAGTGATCATAACATCATGGACTTCTGCCTGGGAACAGTTATCCATGGAAAGGGAGGAGGGGTGTGGTGCTTAAATGCCTGCTTGTTGAATGAGGATGGATACAAGGGTAAAGTGAGAGAATGTATGGAGAAATGGGGAAGCGTGAATGGAGAGGATGTGGGGATGTGTTGGGAGGGATTCAAAAATGATGTGAAGAGGGTGAGCATGAGATATAGCAGAAACAGGAACAAGATAGAAAGAGAGAGAGAGAAGAGAGTTAGGGAAGCATTAATTCTAAAGGCACAACGGGTAGATATAGAAATAGGGCGAGATGTAGAAGAGTACAGCCGTTTGAAAGATGAGTTAGGGGAGATAGAGCAGAGAAAATGTAGAGGAGCTATAGTGAGGAGTAGGGCTAGATATGCAATTGAGGGGGAGAAAAGTACAGCGTTTTTCTTGGGGTTAGAGAAGAGGAACAGGGAATAACTATATTGAGGACATATTAGGAAAGGATGGTGAGGTTATTACAGATTTTGTAGGGATAGCAGAGAGAGCTGAAGAGTTTTATAAGGAATTATTTGAGGTAGATGAGTTTGATAGAGAGAGCTTAGAACAGGTGATAGACAGCATGGAGAATAGATTGAGTGATGAAGGTAGAAGACTGTGTGAGGGGGAGATAGGTTTAGGGGAGATAGAGATAGCAATGGCGGGGCTAGGTAGGAATAAGAGTCCAGGGATAGATGGGCTCACTTCTGAGTTTTTTTATAGAGTTTAGGGAGGGGCTGGCACCAATGCTCCTCAAACTATGCACAGAGCTAGAAGAGAGGGACGAATTGCCGGCTGGAATATCCACGGGAGTGATTAGCTTATTGTACAAGAAAGGTGATAGGAAGAGATTAGAGAATTATAGGCCACTTAGTATGTTAAACACGGATTATAAAATTTTGACACGGGTGTTAGCCAATAGGATTAAGAGGGTGATAAAAACAGTAGTTGGGAAATCACAAGCATATAGCATTCCAGGGAGAGACATTAGTGATACAATAAGCAGTATTAGGGACACAATTAGGCACATGAAGGAGGGAACAGGGGGGATCGTAGTGAGTTTAAATAAAGCTTTTGATAGGGTCAGTCATAGTTATTTATATAGTGTTAGAGAAGGCAGGATTTTGGAGAAGATTAATAGGGTGGGTAAGGAGGATTTATAGCAGTGCAGTTAGTTGTGTTAAGGTTAATGGGGTGGTAACAAATGTGTTTAGGTTAGGGAGGTCAGTCCGGCAAGGATGCCCTCTCTCTGCAATGTTGTATGCCCTATCAGCGGAGCCCCTAACGACTGTGCTGATGGGGAATAGGTACATAAGAGGAGTGGAGGTGCCAGGAGGGAGGGTTAGTTTAGTGTGTCAGTACGCAGATGATACAACAATAACGGTTAAAGATAAGGAGAGTGTTAGGGAAGTTCAATTGTATGGTAGGGCATCTGGAGCCAGGGTTAATATAGATAAGTCTGAGGTTATAGGACAGGTGAGGGATAGTAGATTTGATATAGGATTGAAGGAGAACAAAGAATATTTTAGGGTGCTAGGCATAAATCTAGGGGTTAAAGATATAGAAGGAAGGGATATACAGTATGAGGAACTAATGAATAGTGTAGCCAAGACATTGAATTTTTGGAAGTTAAGGAAACTTAAATTAAGGGGTAAGATAGTGGTGGTTAATGGTTTAATAATGAGTACAGTAGTTTATATAATGACAGTCTTAGATGTGCTGGAGAGAGTAGTAAAAGAGATAGATAGGTTAGTGAGTAACTTTATATGGGATGGGAGAGGGGTTAGGACAGCTAGGGAAGTTTTAGAGAATGAGTGTAGGGACAGGGGACTGAAACTAATAAATGTAAGAAGGAAAATAAAAACAAGGAGGATAAAAGTAATGACAAAGTTTTTAATAAACAAAAATGACCAAATATGGAAGCTATTTCTGGGTGAGAAAAATCAAAAAATGTGGAGGGTGTGGGAAAGTGGGATTCTCATGAAATATAAGAAAGGAATGTTGGGTGGTATGAGTGATTATCAAAGGGAGGTTTTGAATGCATGGGGGAGTTTCTGGATGTGGTTAGGTATGAATGCGTGAATGTGAAGCAGGTGTGGGAGCAGCCCCTCTTCCTGAATCCAAGGATCACTCATGAGCAGTGTTCCTTGTTCAACCTGCCGATGTGGAGAGCGGGGTTGAGGAGAGTTAGGGACTTAGTGTTAGAGTATGGGATTTATGAGGGCACAGGTGATAGTTGATGAGGTTAGGGAAATAGATCAGGTAATGGATTTAGGGACAGCTGAAAGTATGCTCGAGAAGATAAAAGTGGGAATGCCGAGTGAATGGTTAAAAATGATTGAGAGTGAATGTAACATAGAGATGAAGGTGAGGTTGAGTTGTTCGCGGGGAAGGGAGATGTGAATGTGAAGTTGGTTGATTTAAAAACAAAGTATGTGTATAAATGGTTAAGAGGGGATGTGATTAGAAGGCCTGCATCAGAGAGTGTGTGGACGAGAGTAGTGAATGGTTTGACTGGCAGGAGAATGTGGAGAAATGTGAGTGTGAAGTGGAACAGTATTGAATGGGATCACTTTGACTTGATGTTAAGGCACAATAGGGTGTCTAATAACCTGGTCATTAGTAAATTTGATCCAACGGTTAAGAGAGAATGTAAGTATGTAAGGACCAGGTTGAAACCTGTATGCATGTCTTGTCTTCATCTCCTCCCTTAGTGTAGTGAAAATATCCTTCCTTGATCCCTTTGAATCTAAATTGCAGGCCATGCACAGCTTGCGCACAGTTGAAACCTTTTGAAATACAGACAAGAAAATAGGTAGGACTTCACAGCATGATGCAACTCAAACAAACGTACATAAAACAGTTGTAACTTCTGCTTCTTAAACTCATCCACAAGACGATCCCCTGACACCATGCTCTGAGTTCACTTCAGGTGAGCACTTTGAAGAGGATATTTTTTAAAACTCTGTGCTCATCACTGTGTCCGATTTGCGTGTGGTCTTCCTAATCCATGGGCCCCAGTGTTCAAAACTAGGATTTACAGCAAAGCTGTTTATTGCACGACCTGTAAAAACAAACAAACAAACAAATAAACAAACTATTAATTAATAATATGGTAAGGTGCACAGAAAGGGAAATACTAATTAGGAGAAATACAAGATCATGTTAATACTTTGGAAAAAGCCACAAGCAATCATGATGAAGAGAGTCCCAGAACTCTTCAATGGCAATTTTGCCAGTAATGTTCTCAGAGGCCTCTTTCAGATCACACACTGAAAGGAAATAAAAACATTTACTTGCTCTTATATTTGTAACTAACACAAGATTATTCTCGAGAAGTCCTTACCCTGGACAGACAGTGCAAAGGGTCTCTGTTGGAGGCAACTCTGTGATGTATGGTGTTGGTGCCTTTGGTGTCACAACATCATCTGGTAGGTGGGCTGGAAGCTTTTTATGACTAAATGTGTTCTGCACAAGTCGCTTCAATGGTGGACAGTGTCTTGATGCTGTTGAGGTGCACTTGTGCAAGCAGTCCTTGTTCTAAATATGTCCCGGTTTGTTTGAAATAAATGCCATTTGCCTATGTTTTTGTGCACACATCATTCTTGGTTTGGCACAAGGACAATGCCATGTTTAGCTGGTACATTGTATGTCACCATGACCCTCCCAAGGCGACATTAGAGTTGCAAAGTTGGATTGTGGATTGAAAAACAATATTTCATGTGGGTTTCTTGAAATGCCACTTCGACACAGAAAGGGGCATGGGCTGCCTGGGCATTTTTTTGCCCTTTTAGCCACAGCAAATAATTTCAACTCCACCATTTCAGATAATATTTCTTCTTTTAGAAATTCTTCAGTGACCTGATGTGTTCACAATGGGTAATCGTGAATCCACTTCTCAGAGACATTAAGCGATACTGCCTGCACACTTCCAACTCACACTGAATGTTATGCACATGACCCCGGGTTTTTCTTTGGACGTAAGATAAGATTAGATAAGATAATATGTACCTTTATTAATCCCTGTGGGGAAATTCAGTGGTTTAAGCAGCAACAGAATAAGAGTGAAAAACAGGACAGTGTGGTTCACACACACACACACACACACACATACAAAATAACTGCCCCTATTTTTCTCTCTCTGCTGTTTTTGTAATGTAGTTTTGTAATGCAGATTAAACATTGTTGATTGAAATATTAAGTCTCTGTAATAAAAGGAAATTGTTTACGTACTGTAACTGGCATGCTCAAGCACTGCTTTCAGACATCCACTCAGCTCATATGCCTCACTGGTCAAGGCGCTTCACTAACTTTAAGGTCACATTGGTGCCTTCCTTGCTAATACAATTCAAACCCAATATTCACTCTCACTTCTTCTCTAAGATACGTAAGAAGGTCTTAGGGCGCATGTGTATATTGTAAAAGATTTCAATACAGAAACATTGAACATATTTCAATCTGTATTTATAAAATAAAATTGTAGATTAGATTGATATGTTACAATTATGATCGATAGTCTAATAATTGCAATATTAAGTGAAGAGTACATGATGACTTGTTCAGGACTTGAAAAAGGTCGGGACTTGGACTTGGACTCAACTTGGCTTTGATGTGACTCGGACTTGGACTCGACTTGCCCTTCTCTGTCTTTACATGGGACTTGACTTGGACTTGACTGCTAAGACTTGGGACTGACTTGTGACTTGCCAAGCAGTGACTTGGTCCCACCTTTGCCCACAATACATCTTGATTGTGCACTGAACATGTATTGGCACAGACAAGCCGTGATTTACTTTTTGGACTGCAGATATCCCAATTGTTGCATCTACACAGACCCTCTTTAAATGATGTGTCTGGCCAGATTTCTTTTATCACAAATCAGGATGCAGTGTGGGCATTTGCTCATTTTCAGAGTTGCTTTAGCTGTTTTAGTCCCCTGCGTTGTTTGGACATCAGAAGATGATACCAGTGGTGAGGAAGATCCAGGTTTTGCATTATCAATGTCAGAAACAGCAACTTTTGCAATCAAGCCAGGAGTGGGGGACACTGTTGTTTTTAGAAGCAGGAGAGAGAGCACGGCTGATATGTTTGGTTGCATTGAGGAACAGGATGAACCAGGGCCATGTTCAGCAGCTGATGTAGATAGCAACTTGTTGCAAGCCTTCAGGTGTACCTCCATATCTTTTCTTGTTATGATTGTTTTTTCGCATTGAGAGCAATGGAAGTACCCCCCATCTCTGCAAGTTAAATGGCACTTGCAGATTGCCGTATCTAAGAGAAAGTCAAGAAAGTTTTCCAATGACTAACACAAAACAAGAACAAAAACAAACACAAACATGTATCATGAGTACATGTGTGTGTTACCTTTACACGTTATGACATTTTTGATGTGCACTTCCAAGTGCTTCTGGAGTCAGGATGGTGGGCAGGGTTTGAATTTGGGGCACAAAGGACAGTGGAACAGTTTGCAACATGTTGTGCAGTATTTCACTACAGGTGTCGCAGCGGCACTGAGAATCGAATGATGCATCTACAAAAAACAGGAAAAAATGTTACAAAATGTATTGTTGTAGTACTAAAACTTAAATTAAAACAACATTTCATACAGCCAGTTTTTGCACTCTGTTTAAGTGTGAAAACAGCTTCTTTCACATGCGTTACAATGCATTAGAGTCTACGACAACAGAAACACTTTAATCTGTATTTTCTCTTCTTTTAAAATACATAACCAACCTAGTTGTCATTGCCAACAACAACAAATGCAGACCTCCCCTTGCTATCATCTTTACAAAAACATAAGGCCAAACTGACAGACACTTAACTAACAACAACCAAAAAGCTAACACTACCGTTAAACCAGGGTGACATTCATTTTCATCCCGGCATTATGGTTGCGCTCAAAGGGCCGGTTTAACTGTAAGACTATATAAATATATCTTTATCATATTAAACAATTGCCTCTGCATTAGATTATTATTGGTTTTAGTACTAACTTCATTAATAACTAGCGGTGAAAGGTGCAGACTTCTATGAAAATATTGCAAGCAGACATTCAAGTGTGCAACTATTGTCCAATTTATTCAAACAAGTAGTTCAGTAACAAAAAGACATGCTTGTTCATCGATATACATGCATGTATGTAGACATGAAAATACTGTATGTAAATATATATATAATATATAGCAAATAAGACATACCTGCATGTCTCCATTAATCACAAACATGCACTCGCTTTTCCATCTGTCATTAAATTGCCTTCCATCAACTTTTCTTTTCTTGGACATTTTGGTACCATTTCTTTTTTTTTTCTTTTTACCGCTGCTAATAGCGACGCTTCAGTGCACAATCGAGATGTATTGTGGGACAAGTAGTTTATGGACACTTCATTTCTGTAAAGCAGCATAGAATTGTATGATAGGCAAATTATATTCTCTCTCATAGAAGCTCTCGCTGCCCATAAAATATGTATTGTTTTATGTTCACCTCATAAAATGAGTTGCCGGGCCTGATTCGGCCCGCGGGCCTTGAGTCTGACACTTGGATTAAACTTTAGAAGCTACAATAACGCTAGCTGCCATTCGTGTAACTACACCTAAAGTAACATTGTCTATCTCTACATCTGTAACATTTGGTAATTTGCATGATTAAATTAACACATGAAGGTTATTGTTTTGTCTGCAAAACAATATATTTAGACTTTTGGATGGTGCAAATAAGTCACGCACCTTACCTTAGTGATGTGAAATCTTCTTTCCGACAAGTCCTTGGAAGTAACTTCTTCGTCATTTCCTGTACTGTGAGTGGAAGAGTCCTGAGAGTGGAAGAGTCCTGAGAGGGGCGCCTGCAGGCAGACCCCTCTCACTTATTCTGTGTCTTGTTAACATTTGAACAACAGAAAGAAGTGTTGCTTCTGATGTTGGACCATGAAAAAGATTTGGAAACAAATTAAATACCAAAAGTAACAACTGAAATTGGATTTGGAACTGCAAAAATGTGTAGTAGATATAGACATTTTTGGGTTGTTTAAGCGTGTTGCTGATTACAAGGGCTGGCCTGATCAGGACCAAACTTTATTGTTGCAGTGTGTGTTTACACGTAAAACACAATAAGCCCACTCTGCTTGATCTTCTTAGGCCTTTGATGGTTACAATCTGGTGATTGTGCGTATGAGTTAGTTCCAAAAGCGTATCGCCAACACTTTAGGGACTGGTGAAAGACTGGTTACCAAACACATGTGCAAGGGATTTGATGTTGCATTTCAATGGCTGGGACTCCTATTCTGGTGTAAAAACATTGGATCAGTTCAAACAGTCTGTCCCCAAAAACTTTGCATTTTTCATTGGCTGCAATCAAAGGTCTATGATTTTTTCTATGTACACAAAAGGCCTATTTCTCTCAAATGTTGTTCACAAAGTGGTAAAAGTCTGTGTTAGTGAGCACTTCTCCTTTGTGGAAATAATCCATCCACCTCACAGGTGGGCCATATCAAGATGCTGATTAGACGGCATGATTATTGCAAAGGTGCGTCAGGTTGGTCACAGGATAAGGCCACTCTAAAACATGCACTTTTATCACACTGTCAACGATGTCACAGGTTTTGAGGGAGTGTCGGTTGGTACGCTGACTGCAGGAACACCAGAGCAGTTGCCTTTGAATTAAATGTTATGTTCTCTACCATAAGCCATCTCCAAAGGCGTTTCCTAGAATTTGGCAGTACATCCAATCGGCCTCAGAACCATGTAACCACACCAGCCAAGACCTCCACAGCGGGCATCTTCACCTGCAAGATCGTCTGAGATCAGCTACCCGGACAACTGATCAGTGATGGCATAGTTACCTTTAAAAAGTAATCTGATTACTGATTACTCCTTTAAAAAGTAACTTAAGTTAAATTACAAGTTACTTTATTAGTAACATTCAGCAGCTGCCGACAACACCCCCAGCCGCCTCAACATACAAATGACAACCAGTTTTGCCAATACTCACTTTATTGGAAGTGCATTTTTAACAGTAACGTCATCTATGTATCTCCTGACATTTAAAGTTGAACTTAAAAACTATTTCCTGAAATAAATACATGTTTTTATTAAATATAAAATAAAGACAGTCTCTCTTGACTTCACTTAACATAAATACATGTTTTTATAAAGTATAAAATAAAGACAGTCTCTCTTGACTTCACTTAACATAAATACATGTTTTTATAAAGTATAAAATAAAGACTGTCTCTCTTGACTTCACTTAACATAAATACATGTTTTTATTAAATATAAAATAAAGACAGTCTCTCTTGACTTCACTTAACATAAATACATGTTTTTATAAAGTATAAAATAAAGACTGTCTCTCTTGACTTCACTTAACATAAATACATGTTTTTATTAAATATAAAATAAAGACAGTCTCTCTTGACTTCACTTAACATAAATACATGTTTTTATAAAGTATAAAATAAAGACTGTCTTTCTTGACTTCACTTAACATAAATACATGTTTTTATAAAGTATAAAATAAAGACTGTCTCTCTTGACTTCACTTAACATAAATACATGTTTTTATAAAGTATAAAATAAAGACTGTCTCTCTTGACTTCACTTAACATAAATACATGTTTTTATAAAGTATAAAATAAAGACTGTCTCTCTTGACTTCACTTAACATAAATACTTGTTTTTATAAAGTATAAAATAAAGACTGTCTCTCTTGACTTCACTTAACATAAATACTTGTTTTTATAAAAAATAAAATAAAGACAGTCTTTCTTGACCTGACATATTTAACACTGAAATGTCAAAACTGAACATTGAACCTGTTGTTCAGAGCATTAGAGCAGCAAGGAGTGGCTTTACAAAACCAAACACTGTGTATACGGTGGTGTATAACACCACATGTAGGCTGACATCATGTCTACTTTTGTTTCTTTGGCCTACTCTTATGTTGTAATCACATGTTATGAGTGAAACAGTGGAGTGGGGCAAGCAAACCAGTAGTTGTACCTCATTAAAAGAAGATTCTCAAACCTCGTCAGAAAGTATTTTTCTTCTAGACGTAAGCACCAAACCTCCCAGACTGAAAAGCTGATCCACAGGAGCACTTGATGGGGTTGGAGTGTTACTTCAAGAAAATCTTCTTTATGTTTGAAAACTGATGCAGAATCTGAAGGTCATAGAATGGACATAAGAACGTTTTTCAGGAAAGTAAGTATTCATCACTGCTGGTAGTAACAATTAGTTAGCTCCAGCCCCCAGCTAACAGCAGAAAGTCCCATGTAATTAATGAAATCCATGCTCCATGTTTGACAAATAAAAACCTGGCTTACACACTACAAAGTCATAAAGGATTTCACAGAATAGAGTCATTTGTGATGCAGACAGTCTTGGAATTTTATGGAACTCAATTTGAATATGAAATATGAAACATTTCATTCAAGGTACACCATATAAGACTTATTTAACTTGAGCTTTTATTTGAGAGTAATTATTAGAAAGTGGAGAAAGCCAAGTTATATTAGACACACACACATATATATGTAAACCAGATTAGCCTGACCAAATTATTACTTTAATTCAAGTAATTAAGTAATATTTTTCAGGGCTTGAAATTAAAACTATTTTAGTCACATATTTGCCCAAAATGTAATCTGTGCAACTTCAAAATATCTGGGAGCAAACAATTATTGTGTTCTGAGCGAAAGTCATGGCATTATCCTGTATGGTGATCAGTTATTAATTCAATTAATTGTGTATCTTGAAGGGTCAGGCAGAAGGAGATGCTGAGGTAGAAAATGATCAACAGGCAAGGTCAAGAGCAAGGGGATCCAGAGGCAGAGGAAGATCAGGTTACTACAGAGAGAGAAGGAGAGCAAACAGACCAAGAGAGGGAAAATGATGAAACAGCTGCATCAAATCACTCCACTACAGGGTTTGATTTAAGTGACAAAGACACAGGGCCCAGACAGGTAAAGCTGATAGTTTGGTCAGTAGTGGTTGCAAGAACTGGAAGAAAGCTTTAGTCATCTTTGGCAAGCATGAGATGGCACAAACACATAAGGACACTGTTGTTGCATAGAAAAGCTACCAGGCAACTAGCAAACAGGGAAACATTGCACAGATGATCCATTCATCCATCCATCTTCTCCCGCTTTTCTGTCAGGGTCGTGGAGGTAACAGCTCCAGCAGGGAGCCCCAAACTTTCGTTTCCCTGGCCACATCAACCAGCTCTGACTGGGGGATTCCAAGGCGTTCCCAAGCCAGCGAAGAGATATAATCCCTCCACCTGGTCCTAGGTCTACCCCTCGGTCTCTTCCCAGCTGGACGTGCCTGGAACAACTCCCTAGGGAGGCGCCCAGGTGGCATCCTCACTAGGTGCCCTAACCACCTCAACTGGCTCCTTCAATGCGAAGGAGCAGCGGTTCTACTCCGAGTCCCTCCCGGATGACTGAACTTCTCACCTTATCCCTAAGGGAGATGCCAGCCACCCTGCGGAGAAATCCCATTTCGGCCGCTTGTATCCGCGATCTCGTTCTTTCGGTCATGACCCATCCTTCATGACCATAGGTGAGGGTAGGAACGAAGATGGCTCGGTAGACAGAGAGCTTTGCCTTCTGGCTCAGCTCTCTTTTCGTCACAACGGTGCGGTAAAGCGACTGCAGTACCGCTCCCGCTGCTCCGATTCTCCGGCCCATCTCACGCTCCATTGTTCCCTCACTCAGGAACAAGACCCCGAGATACTTGAACTCCTTCCCTTGGGGTAAGGCTTCATTCCCTACCTGGAGTGGACAGTCCATCGGTTTCCTGCTGAGAACCATGGCCTCAGATTTGGAGGTGCTGATCCTCATCCCAGCCGCTTCACACTCGGCCGCGAACCGATCCAGTGAGTGCTGAAGGTCACAGACCGATGAAGCCATTAGGACCACATCATCTGCAAAAAGCAGTGGTGCAATCCTTAGCCCACCGAACTGCAAACCCCCTCCTCCAAGACTACGCCTCGAAATCCTCTCCATGAATATCACAAACAGGATTGGTGACAAAGCGCAGCACTGGCGGAGGCCAACCCTCACCAGAAATCGGTCCGACGTGCTACCGAGGACCCGGACACAGCTCTCACTTTGAGAGTACATAGATTGGATGGCCCTGAGTAGAGACCCCCTCACCCCATACTCCAGCAGCACCTCCCACAGTATCTCCCTCTCCACAAAGCACATGTAGACTGGATGAGCGTACTCCCAGGCCCCCTCCAGGATCCTTGCAAGAGTGAAAAGCTTGTCTGTCGTTCCACGACCAGGACGAAAACCGCATTGCTTCTCTTCAATCTGAGGTTCGACAATTGGCCGGACCCTCCTTTCCAGCACCTTAGAGTAAACTTTCCCTGGCACAGATGATAGCATCTGCAAATGTGAGTGAGATAGTAGAGAGAAGAGAGTATCTCAAGCGAATCGTTGCAGTCACTTCTATGTTAGGGCGACAGGGACTCCCTTTTCGTGGCCATGATGAAGGTAGAGACAGCACAAACAGAGGGAATTTTCTTGCGTACATGGAGCTTTTGAAGGAATTTGATCCTTTTTTTCAGAAACATAATCCCCCATCAAATGCTCAGTATATCTCACCAACATCCCAGAATGATATGATTGACTGTTGTGCCCAGGAAGTTACTAGTCTCATTGTGTCTGAAATGACAAAGTCCAAAATCTATGCCATCATGGCAGATGAGGCAAGGGATGAAAAATCAGAGCAGTTAGCTGTTTGTGTCAGGTATGTGTCCGGTGGGGCAGTAAAAGAATGTTTCCTAGCACTTGCAGTGATAAAATCATTTGATGCCCAGTCCATTGCAAATGAGCTGCAGCAGCAGATCCAAAACAATGGTCTTGCAGAGCTTAAGTGTGTAGTATAAACATAAGATGTTGCAGCTGTCATGAGTGGGTACACTCGATGTGTACAAGCACATTTTAGAAGGCTCCATCCTGAAGCTATCTATGTGCATTGTTATGCTCATGAACTTAACCTGGTGTTGTGCCAAACCTGCAAGGCCATCCCAGAGGCTGTGGAGCTTTTCGGCTTGTTGGAGTGTGTGTACTCTTTCTTCAGCACCTCCCTAGTGAATCATCATAAGTTCATGGAGACTCAGACAAGGCTTGGGTTGACAACAACTGAGCTTGTGCAACTTTCAAACATTAGCTGGGCATGACAGTTGCGATCGATCAATGAAGTTCTTGAGACATTGCCTGCAATTTTGGAGTGCCTTTCTGCCATTTGATCCCCCATCACTGTTGTCCTCAGAGCAAAGCTCTATAAGTTCTCAGCAGTCTATGCACTACTGATTTTTCAGTCACTTCTGTCTGTAACCGAAGGACTTCACAAGCTCCTTCAGAAACAGACTTTAGACCTGGCAGAAGCGTTGCCCTAACAGTGCCTGTAAGCAGCTGCTCATGTGAAAGGTCCTTTAGTGCACTGCGTCGGTTGCACTCCTGGCTGCGTCAAACAATGGGTCAAAAAAGACTTCACAGTCTTGCAGTCATCTCAATTGAAAAAGGGCAGCATTCCTCTACTACATACTGCCCGACCAACATATTCAACTCTCCCCCACTTACTGGTTTTGCACCGAAGTCCAGCTTTTGTTGTTTGGGTGGTGGGGGACCTCCTGCATTAGTAGCAGCTCTCTGCTTTGCACCACCTGGTGGGACTTGCTCTGTAAGCTTGACTGTGCGGTGCTGCCACTCCAAATGTTTCTTCAAATTTGTCGTAGTGTTTTTGAGGCTAGATAGCACTTTGTCTCCAGCACAGAGAGTACAACGAACCTTGATATTGTCACCTTTAGCTGACACAAACTCAAAATAATGCCTGTATTTCCAGCTAGAAAACGCGCATCTCTCTCCTCTCTCCATTGTTTACGTTTGTGTCGCTGCGTGGTGGTATTACGCGTGAGTTGTCCTTGTGCTGAAAACCTGACTTAATTGTCGCATAGGCCAGACGTCACTCCTCGAGACGCAAGAAGCAAAAATATATTGGAAAATGACAAAAATAGTAACGCACAGTGACTTGGATAAGTAACTTTAATCTGATTACTGGTTTGGAAATAGTAACGCATTAGATTACTCGTTACTGAAAGTGGTCACATCAGATTATTAACGCATTACTTAGTAACGTTGACATCACTGTCAAAGTTCAAGTTCAAGTTCAAGTTCAAGTTACTTTATTTATACCCAGAGGTAGATTTTGTTTGCAGTAGTAGAGTCCTCATACACACATATGGGAAAGGGATAAAAGATGCACATATCACACATCATTCAAGAGGCACATATCACAAATCATTCAACTTACAAATACAATAATAAATAAATAAATAAAAACACCTGTGCAAAATATATCTATGACTTATTCCTCAATGTAATGGCTGCAGGGACAAAACTGTGTTTGTGTCTATTTTTTCTGCACCTAGGAACTCTGTGTGTAGTGGATGGGAACTATCGTTTAAAATTGAACCAGTTATGCGCTGCAACTGTTTTCTGTAAAGGGTCTCCACGTTGAGCTGTGGCTCACCGATCAGCCTGCTAGACCACTTCACTATTTGATTGAGTGAGTTTTTATTTTTTAAGGGGAGGTTTCCAAACCAGGCTGCTAGTGCAAATGATAAGACTGATTCAATAAAAGCATGGTAAAAGAGGGTCATGATGGATTTGTCAATGTGGAAACGGCTCAGTTTCCTCAAACAGAACAGGCGCTGATGCCCCTTCTTACACACAGCCTCACAGTTTGCTTGAAAAGTGAGTTTTGAGTCTATTATCGTCCCCAGGTATTTATAAGACTGCACACATTGAATAGTTTGATCTTTGATTGATGTGATTTCTTGTGTCCGGATTGTTTTTCTAAAATCAATGAGCATGTCCTTTGTTTTGGCTATATTTAGTTGAAGGTGGGACGCCTCACACCATTCAACAAAGTCTCTGATGACTGGACCATGACCCGTTTCACTGTCTTGGAGCAGGCTAACAATTACTGAGTCATCTGCATATTTAATTATGGTTCTGTTGTCCCACCTGCTCTGGCACATATTCGTGTACAGGATGTAAAGGAGAGGTGAGAGTACGCATCCTTGTGGGGAGCCAGTGGACGAGCAGACTTTGTCAGAGAGACTGCCATTTACTCTCACTCTTGGCGTTCTGTTTGTTAAAAAGTTAAGGATCCAGCCTACCAGGTTATTGCTCAGGTCAAACTGTTCTAGCAGCCTTGTGGTTAAAATATGGGGTTGGATTGTGTTAAAAGCAGAGGAAAAGCCAACAAATAAAAGTCTGGCATGGGAACCACTATTATCCAAATGCTTAAAAAGTAAATTAAGTAAAGTGACTGCGGCATCTTCCACGCCCCTACGGGGTCTATAAGCAAACTGCTGAGGGTCAAGTGAATGCTCTGTTTTCCTTAATATTTCAGACCTCACCAATTTCTCAAAAGTTTTCATTACAATTGATGTGAGTGCCACTGGTCTAAAGTCATTGAGGGTTTTGGGGGTGTTGGACTTGGGAACAGGGACAATCACAGCATCCTTCCAGACCTCAGGTACTAATTGTGCCTCTAAAGATTTGTTAAAAATATAATGGAAAGGAGGACTCAATTGTTTTGCACAGGTTTTGAGTATGCGCCCACAGATGTTGTCTGGACCATGACTTTTGTTAACTCTTATGGAGAGGAAGGCTTTGAGCACTTCTTTTTGTCCTATGTTGAAGTGTTCAGCGTCTATGAGCTGGTTACTCAAATTGTAGATGTCATTGCTAAAATCAAAAGTATTAAAACGATTGTAAAATTGGTTAAGAGAGCTGGCTAGCTCGGTGTCTGAGCTGAAACCATCTAGGGTGACTGGACTGCTGGTCTTTAAATTCTGGAGGCCTGCTAAGGTTTTCATACTGTCCCAGGCTGATCCAAGTTTGTTTGTTGTGATCTTGGCCTCCAGTTTATTTTTATAGTCTCGTTTTGCTTTAAGAATTTCTACTTTTAGATCCCTCTTTGCTGTTTGTAGTTCAGTAATGTCACCTTGCTTAAAGCAATACTTTTTATTCTCTAAGCTATCCTTGACAGTTCTAGTTATCCATGGTTTGTTGTTAGGATAGATTTTTGCCCGTTTGCATGGAACAATCATGTCTCTACAAAAAGCAATATATGAGCATGTCACGTCAGCCAACTCATTTAGATCATCACCACAGGACTGTTTAAACATTTCCCAGTCTGTGCAGTCGAAACAGTCTTGTAAGCATAATACAGATTCATCGGTCCAGTCTTTAATTTCTCTAGTTTGAGCTTTCTGTCTTTTTAGGACAGTTTTGTATGTTGGCAACAAATGCACACAATTATGGTCCGCTGAACCCAGCGGTGGTAATGGCAGTGATTTGTAGGCGTCTTTTACAGATCCATAGCAGAGGTCCAGGGTTTTGTCCCGTCTGGTAGGACATGAGACATACTGGTAAACGTTTGTCAGTGTTTTCTTGAGACATACATGGTTAAAATCACCCAGTATGAAGTGTGGCGCCTCGGGTGAGAGTGATTGCATTTTCTGCACGGCATCGAAGATGGTGTTGGAAGCCGACGCAGCGTTCGCCCTTGGGTGAATGTAGACTGTTGTTATGAAAAGTTGTGGAAACTCACGGGGCAGGTAAAATGGTCGAAGCGATACTGATAAAAGTTCAACATCTGGTGTACAGATACGTTCTCTTACAGTCACAGAGGTGCAGTATCGTTTGTTGAAATATAGACATACCCCGCCCCCTTGAGATTTCCGCGTTACCTCTGCCTCTCGGTCGAGTCGATAAGGTGTCCCGAATCCATCAATTGCGAAATCGGTGTCCTGATCTTTCTCCGTCAGCCAGGTTTCTGTGAAAGCCAGGACACAACAGTCCCTGAAGTCCTTCAGAAAGCGGACATTTCCCTGGAGCTCATCCATTTTGTTCCTCAGGGACTGGACGTTCCCGAGGATCATGGAGGGTAGAGGAATCCGAGAAAGCCGCTGTTTTCGGAAGCGTTGCCTGACGCCTCCCCGCTTGCCTCTCTTCCTCCTCGCTGCCGCTGTTTTTCCCCTTGGGTTTTTCACCCATGCTGTTCCCTGCAGGGGTCCGCATCACTCTTTCGAACAGAGATAAAAAGTAGCTACGTTTGGCAGTTGTAGCGTGGAAATACACTATATAGACAAAAGTATCGGGACACCTACACATTACACCTACAGAAGCTTTTGTGACAACACATTCCAAATTCTTAGGCATTAGTATGAAGTTGTTCCCCCCTTTGCAGCTGTAATATCTTCCACTCTTCTGGGAAGGCTTTCTACAAGATGTTGGAGTGTGTATTGAAGGATATTATTGAATTATTATTGCTTGCTCATAAAGACATGTTTATGTATAAATGCTACCAGAGAGGGTTTCAAACTATGAAGAGAAGTGAGCTTCATGACAGAGTTAAAGGTGAGCTAAAACATAAGAAAGGAACTGCATTCTGCTTCTTTGTTCACAGTGAACACTAACTGCACATTCCTTTGTGAGAGAGGGCCAGTAAAAGTTAGTGAAGACACATGACAGGAGAGTTATGGCAAGAGTAGAGAAGGATTAGATAACAGGCTGCAGACTCGGAACTCTGGATCCAAGAGGGGAGAACTCTGGCTGTGCTCCAACCAGAAACCAACATGCACCACACTCATAAATATACATTTAACATGTCATAAGGGACTGTCCCTTTCTCTTTCACAAAGTATACATATTGTGTGATGTCACATGTCGAGGCTCTGGGTGGAAGGAACGACACTACCTGATTGCAATGTGTGGCTCACTAAACCCAGAAACCTCAATATTGAGAATGTGTATCCTATCATAACTGGAAATAAACCAGCTTCATTATAACCTTACTACTTCGTTTGGACTCCTTGCCTCATAGAGAAACGTTAGAACAGAACAGTATGTGGGAATTTTTGCCCATTCACCCAGAAGAGTATTTGGGAGGTCAGACACTGCTGCTGGACTAGAGGGCCTGGCTCGCAATCTCCATTCTAGTTCATCCCAAAGGTGTTCAGTGGGGTTGAAGGTCAGGGCTCTGTGCGGGCCAGTCAAGTTTTTCCACACCAAACTCACTCTTGTTGCACCGCTGGCATCCTATTACAGTACCATTGTTCGACTCCCATGAGCTCTTTAGAACAACTCAGTCTTTCACAAATGTTTGTAAAGGCAGACTGCATGGCTAGGTGCTTGATCTTATACACTTGTGGCAATAGGACTGAATGAAACAATTGAATGCAATCCAGCATCCAGCCCCCGCTCCTGGGAGACAAGCTGCAGCTCTCGGGGGTGGATCACCACCTCACCTCCTGGATCCTGGACTACCTCACCAACCGTCCACAGTACGTGAGGACCCGGGTGTGTCAATCAGACACAATCATCTGCAGTACGGGGCCCCCCTATGGACAGTGCTGGCACCGTTTCTCTTCACCCTCTACACTGCAGACTTCACCCATAACACGCCGTTCCTGTCACCTGCAGAAGTTCTCTGACGACTCCGCCATCATCGGCCTCATCTCAAACGAGGACGACGGGGTACAGAGAACTGCAGGGAAGACCAAGGAACTGGTGGTAGATTTCAGACGGCACCAAAACTCCCCCTCCTTTTTATTCTTGTTCAAAGATGGGTACATTCTGGTCCTCCTTCTATGAGACGCTCTAAACTCGTCAATAGACGGATTGTCCCTAGTCCATTAATCTCTATTTTCGGGGTTCCTGAGGGCTTTAACGCACTTTACGCGAAAAGAGAACAGTATTGTTACTTTTTCTACTCCTACAGTAGCCCGTCTGCGTATTCTACTTTACTGGAAATACGAAAATCCTCCATCTCCAACTTCTGGGTTGAGAGACCTAATGTCCTTTTTATATTTGGAAAAGATTAAGTACAGTATGAGGGGTTTCTGTGATAAATATATACAATTTGGGACCCTTTTGTCTCTTATGTTAATGCTATTCTGTCTTTGGATGAGTAGCGTTAATCTTTATTATTATTATTATTATTATTATTATTATTATTATTATTATTATTATTATTATTATTATTATTATTTGTACTATTGTACTATTATTAATTTCATATGTACATCTTGGCTTTTGTTTTTCCTTTATTTAAGCTCATTCCTCAGGTTTGATTATTTGGAGGGTTGGGTTCTTTTTTTTTTTTTAAATGTTAATAACTATGTAAAACTGGGTGAACTATACTTGTAAAAGTATGATTTGTATGTATCAACATCCCAATAAAACAGGTGTTCAGTTTACTTTTTTTTGCAAAGAAAACGGATAATAGTTAACGCTTTCATACATGACTTATGACAACCTCAGTCAGGATTTACCAAGTGTTTTTATTGCTCTTGGGGCAGGAAAAACAAGACTTGAACGTTATTTTTTCTTATTCAGTTTTTTCAAAGATATATTTACATGTCCACTCAGGTTGACAGTATGCGTTTAAACTGAAGAAATGTGTATTACCCCAAAAATTGATAAAATAATAAATAAAGATGTACAAACTTAAAATAATAGATATACATATAAATCTGCATACATATCCCAAACACCATTTAGGACATCTTTCCTGTATGGAACACTTGAAAACATGGAAAGAGTAACCTACACACACCGCTGGCATGAAGTTAGACTCCCTTACAGTCTCTGTTATAGCCATGAACTTCTAGGAACTGAGTGTAGTGTTACACCTACAACAATATCCTTTATTTGGGATGCCATTTACTGCGATAATTAGCAAAACACACAGGGCATACAGCCACAAGAAACTGCATGCAGATGTACTTGGTTCTTCGGGTGCATGCACTATCGTGGCATCTGTTAGCATTTCTTGCTTCACTGAGATGGGGCCAGTGGTTTCCAGAGCCAAACCTGATCTCAGGGGGTGCCTTGGACACTGCTCTGCGCTTCAAAGGAGGTGTTGTCAAAAAACACCTTGTCATTATTTTACTGTATTTTGTCACAGAGGCGTATATTCCATTTCATTGCACTATTTTATTTGTATTTATCTTATTTTTATTATATTGTATTTTGCTGCTGTAACACAAACATTTCCCAGTTTGGGATGAATAAAGTATTTCTGATTCTGATTCTGAAACTGGTTGTCTCCTGTTTTCCAGCTGGTTGCTCTGTTAGGTGGCACATCCTCAGCTTCCTCAACCTCAACTCCCTCAAAAATAACAACGTCAGCTTCCTCAACCGCAACTCCCTCAGCATCCTCAGCTGCGCTATCACTACTGCTTTCATTAGCTCCTTTTTCTGGCAGCCATTCGTCATCACTGCCACTAACATCATCTTCACTCGAGTCAGATGGTATTTCCTTCACTATCCTGTACGCCTTTCTATCACGCTCTGCTATTGAGTACTACAAAATATAAAGATATACAAAAACTTCATAACAGACTATATTCAACATAAGTATATTGATTTACAGCCCAAAAAGTTACTGCAGATGAATTATTTTCAAGAACAACAGTAGCAGTAACAGTATGAATTATAGTTGAAATATAGCCAGTGATGCATGACGTCCACTTTAGTGGACATATGATTAATTATAATTTCCTTCCAACATAAAATCAATACTTTGACAATTTATGAATTATATGATTCCTTATTGTTACTTGATGTCAACAACATTTTTATACCTGCAGGGATCGCTTTCCATAAAAGGATTGGGAAGATATCGGCAAGTGACTGGGTCCATCTGGCGGTCTGTCTTCCATCTTGGTTTAGAGGAATGTATCATACACTGTAAAACCTAACACTACATCTTAATAAGAGTAAGTTAACATAATCATCCATAAAAACTGTAGTCACTAATTTCTATGACATTAACCAAACTCAAAAAACTTTTTTTAAAGTTATGACTCCGTTGTTTTGAGTTCACCTTCATTGATTGACAGGTTTAAGTATTGTTACTATAATTCCGGTTTGTTCCATTGACTCATTTTCTTTGAGTTAACTTCCGCACTCACCAAACATGGCATCCCCCCTGGGACTCATTGAAGGTCGAGAAGCATGTGGTTTTCTCCCAGCCAATCAGCGAAGATCATTAGTCATTAGAAACAGCCACGTGACTCCGACTCGGGAGGAAAGGCCTCGATCTTCTGTTTACATCACATATTTCTACTCTCTGGCTCTTTCGGTCTCGTCTTCTCTCATTGGTTGGCAGCGGGGCTGGATCCTGTTGGCCCTTTGTCGACACATGGGCATATCCCCGGCTCTTCTATTAGCTGACGTCGTCAGAGGTGGGTCCATGGTACGTTCTGCTCTGCCCTTTTATGAAGTCATCGTCGCCATCTGTTGGCGTAGTAATGCCGCTTTCCCTTATGATATTCTATTATACAATTCTTCTGAGGTTTATTAGTTATTAAACACGTAATAGTATTAATGCAGCGTCACTGAGTGGAGGTAGAGACGGTGTGTTTTGTATGTAACTCCACGCGTCATTCTCCTTCTACTCATATATACATACAATATAAGCCACATGCTATCCGAGGCTAAAAACAATAACATCCGGTACTACCGGAAGTTCCTAATCTGGTCCGTCAGGAAACTGTGAATTACACTGCCCGGCCAAAAAAAAGGTCACAAGCCTGTGGGGGGCAGTGCTATGTTCTGGGGTTGCTGCAGTTGGTCTTGTCTAGGTTCAGCAACGTGCCCAAAGAATGAGGTCAGCTGACTACCTGAATATACTGAATAACCAGGTTATTCCATCAATGGATTTTTTCTTCCCTGATGGCACGGGCATGTTCCAAGATGACAATGCCAGGATCCATCAGTATCCTGAATATGGTCGAACTCTCAAACTGATGGTTCATATTCCTTTATTTGCGAACTGTGATCCATTAAAGAACGCACCGTATGAACACACCGTATGAACACACCGTATGAACACACCATTTACAGCAGCACCAGGGCTCTTCTCAACTGCGTTCACTTTTGGAACTGAACTATTTTCCTTCTTACTCACAGGAGAGCTAGATCCCTTCACCTCAGGTTTGCTGTGAGACACACAGTTTTGTTTTTTCACCTCAGTGGTGCCCTTTCCTTCCTCGGACTCCAGTTTGATGTCACCTGCCTCAGCCTTTTCCGCCATGGCATCATACACCTGGTTTCGTAGGTCATCTCGTTTCTTCATCAAGATTGTTGGCACTCTCGATATTTGAGCTGTTCGGCTGCTCCTCCTCTTCTTCCTCAGACTCTTCTGGGCCTCCCTCCAGGGCATTTCCAAACACACTGTTCTCCATCCTGGCAAGCTCCAGGAGGGACTTCCCACACAGGAAGTGGGCCTTGCCACACTCCTCTGCTGTGTCCCCATACTTTGCAGCCAGCATGCCGCAGACGTCCTGGAAGACTCTGACAGCAGAAACAACATCTCCCATCACTAGGTGCCTGTTCCCTGTGCCAATCAGCTTCTTTGCCTCCTCTGCAATGTCCACAGAGCTGTCTGCAGCAGCTGCGGCTGATGAGGAGGAGCAAGGGTTTTCCTCCGCACTCCCGTAGCTTGACGCGGTGGACGTTTCTTCTGGCATTATTTCAGGACGATAGTATACACTGTGGAGTGGATGTTTGATTATTTCGGTGAGCTAGCTTTCTTTGGTTTGGTCGAGTGCACGAAATTCAATGAAATGTCACAACAAATTGATGACACCAAACTGCAGAGCCTATCAAAATATGCAACGCACTTTGACTTTGTAAGACTTAAGGCTGACCTTATGGGACTGTATAGCTCACAAACGGTGAGGAATAAATGCAAATCACCCGGACATCTCTCAGCTTTTTGGCCCAGAATGATCTGATACAGACGGTTCCTGAGGTGACAAAGTTACTCCAGCTGGTACTCACAATACCAGCTACAACAGCATATGTCGAAAGGTCGTTCTCTGCTTTGAAACGACTCAAACATACAGTTGCAATCGGACTGACCGAAGACGTCTTTCATCCCTGGCGATCATCTCTATAGAAACAGAGAGACTTTTAAAACTCAAACTCAATAAAGAGGACTTCTTCAACAAAATCACGGACATCTTTGTCAAGAAGGATAGGAGAATGGACTTCATTTAGAAGTAAAGGTAAGGCCATGCAATATTTTCATTTGTGTTGAATGTATGAATAGCGCTAGTTAAAACATTTTTTTGTAATATACTATCCGTGCCTCTCCAGGCATTGACCTCACCGCATGCCACTGATCCACTGTAGTGACATATATGCGTGAAAGGGTTAAAGGTCTCCTATTATGCATATTGGAAATATATATTGTATGCCAATATCTATACAAAACTTGTCTGTGATGTGTTTTGCTCAAAATACCAAACAGATCACCCATTGTAGCATGCCTCATACCTCTCTGTTCAGCCCTGTTCCTGAAGTGCTGATTCTGTGACTGTAGCTTTAAATTTGAGCTGACCTGAAGCTGGCCACGCCCCTTTGGAGCTGCTGCAGCTCTGTCTGAAGAGAGTTTATAGTGGAGATACTCAGCTACATGCTGCCGTGATTAAACCCCATATTGTGTTCAAAACCACATCAAGCATTATTTCTGAAACACTTCTCAGTGTTTACCACTAGAACAGAAACATTATATGTATTATATATACAACAATTCTAAGTCCCTCCTGCAGACATCCTGCTCAACACTGCAAGGATAATCAATATATTCTGACGGAACATTGGAGACAATTCATGGCGCTTATTTGTGCCGGAGGACCGAAGAGCGAGGATCCTCCGGTGATATCCTCAGCCACTCGCTCCGCCCCCTTACTGTGTATCCGTCACTGATTAGACGCTGCAGAGCATCACTGATATGATGCTTCTTAACATGAGAGCAATTTAAAAGGAGTGAAGATATTAAACTCAAGAGAATCACTCCTCAGTTTTATACAGCGTTTTGTTTCAATTAATGTATCTCAACAACAAAGTGGAAAAAATCAGTTTATTCATTTATTGGAAACATTACATGATCTCCAATTCATTTTTATTAGGAACACAATAAAATGAAAAGAGACAGATTTAACAGCTCTTTAGTTTTATTTTAGTTTTAAATGGCTTTTATCTTCTTTTTTATCTGTACTAACAGAGGCATCAGGTGGGGAGGGGGGGGGGGGGGGGGGGGGGTGTGTGTTTGAATGAAACGGGGAAACAGCTGGCTGCTGATGATCCAGCTGTACCGGCGTCATCACAAACGGACTTCGCTTTCCAAGGAAAGGACGTCCCACTGCTCTTAAATATTAGTTCCTTGCTTCCTCTCTCTTCGTGTGGTTTCTTTGCCTCTCTTCGTGCATACCTGGTGTGAGGGACTTATGCGCAAGGAAAAGATGCAAGTGAGGACGCAGGGATGCAAGGTGCCAGTTCTCCTCCTAGGCCACTGCCGAGGTGCCCTTGAGCAAGGCACCTAACCTCTATCTGCTCCCTTGGCGCCGGGTACCTGGCTGCCTCTCTGCTCTGCCACCTCTCCTCTGCATGTGGTTGTGTGTGCATGTATTTCCTCTGTGTTTGTGCATGTATATCCTCTGTGTTTGTGCATGTATATCCTCTGTGTTTGTGCATGTATATCCTCTGTGTGTTTAATGTGTGTCAACACAACAGAGTAGAGAAAGCAATTTCCCTGTAAGGGATTAATAAAGTATGTCTTCTTCTTCTTCTTCTTCTTCTTCTTCTTCTTCTTCTTCTTCTTCTTCTTCTTCTTCTTCTTCTTCTTCTTCTTCAAACAATGTCAGATTTTTTACTTCTTGCTTTGTGTATTTATAAAATCATCTAACATCCAAGAGGGTCTTAAGCTGAATTTATTAATCCAAAGCCCTGTATGTAAGACCATCAAGGACCCTTATAGTAGATAAGTCCTTAGCAGATGAGCTGATCCAGTTTAGGTGTTTGGTCAGCACAGAGCAACATAAAACTCCTGCCAACATATTGTACTGTTTCTTGAATTTCTTTGCGAGGCAAGGAGTCCAAACGAAGTAGTAAGGTTATGATAAAGCTGATTTATTTTCAGTTGTGATGAAGATATACATTCACAATATTGAGGTTTCTGGGTTACCTTCTTGTGTTTTTAGCTCACCTCAACTCTGTCATGAAGCTCACTTCCCTTCATAGTTTGAAGCCCTCTCTGGTAGCATTTATACATAAACATGTCTTTATGAGCAAGCAATAAAAATTAAATAATATCCTTCAATATTGCAGTTGGTGCTTGAACATGGATCCAGGCAACATTCACCAATGTTTTTGTTGCTCTTCTGCCCTCAGCTATGTGGCGCTACACAGCCTAGACAGCGAGCTAAACAAACTGGTCGAGGAGTCTGAAGAGGCTTTCAGAGCGTTTACTTGACACAGTAGAATTTTGTGAAACTGAAAAATACAAAATAAAGACATGTTTCAACCCACTTTCATTGTTTACCTATTCTAGCATTACGCTATTTAATTTACGCTAAACAAAGGACCAGTTCAATGCGAAGCTTCACAGAATTGCTAGCTAGCACAACATGTTTCAAACTAAATGCACAATTACACTTTACACATTACAAACATGAATATATACGCTTAAAGTTACCTAAGCACATATAGTTGACCTAGTTGCAAGATAACTACTTACAGATTGTCCTGTATCAAGTGCATACGCGAGCAACAGAAACAGCACGTCCTTCTCCCTCTTTTACCGTTTGCACACTGACTACACAGAACGTAACTTACTGACAATTAAAAACGATACCTAACAGTATGTTACCACATAAAAGGTGATATTAGCAACAAACCTAGGGACAGAATACTCCCGGCCTGACATCTTAAGGATGTCACCCAAACAAACTTATGTAAAATATTTGAAAAGGATATCAAATTAGTCCACAGTCTCTTAAGCAGTGTCCTTAGAAACCGGAAGGACGACTTCACTTATAGGCCGTAGGAAGAGCCTCTGTTCGCCCTTCCGCATGACTTTTGTTGACGAGTCCGATGGGCCAGTCATTCCTCTTCTCCTGACCATCCTTCAGCAGGACCACGTCTCCTTCTTGTAGGTTCGGTCTCAGTGTCCGCCAGTTCTGTCGGTCTTGGAGCCCACTAATGTATTCTTTTCGCCATCGTGCCCAAAAGACCTCAGCCATGTACTGCACGCGCCGCCACTGCCCTCTGAAGAGGTCACGGCTTTCAAACTGGCCTGGTGGTACTGGTTGCGTGCCATACTTTTGTGTGAGCAGCATGGCAGGGGTGAGAATCACAGGGTGCTCTGGATCTGTGGAAACTGTCGTAAGGGGCCTTGCGTTCACTATTGCTGTTACTTCAGCCATGTATGGCACGTATACTCATACAAGCGAAGATGACCGCCCATCTTTTGGCCTTCGCGTAACCTCCCCTTGTCTTCCTTGCTGTGACGGCCCATGGCCCGAACACATCCAGACCCACATATGTGAATGGAGGGTCTGAACGTAGTCTGTCCTTAGGCAGGTCAGCCATGAGCTGCTCTTCTTGCTTGCCTCTTAGCCTGCGGCATGTGACGCAATTGAAGATTGTGCTGCTCACCGCTCTCTTTCCTCCCACAATCCAACATCCAGCGGCTCTAACCGCCCCTTCAGTGAAATGTCTGCCCTGGTGGTACACTTTTTCATGGAAGTGCCTGACTATTAGCTCAGTCACATGATGTCTTCCTGGAATAAGAAGAGGATGTGTTTCGTCTAAAGTCAGCTGTGCTCTTGTTTGCCAACCTCTCACTCTAAGAAGTCCATTAGTGTCCACAAATGGGCTGAGTTTGCTAAGCGGGCTTGCTTTTTTTACAGGCTGTTGCCGCTCCAAACATTTTAACTCATCAGTGAATATCTCTCTCTGATCGGCGCGAATGACTGTGACTTTGGCCTGATGAAACTGTTCTTCACCAAACTTCAAGCTACATTCATGCCAGCCGTGACAGACATTCTCTTGCCTGTCTTTGAAGCACTTGGCAATGTGTTGCAGTCTAGCAATGGCTTTTAGCAGAATGTTCCAACTAGAAAATCTTTCAAACCTAGCACTTCCTAGTTTACCTTCTGACAGAGTGGTGGTACAGGTCACAACCTCTGGCCGCAGTTCTGGATCCACGTCAGGTTCGACAAGGCTGAAGGGCTCCCCCTGTCCTTGACTTTGCCTCGGGCTTGTGAGGAAAGCAGGTCCACTCAGCCATGTAGAGAGACAGAGCTGTTCAGCAGGTAGTGCTCTCGTGGCATGATCAGCTGGATTCAGATGAGTTGGCACAAAATGCCACTGGTGCACCTGTGAGGATCGCCTGATACGTTCTAGAGGGTTATGGACGTAGACATAAAACCATCTCTTTTCATTAGAGATGTAGCCCAGCACCACTTTTGAATCTGTAAAAAAGTTCACTTCATCCAAATCAATGTCTAGCTCTTCTTGAACTAATTCTGCTACTTCCACAGCCAGCACTGCAGCGCAGAGCTCCAGTCTCGGGATGGTGATGTCTGGTTTTTGAGCGAGTTTCGCTCTACCGAAGAGGAAGCCCACTTCACTGTCACCATCTGCGTTGGTAAGCTTCAAATAAGCAACAGCACCCACTGCTTTTATGGATGCATCACAGAAAATGATTACCTCTTTCCTCTGTGCTGCGGACGAAGGGATTGAGGTGTACATCCTTGGGATGCTCAGCTGCTGTAAGTGCTTTAAAGAATCTTTCCATCTTTCCCACATACCCTGCTTTTCTTCTGGCAGCTGTTCATCCCAGTCACAGACATCAGAAAAGATGTCTCTCAGAATGACACGACCTTCAATGCTGACAGGCACCGCAAAGCCGAGGGGGTCAAACAGGCTGTTGATGACTGATAGCACTCCACGCTTTGTAAATGGCTTCTCATTGGTGGTCACCTGAAACATGAACGGGTCTGTGGACAAGTCCCATCCTAATCCTAGGGTACGCTGCATAGATGGTGTACTTTGTCCAAGATCCAGGCCCTGTAGCCCGGTGGCCAGATCTTCATCTGGAAAGGCGCTTGTGATAGTCAAACTGTTGGATGAGATCTTGTGCAGGCGTATATTTGATTGTGCCAGCATTTTCTGAGTTCTGCGCAGCACATCAATAGCGTTGGTCTCTGAAGAGAAGGATTTCAATCCATCATCCACATAAAAATGGCGTTCGATGAACATCCTTACATCACATCCATAGTCTTCCTCGCCTTCGATGGCTGTCCTTTTTAGCCCATAGATGGCGACTGATGGTGATGGACAATTTCCAAATACATGGACCCTCATTCGAAACTCTGCAATGTCTCCATCCAGGTCGTGGTTCTGAAACCACAAGAACCGAAGGTAATCCTGGTGTTCCTCTTTGACGATGAAGTTGTGGAACATTTGCTCCACATCTGCTATCACTGCATAACGTTCGAGTCTGAATCGGATGAGCACACCGACCAAGGTGTTGTTGAGATCTGGGCCCTTGAGCAGCACATCATTAAGGGATACGTTATTCCATTGAGCGCTGGAGTCGAAGACTATCTGGATTTTTCCAGGCTTTTGCGGATGGTAAATGCCAAAGCTCGGGAGATACCAGCATTCTTGATCAGCAGTAATGGGAGGAGCGTGTTCTGCATGGTTCTTCTTAAACATCTTCTCCATAAACTCCACAAAATGATCTTTCATCTCTGTGTTCTTCTTCAGCGTCCGACGGAGGGACATTAGACGATGGACAGCTTGACCTCTGTTGTTGGGCAGGCGCTGTCGAGTGGAACGAAAGGGGAGTGGAGCCATCCAACTATTTGCCTCATCTTTGTGGAATTCTCTGTTTATGATATCCAGAAATGTCTGGTCTTCTACAGAAAGTGCCAGCTTATCATCATCTACTGTTTGCTTGAATATGTGTTTGCCTACATCCTCCTTAGTCTGCGTCTTTTCACGTAGGGGGCAGGTGTCTGTGTACCTCTCCCTGACGTGAATTCTGCTATCACAGGAGGTGAAAAAACTGGGTCGCCCATTTTCAAGTATGCTTGTCTTGAAAGAACTCACAGTGGGTTTGTGAGCTCCTCTGAGGCAAACGTCCCCTATGATCACCCACGCTAGATCAAGACATTGAGCGTAAGGTGCGTCATGTGGGCCGTTCACCTGACTGCGTACCTTGTGTGCCCTGACGATATCCCTGCCTAGGAGGAGAAGGATCTCTGCAGAGGGATCCAGTGGAGGTATCAGAGACGCGATGGACTTCAGATGAGGGTGATGAGCTGCAGCCTCAGGAGTAGGTATTTCTTTCCTATTATCAGGAATCTGGTTACATTCAGTGAGTGTCGGTAATGGCATGGATGTGACTGTTGCTGTTGCACTCTGAACAGTGAATCACTGCTTTGCAGTCTTTGGCCCTGTGCCTTGTCGATATGCAACATTTGTAGCAGATGGAATGCTCTTTGAGTAAACCTTTTCTCTCATCCAACGTCTTCATTCTAAAGCTCCGACATTTAGCAAGAGAATGTGGCTTCTTATGAATGGGACATTGTTTATCTGGATCAAGAGGTGGTGTATTAGCATTTGCATCAGGCGTGTCAATTTCTGTTTTGTTTGCAGTGATGGGTGTTCTAATCTTTGTCTGCTTCACTAGTGTTTTTTCTGCTTTGGGATTTGGCGTGTTGTAGCCTTGTAACATAAAGCTGGGGTCTGTTTTTATTTCAGGATGACTGTTCAGAAACTCAACAAAATAAGAAAAAGGTGGATATATAGCATTATGTTCTTTCTTATATCTTGTTCTTTGCTTGATCCAAGCCTCTTGGAGATTATTCGGTAGCTTTTCAACTATGGGGTTTATTCCTCTCGACGTATCAAGAAAACTGAGGCCTGGTAGATAGCCTTCATTCTTTGCTGCTTGTAGCTCAAGAAGGAGGTCAGCGAGCTCTTGCAGTAGGTGGTTGTCTTTAAAATCCTGCAGCGAATGACATTTAAATTTGGATGTGAGCACAGATCAAAAAGAGTAAGGATTTCACAAGAAGGATATCTGGTGCAGGGCGTATCTGCAGATATTTGCAGCTGAAATGCACCACAGTTGAGGTCCAACAGGATGCTCTCAATGTGCTGCCACATTTCCTTCAACATTCAGTGGTTGTTTGAGCCTGGGGACGCCAGGGACAACGACAGCTAAAGAGTCTAAAGAAATTAGACAGATACAAAGGAACTTAGATTAAATTAACTTTTACTCAATGTTGAGGGAGAGCAGTAAATGTTGAATATCTATTATAAAGGGTAGCCCGTGGCAACAGGAGATAGATACAGGGAGACAGAGAGTGAGTGACACAGAGAGGGAGAATAACCTCTGCCTCTTCTGTCTAATTCACTTTATCCTCCTGCATTCATCTGGCCTGGTCTGGGGGGTTTAGGGTCCACTCTGACCCAAGGCGGGTTTGAGAATTGGGCCGATGATTGGAAGGTCAACAGTCCAAAGCCTGCTATGGCAGGGGATATCAGCCAAAGCTGCAGTGTCTCAGTAAAGAGCTCTGAGGTGCCCTGAGCCAGGTGATAACCCCAGCTCAGCTAAGGGATCTGCCCGCCAAGGAGCTGGGAACTGGGGTTCCACATCCAGGGTGAAATTCCCTGAGAGCCTGTGATATCAGTGTCTGCGCTGTTATTTTCCCCAGTAACTGTGGGGTTACTGTTAGGGAATATTTTGTGTAAGCTTGTAAATCTTTAGCTCATTTGCATCTGTTCTCTCTGTCCTCATTCGACCTGGCTCTACGGCCTTGCAGGTGCTGTTATCTTCATTAAGGAGGGGCAGCCTGGGCTTTCGAAGCCTAGTTGTTCCCACAGTGGGTACAAGCTCATGCTGACCTAAGATTGGCGTTATTGTTTAGGGACAGCTAGCTCCAGTTTATCTGGCCCACTATGCTCCAGTAAACACCTTATTTGTGACCTAGATGACAGTTTAAGTTAAACATATTGTCTGAGCTTGTTTAGTCTGGCGTTTGAAGAATGTTGATTATCCATTTGGAACTAGTTAAAACCTCTTCCTATCCCTGAGATCTTCAGAGTTGGTTTGGCAACCGCTGTGGCAACTCGTGTCTACAGTAAATGTCTTGTCAATTCTCCGGCCGTAACTCCGAATAAACCCAACAGTGTTTTGCCATCAAGTTCCTGCTCTCCAGTGTCTCTCTGAGTTTCATCTCCATTGCTTCAGAAGTTTCCACCACAGTTATTTTGCTGAATGCTGTAGACACGGCAAAGCCTCCTGAGACATTATGTCATTTGTGATATTGGGCCGCCAAAATGAAATTTGATTTATCACATTGGTGATAGAGGACCAAACATGCACGACTCCACATATTGTGCATATTCTCTCTCTCTCTCACACACACACACACACACACACACACACACACACACACACACACACACACACACACACACACACACACACACACACACACACAACCTTATCCCTCACACAGAGCTACCTATTCATCTGTTCCACACACCCATTAAAGACAGCAAATTTCCCTCCACCCTCCTATCCTAATTGCACCCCCCCGCTCATATCATCTCTGTCTTTTGCAGAAGGAAATGTCTTCCTCCCCTGCGCTTCCTTATCACAGGAACAATGCGGCAGGGTGCAATGACACAGCCTCCTTATCAGCAGTACAATACACAAAGCTGACACTATGCCACACATCAGCGAAGAAGCTCGTAACACGGCTCATTCAGCCCTGGTGAATCAAAGTACTCACACAGTGCCGCCTCACAGGGATGTATTGATGGTTGTATCCTACTTAGGGTTTTATTTGTGTGTCTACGGTCTGTCTATGTGCCACTGGACAAGACACTTAACCTTTGGCAATAAACAATACAATCCACCTTTTCACCAGACACATGGGAGTCAGCATTGGTTGTATGGGATGCTCCTCATATCGATGCATTTAATGATGTTTTCTCGACTCGATGTTCCTCTCAGTAAAGTACTTTTAGTCTCTACAGAATCAAAAAGCAAAGTCATCTTACTGAAGCCTCAAGTGTCAAGAAATGTTCAACCGCTGTAAAGGCCGGAATCCACTGTACCACACTCAGGATTAGTGGATGGCAGTGTAAACATAAACAGGAAGGGGTCTATCCCACTGGTAGTAGCTTTCTACTAAACTAGATCAGTCAGTAAGGAAGCCTGCCAACTCATTAATACTACCAAGTGTTTCATTGCCTTTATCATGGCACTGAGATTGGAGATGGTTTTTCATATTTGGGTTTTGCTAGTGGTTTGTTGTTACTGATAAAGTATATTAGTCTTCTTCTTCACATAAAATGAACGGGCAGAAAATATCTTCTCAGATTCTCTGTTGCTCAGTGTGTTTGGAAACAGTGTGTCCTGTATTGGTGGCTCTGAATAAAGCCCAAAGTCATCCAAACTGAAACCCTCATCTCGTCCATTACAGCATATTCCTGTGCAACCTTAAAGGATGTTTTACACTCTTTGACACCTTTTATTCTGCAAAATTGAATGGCTGTCTTTTTAAAGGTCCTGTTTCCTGAGTTTTTTAAAACCTCCTTGGTTCAGCGACTTTAAAAAAGCCTTCACTTGATTCATCCAAACTTAACAATTTGAGACTTATTTTTAACCTCTCATTTTTAGCTCTCTTTTCTTTTTAAATGATCCCTCTTGGCCACATCATACATAAGCACAACATCAGTTTCCATATGCAGATGACACCCAGATTTCTTTAATCTGCAACCCTGCAAGCCTTTCCCAATGATACTGTTAATATCCTCGATCGCCTTCAGGATATCAACAAATGGCTGTCACAAAATGTCCTGCAGCTAAATGCCGTTACAACTGAAGGAATGATCATAGGTCATGTTGACACTGCGTTCACCCACATCTCTTACAGTGTTTGTTCTCTGTCCCAGTCTAGAACTCATTCATGCAGTAATCTTGGTGTTGTTTCCAACATCACCTTTTACACAAACATGATAATTCAATGGTTCAATATGTTATATAAATAAAGCTCATTATTATCATTATTAGTAGCAATCATTAAATCAGAAAATACTGTCAACATTCCTTTTTGTTATGAGTTAAATTTAACGTTACCATGTTTTTATTTTATTTGGACCAGGCTATAAATAACAAACCAACATATAAAATACTGTCAGAATATTGATAAAAGTTACACTGGAAGGTTTAGTGTATGTAATACTACTGACATAAATATATATTTATTGATTAATTGACAACAACATTTGGGTATTGTTAAATTCCAGACATTTTGCAGAACAATAAAGTATTTTATTTTTAATAAACGGTATGATTGAATGTGCAGATAAGTCATTATCTAATGTTAACTTTGGTAAATCTACAAATGAGAAGGCATTTACATAAACACCATACTGTGTGCTTGGGATGAAAGCATGTTGTGGAAGTGAATGGTAATGCTTTGGCCCCGGCAGACTCACATTAATGATGTATGTCCTTCTACATTAGTAACTGCAAACCAGGAGGTCAGATGTGACCATGGAATAAGCTTACCTTTGCTTAGCTTAAATTGACGTTAAATTGAAGTCCCTTTTTTGGTTTCAGGTTATGATTTTAAATGTAGACATTAACAATAAGTACTAAACATACAGAATGCAACCACTATTGGTTTGTAAACGGCCCCAGTTACTGTGTGAGGGAGCAACCTATGTTTCCTGTTGATGCCAATGTCCATCAGCCTGTTCACCACTAGTACCCCAGGTATGTCTTTATTTCTGCACAGTTGTGTGTTTCAGTCTGTGTGAATATGAAGGGAGGAAGCTCATTAAGCGATCAATACCCCTTTCTTTCAGGGGCATATACGTGAGTGTTGCTCTTCCAGTTGCTTACCGCTCTGTTTCCCCAGTGGAAGCAGTAGGGAAGAGCAGCTGAAATCCCAGTCGACACTTCTCGCTCCGAACAGTGCTGAGAACTTCTCTGAGAATCTTCTGAGACACAGTGAATACAGTTCAGCATGCAACGCTAAGAAACTGTAAACCAACACACGTGAAGACACACAGCACATTCTTCCATACATTGTAAAAAAAAACACTAGCACTGAAGCAGCACAATAACTGGCTCCAATTTGTGGACCGCCCACGCCCCCACACAAACACACACACACACACACACACACACACACACACACACACACACACACACACACACACACACACACACACACACACACACAGTAATAAAAATAAGGCAGCTCAGCGGTCAATGTATGCAGACAGCACTGTATCGACAGAAATAAACAGAAGCCAATGAAACTGCTGAGCACTAGCCAAACACTTCAAATATCCATGAGTGTGTTATTGTGTGTGTGTGTGTGTGTGTGTGTGTGTGTGTGTGTGTGTGTGTGTGTGTGTGTGTGTGTGTGTGTGTGTGTGTGTGTGTGTGTGTGTGTGTGTGTGTGTGTCTCTGTGTGTGTTTTGACCCCAGCCTGCTGTTGCAGCAGTTTCAATGAGCAATCATGTGTCTATGGCCCGTGCTGCAGAAACCTTTCAGACAGTAAAGCTCTCTCCAACCATCTGAAGGTGTAGCCCATCAGAGGGTGATGTGTGTGTGTGTGTGTGTGTGTGTGTGTGTGTGTGTGTGTGTGTGTGTGTGTGTGTGTGTGTGTGTGTGTGTGTGTGTGTGTGTGTGTGTGTGTGTTTGCGTGCAGACAAAATTGATGTTTCTCCAGGGAATAGTAATTTCTTTCTTCTTTGCTGAGTTGGGAATAGGCCAGCTGTGATTGGTTTTTCCTCGACATCCCTTTATCATAATAACAACTTGATTGTGTAGCCTCAGACACACACCCCCCAGAACACATTGCTTTACAAACTCTTGTTTTATAGCTCTTTATAAATTCAAAAACCTCAGCCTCTGCTTCACCGTTTATCTTGTCTTCTGCCCTTTTTGTTTTCCCCCTTTTAGTCAGTTTAATAATTTTTCCATGTCTTCTTTTTGTCCATCCTTCTCGCCTCTCAGCTCTGGTCTCATCTTCACTTTTAGATCACCCTTTCATCTTGTAGCCTCACTTTCACGTTTTAGCTTCTTTTTCTTATTTATCCACATCTCCTCTTTCTCCTCTCCCTGTTACCAGCCCCGCCACTCTTAATGTTTTCACCCAGTCTATATGACTGTGTCATCATGGCAACATCTCCTGGAGGGGTGGGGAAAAACAGAAGCTTTGTTGGGTGCTTCGGGTATTAATATTGAGTCTGTGTGTGGACACATTTTGTAACCTTGGAATTACAACAACCCAGAATCTTCAGTCAGCGTACAAATAACACAACCTCACACTTTGGAAACTCATTCAGATGGTACAAGGAGTCAGATTTGGCCTGCATATGATTCGCCATTGACTTCTGTGGAGGACGGGTGCGTTCAAATACCACGCTCCACCTTGACGGGCCATGACGTCACCAGAGAGCCTCAGGTTGCCTCGTTGACCCCAGGTTTACCCGAAACGCTGATATCCAGTACATCTGGAAGGAGGTAAATGTTTATTGTAATAAAATCACTGTAGTATCTTTGGTTTTTTTAATTATGTAAGAGTCTTTACATTACATTACATACATCATGTGTCGAAATTAAAGCTTGTGCAGGTAAATTATGTGTTATTAAAGGTGAAGTGATTAGTTAGCATAGCTAGTATGGCTTGGCTTGACATTGGGCTAAACTTAACTTCTACTGTATATGGAGCTGTACAGGGTGCGATATGACAAAAAAACAGAGGGGGGGATGTTTTTTTTAATTTATTCATAGACAAGAACATTGGACTTTTAACTTGCATAACTAGGGAGAAAAAAACGCAAAAAGTAGACATGCCCTTTTTTCGGGTCCGTGGATAAGTCCCAATCACAACATGGCAAAACTTTTAATAACCCAGACATGGATTTCTATTCAACGTCACAAAAACATGCGTACGCACTAACAGGCAGAAAGCACCATAGAACAGCATCAATGCTCTCCATGAAAAGACCCTCCAATTAACTTAAATCAAACACTCAAAATAATTCACTAAATAGCACAACGTGCTGTCAACACTCAGGGACAGGTCTGGAAAACTAGACAAAGTAAACAGTCGGCTCTGGTGACAAATTTGTGGTGGCTTTTTCGTTTTTCCTATCGGGGCATTGTCTGCAGCATTTCGGCCCTCTTCTATCCACAATTCTGCAAATGGGTCCTGTAAAGTAAGATGATATGCTGCTCTGAACGCGTTTCATGTTTGGTTCAGCGCTGTTTTTCCTGCGAAGTTCCCGCACAAAAATGTTACAATGTTTTTGTGTTCGATGACGTTCAGAAATATGCACCGTCTGCCAGAAGGCTGCTGAATAGCCTACTCTGATGTAAAGACACTGAAGATCGTTAGATTTCAAGAGTTTAAGTAGGCTAGCAGTTAAGTTGCATTCATCGCTATCAAGGGGGGGAAATCCTTGTCCCCACCGGAGATAAAAATAATTTAGCAGAGGTAGGGATAGGAAAACCAGAGGGGGGGAAATCCTCACCATCCCCCCCTACAAATCGCACCCTGGAGCTGTATGAACAGACCTTATTGTTGTTAACTGACGTTTTTAATTGAAAAGCTAGCTGGATAACCGCCCCGTGGTCGCGATTTGTAAACTGGACTTGTAGTGAAAATTATCACGACATCTAACCTATTCACTCCCTATAAATCCTGCTTGCAGAAAAGAATTGTGTTAATGCATACACCTCTACATGTTACATCCCAGCTCGAGGGAATAGGGAAGGTAACATAGAACCGGTTGGACTTGGTAAGTTAAAAATTGTTTGTTTGTAAAGCTCAACATAAATGACTGGCATGCAGCCTGGAACAAAACAGTGGGGCCAGAAGGGCGCAGGTTTAAATAACAGATAAATAAAACCAAGGGAGGACTCTTATCCAGGAGTCTAAAATTAGAAACATAAATAAACACCTAACTAACTGAAAAAAACTGAAATGGAACAAGAACTAACAAAAATAGGCTGTAAAGATAAACACGAGTGACGATGCACAACCTCACTACGTTCAATATCCTTGTAAACTTCGTTAACAGATCTAGTGCAGTATACACACAGAGTCGAGAGGCGTCTGCCACAGATTCAGAGAAACCCGACTAATCGGTGTCCCCAGGCTATTGTACGTCTCCCCAGAAGGTGTGTGCATATCTGCTTGAATGAAAGGTGTGTTGATATTTAAACAGACATTACTAGTTGCTTGCAGCTGTCAGATCCAGGCTACATGACTTGAAGTTAATGATGGGTTAAGGGACGACATCTTAGCCGTGGTAAAATAATATAACAAATCGCAGATGCACAAAGGCAAGCAATCTACTCAAGCCTATTTTCATGTCTTACTGATGTGCACAGAAAAACATGCCAGAGACATTACATTTTAAATTGAAATCGGCCTTATAGCAAGTCAAAATGTCATTGTTTTTGCCCAAATACAACCATAAAGTTATTTCCCTTACAAACCTGACAGCAGCATGTTTGTTTGTCTGTAGATTTAGTTGCATTACCTCTGTTTACAAGTCATGATTCAGATAAGTTGTTTGTTAATAGGACAACAGTTGAGAATCTGTTTTCTGTCATACCATCTTCACCTCACCCTTTCTGTCTCTCTCACTTACTCAGTGTGGAAAAATTAAGAATATTACTGAAAAAAAAGTATTATATATTAAAATAAACATTGAGCATTCAATTAAAGTATTGAACTTTATAGAAATATAACAATACAACAGCAGTGGATGATGTTGGAAGTGGCGAAAAATGCAATACTGCATATACATCTTTAAAACCTAGTGATTATTTCTACTTTTCTGTCTTGCCTTTATAACTACTCCTTGAACATGTACTTGTGTTAAAATATATATGCTTGGCTTTGTTTAATGTCAGTACCATAGATAGATAAGATAGATAAGATAGGATAGATAGATAGATAGATAGATAGATAGATAGATAGATAGATAGATAGATAGATAGATAGATAGATAGATAGATAGATAGATAGATAGATAGATAGATAGATAGATAGATATAGTCTGTGGTCAGTACTTTATTGTCTTTTGTTGGTTTAAATTCAAAGCATGGGATCCTGAAACAAAGGTTGTGGGGCAGCAAGGGAGGACACGAGAAGAAGATGGGACAGAAAGAGAAATTGATGAAAATGACGAAAGAGGACAGGGGGAAGAAGGGGGTGAAATGGGAGTGACTGAGGAGAAGAGTGAAATGCTGGAGATGGACACAGAAGGGGACATAGAGGCACAGGAAGAGAATAAAGGACTGGAGAGGAGAGGAGTAGGGACAGAAAGACTCAAAAGAAGAGTTGGGACTGATGGAAACAGGAGAAATGGAGGCAGACAAAGAGAGAAAAGCCTGGACTGTTCGGAAAGAGCAAAGATGGAGGCAGGCCCAAAGAAAGAACTAACGGAGGAAGTGGAACAAGGAGAGATTGAGGAAGAGAAGAAAGTAATGGCAACAAAAGTAAATGTTGATATACAGTATAAAATTAGAAGCATACCAATGAATAGAAATGTATACATTGCACGTGGTGCAGTCGGCTAGTTGAGTTTTCCCACAACTTGTAAACGTAATATTTCAAATAAGGGCTATAACAGGGTTCATACTGGGTAGTTCTAGTTTAAAAAAGAATTTCCACCGATTTACAAAAGTCTCTTTCCCAATATAAGTCAATGGGAAAAAGTATTTCTGGACCCAGTGACGTCATTGACTGATACGGAAGTTGTAGTACCGCTGTTTGGCCACTACTGATATTTTCCTCAGCGTCCAGAGCACTTCGGCTCTATTCTCTGCATATTGACATTTTTAAAAGAGAGATGCCATGGCCTGGTGCGTTGATCTTTGGATCAGGGGAGCACAGTTTCCCACTGCAGTCACCATGTCATTGTGTCCCTGGGCAAGACACTTCACCCCAAGTTGCTCCTGTGGTGATTGTATACAGTAATAAGTGTATGCAAGTTGCTTTGGATAAAAGCGTCTAACAAGTAATGCAACATGTCAATATCTCTTCATTGTGTAGTGTTGTGGCATCTCCATTGATTTTAATATAAGGACAGTACATTTATAGCAGAAAAGGCAGAGGATTAAAAATCCATGCCACTTCAGATTCATCGTAGGTGTGTCTGAAGTGTTGCTCATTCAACTGTGAAGATGAACACATGTTGTTTGGCTAACAAAAACTCAATCCATCTATAGTGTTCCCACTTCTGTCATATAAAAAGAGCTTGATTTACCAAAGTGGTATTCCTTTTATAGTTGAGGCATTTCTACAGGACTGTGATAAAAGAATGTAGGAACTTGGCTAGTTACATTGCAAATGTGAAGGTGTAATGAGCTTTCCTTTACATTTCAGTCCCCTGTTTTACATTAAACATACCTCATTTTGAAAAGTTAATGTTATGCGCTTATACTGTACTTAGCAGGATCTTGGTAACTAGCACCAGTTTGTGATGGTGGAACTGGAACAATTGGAAATAAATGATAATATATAACCAATTAAACGGTTTAAATTAATTGACAGTTTCAAAAGAATTCTCACAAAAAGAATAACTAAAACCTTTTAAATTGGGTATTAATTATTGAGTATCAACGGCACTATCAAACTACAACTACTTGAAAAATAATACATCCTCACTTTCATTAAATGAATGAAATGGAGGAACCATTAGAGGAACTTTGTTTTCCTCGTTTGCTGGTGGTGACACGCGGCCCATCAGAGTCGCTCTTCCTCCAGGTCACTTTTGGTTGTGGTTTGTCTGCATTCTTATCAGATTACGTTTTCCTTCCTTTATTGACATATCATGTAGTAAAACACAGATGGCTAAAAAATGGTCATTAACTGACTGGAGTTAAATTAATTACTTTGTGGATAACAAAAATGAAACTCGCCTTTATGTCTTCAACATAGGCATCCCTTAGCAGAAGAACTTCTAGTTTGTCTGTCTCTGGTTTCTGACATTGTACAGAACCAAAAAAATAAAAAAGGTGTCAGATCTGAAATGTGCCTGTTATTTAAGATATGTGATCATTTATAATATATATATATAAGTTTAGACTGACAGAGGTATGAGTGTGATTGAAATGTCGTGGTGTCAAGCTTTAAACAATGGGAGACCAAAAGGACACTGATGTACATTTTGTTATTCCTTCTTTAACTATAAGCAGATAACTAAACCACCTTTTGATGTGCAACATAAAACCATCCATCCATCTTCTCCCGCTTTTCCGTCAGGGTCGCAGAGATAACAGCTCCAGCAGAGAGCCCCAAACTTCCCTTTCCCTGGCAATATCAACCAGCACTGACTGGGGGATTCCAAGGCGCTCCCAGGCCAGCAAAGAGATATAATCCCTCCACCTGGTCCTAGGTCTACCCCTCGGTCTCTTCCCAGCTGGACGTGCCTGGAACACCTCCCTAGGGAGGCGCCCCGGTGGCATCCTCACTAGGTGCCCGAACCACCTCAACTCGCTCCTTTCAACGCGAAGGAGCAGCGGTTCTACTCCGAGTCCCTCCCGGATGACTGAACTTCTCACATTATCCCTAAGGGAGATGCCATCACCCTGCGGAGAAATCCCATTTCGGCCGCTTGTATCCGCGATCTCGTTCTTTCGGTCATGACCCATCCTTCATGACCATAGGTAAGGGTAAGAATAAAGATGGCCCGGTAGACAGAGAGCTTTGCCTTCTGACTCAGCTCTCTTTTCGTCACAATGGTGCGGTAAAGCGACTGCAGTACCGCTCCCGCTGCTCCGATTCTCCGGCCCGTCTCCCGCTCCATTGTTCCCTCACTCGAGAACAAGACCCCGAGATACTTGAACTCCTTCACTTGGGGTAAGGTTTCATTCCCTACCTGGAGTTGACAGTCCATCGGTTTCCTGCTGAGAACCATGGCCTCAGATTTGGAGGTCCTGATCCTCATCCCAGCCGCTTCACACTCGGCTGCGAACCGATCCAGTGAGTGCTGAAGGTCACAGACTTATGAAGCCATTAGGACCACATCATCTGCAAAAAGCAGTGGTGCTATCCTTAGCCCACCGAACTGCAGACCCCCTCCCCCATGACTACGCCTTGAAATCCTGTCAATGAATATCACAAACAGGATTGGTGACAAAGCGCAGCTCTGGTGGAGGCCAACCCTCACCGGAAATCTGTCCGACGTGCTACCGAGGACCTGGACACAGCTCTCACTTTGAGAGTACAGAGATTGGATGGCCCTGAGTAGAGACCCCCTCACCCAATACTCCCGCAGCACCTCCCACAGTATCTCCCTTGGAACCCGGTCATACGCCTTCTCCAAATCCACAAAGCACATGTAGACCGGATGAGCGTACTCCCAGGCCCCTTCCAGGATCCTTGCGATAGTGAAAAGCTGGTCCGTCGTTCCATGACCAGGACGAAAACCGCATTGTTCTTCTTCAATCTGAGGTTCGACAATCGGCCGGACTCTCCTTTCCAGCACCTTGGAGTAAACTTTCCCGGGGAATTGATCCCCCTTCATATTCCAGCTCCTCCTCTAACATACAGGGCGGAGTTGTCGGATTCAGGAGTTCCTCAAAGTGTTCCTTCCACAGCCCTAACACACTATCAGTTGAGGTCAACAGCGTCCCATCCTTACTGTACACAGCTTGGATGGTTCCCTGCTTCCCCCTCCTGAGGTGTCGGACGGTTTTCCAAAACAACTTTGGTGCCGACCGAAAGTCTTTCTCCATGGGTTCTCCGAACTTCTCCCACATCCGCTGCTTTGCCTCGGGCACGGCTGAGACTGCTGCCCTTCGGGCCCGTCGATACCTTGCAACTGCGTCAGGAGTACCCAGGGATAACATATCCCGGAAGGCCTCCTTCTTCAGTTGGACGGCTTCCCTGACCACCGGTGTCCACCAGGAGGTTCGAGGGTTACCGCCCCTTGAGGCTCCTAAGTCTTTGAGACCACAGCAGTCGTGCGTGAACAGGGAGTAGAGGAGAGGGCTGAGCACACAACCCTGAGGGGCTCCGGTGTTGAGGGTCAAGGTGGAGGATTTGATGTTCCCCATCCGCACTGCCTGAGATCTGCCGGTTAGGAAGCTCATGATCCAGTCACAGAGGGCGCTGTTGAGCCCAAGGTCCCTGAGCTTAATGATGAGCTTGGAGGGCAAAATGGTGTTGAATGCTGAACTGTAGTCAATGAACAGCATTCTCACATAAGTGTTCCTCCGGTCCAGGTGGGAGAGGGCAGTGTGGAGGGTGAGGGAGATGGCATCATCCGTGGACCTGTTTGCTCTGTAGGCAAACTGCAGGGGGTCCAGTGATTCAGGGAGGGAGGAGGTGATACAAGTTTTGACTAACCGCTCAAAGCACTTCATGATGATGGAGGTGAGTGCAACTGGGCGGTAGTCATTGAGGCAGATGGGTTTTGTCTTTTTGGGGACAGGGACAATGATGGACTCTTTAAAACATGTGGGGACTACAGACTGGAGCAGTGACCTATTGAAAATGTCTGTGAACAGCTGAACTGCACACACCTTGAGAGCACGGCCAGGGATGCCATCAGGTCTAGGAGCCCTGTGTGTGTTGATCCTTTTCAGAGATCTACACACATCTGCACTGGTTAAAACCAGTGAGCAGGGATCCTGGGCCTTCTGTGCCTCCACAGCCGGCGGCTCTCAAAGCGTGCATAAAATGTGTTCAGTTCATCTGGGAGAGATGCAGACACTTCCTCAGCACCACTCGTTGTCCTTTTTTTTTTTTGTGATCAATTTTTTATTGACATCAGTTCAACACTTGCATACAAGATCTTCCTGTACAGGTAGATTATATTGATGTCTTTTTGTCTTTTGTCATAACAAGGTTTCCCCGCCCCCCTCCCCCTCCCAACCACCCTCCCCCCACCCCGCGGTCTGCTGAGAGAAAAAAAAAACCCCACACAAAATGAGAATAAAACAAAACAAAATAAAACTAAAAATTAAAAGGTAAAATCACACCTTGTCTAATCATCCTCTACAGAAATATGATCTGGTTCTTTTTCAATAGAGTTCAACATATCAGAGATCTGCTTAGCTGCGTCTTTCCATAGGTCAATAGTTCTCCGTTTTGCCTTGTTTATCCTTGCTGTAGAGAGCTCAAGTAGGACAATGTCCAAGAAATAAGCCATCCACTTCTGCATAGAAAGTGAGTGTGGTGGCAACCATCTCTGCACTATCATTTTCTTGGCTGCTGTTGATCCTGCAAGCCAGATTTTTCTCTGTTTTCCAAACAGTTGAAGTTTGGAATCATCATTCAATAACCAGACAATGGGGTCAACCGGAATTGGACGGGCTATTAAATCACCTATAGTCTCTGCTATTTTGTGCCAAAATTCCTGTACTTCTTCACACTCCCAGACCATGTGTAGAAAGGTCCCATTTTGTTCTGGTATACAGAAAGTGCAGTGGGGACTTGGAATGACTTTTGTAATGTACCTTTTCTGAGGAGTCCAGTATGTCCTATGACAGATGTTAAAGTGAATCTGTTGGTGGTTTGGGTTTTTAGAGCAATGAAAAATGTTATCCCACACTGCTTCCCAGTCAATCATGTCGTTTTCAATGTTTAAATCTCGTTCCAATATTTGAATTATTGGAAGTTTCCCTGTAATTGCCTCCATCATTGTCTTATAGACGGTAGATGCCACTCTCTTTACTGGAAAGTAAAAAAATAACTTCCAAATGGGGTGTGTATCAGGTGAGGTTCCCCATGATATATCCTGACTTTTCAGGGCTGATCGTATGCATAAATACACATAGAAGGTTGTTCTAGGGAGATCAAATTTGGTTTTAAGTTCTTCAAAACTCAATAAACCTTTTTCATCAACAATATGGTCCAATGTATACACACCCCTCTCACTCCAGGGTTTACATGTAAAGGGTTTATTACCAGACAGTAAGTGAGAATTGTGCCATAAAGGTGTATGCTTATGCCATTTATTTGTGTGGCCCAAAATTCCCTCTGCATGTCTAAGATTGGATATTGTGTTTGTGATGATGGGGCCATAGCTTAAAGAACATTTTTTCCGACTAGCACATGCAAAGGCTAAGTCCTCTATTCTTACAGGATGAATAAGTTGTTTTTCTATATCTTTCCAAGGAACAGTGGCTAAGGGGTCCATCCATATCTTAAGAGCACGTAACTGAAAGGCCAGATTGTATATTTTAAAGTTGGGAAGAGCTACTCCTCCATTACTTGTGGTGCGTTGCAAAGTTAAAAATTTCAGTCTGGGTTGTTTTTTGTTCCAGATGTATTGTCTGATAAGTGAGTCAAGTCTTTTCCAGTATTTTACAGGTGGTGCTAGAGGGATCATTGCGCTCAAAAAATTAACACGGGGCAGAATATTCATTTTAACCACCGCTACCCTGGATCTGAATGATGCTGGTAGTGCAGCCCAGTTTTTCAAATCTCTCTGCACATTGTTTAACATAGTCTCATAGTTGTCTTGGACAATTTTATTCATAGAAGTATGAATTCTGACACCCAGGTAAGTGATTTTGTTTTGTAATGGAATTGGGTGATTAACTGGCCCATTAACTGGTACGTTGTTTAGTTTAAGCATATTAGATTTTTCCCAATTGATTTTGTAGCCAGAGATTGACCCAAATGTGCTGAAGATTTGTAGAATTTTAGGTATGGAGTCCTCAAGGTCGGATATAAACAGTAGGATGTCATCGGCAAATAAGGATATTGAGTTGTCACATGATTTGAGTGGGTAATTGCCGACTTTGTTTTGTCTTATAGTTTGGGCCAATGGTTCCAGGGAAAGTGCAAATAGGAGGGGTGACAGTGGGCATCCCTGTCGGGAGCCACGTTCGATATGAAAGGGCAGTGAGTGTAGACCATTGGTTGAAACAATAGCAGTTGGGTTTGCATATAAAGTGCGCACCATGTCTATGAATTTTGATCCAAGACCAAGTTTCTCCAGTACTTGCCATAAATAATTCCACGACAGGCGGTCGAATGCTTTGAAAGCGTCTAGAGATAAAACTGCTGAAGGAGTTGTGAGGTTTTTAGCTTCATTAATTATGTGTAACAGTCTGCGTATGTTGTCTGCTGCATGGCGGTTGGGTATGAAGCCAGTTTGGTCGGGATGAACTAACTTCTCAATGACACGCTCCAAGCGCAGTGCCAACACCTTGGAAAACAGCTTAATATCCGTCCCCAGTAGGCTTATAGGTCTGTAATTCTCACAATTTTTCGGATCTTTGCCTTTTTTGGGTAAGACTGATATTAGTGCAGTATTTGCTTGCTGGAGAAAAGCGCCTCTCTCCATAGCTGATGTTAAAGCTTGTAGAATTGTAGGTCCAAGTATGTCAAAGTATTGTAATAATAGTTCTGATGGGATTCCGTCTAAACCTGGAGTTTTGCGCTTCTTAGCATCCTTCAAGGCAGTTTTAAGTTCCTCTAGTAAGATTGGTTGGCCCAGTTCTTCGGCCTCATCTGGACTTAGACAAGGTAGTTCCAGATTTTTAAGAAATTCTTGACCTTGCGCTGTGTTGGAATTGGTTGGGCACCGGTACAATTCTGAATAAAAGGACTTGAAGGTGGTGTTAATATCCTGGTAGTTTGTTGATATGCCGTTCTCTGTGAATATGCTATTAATTGAGGCCCTGGATTCATTTTGTTTTAGCTTAAGAGGAAGTAGTTTACTTGGTTTGCAGCCATTGGAATAATAGTTTTGTCTTACTCTATGCATTAAAAATTCAGCTCTTCTTCTCAGTAAATCATTTAGTTCTGCTCGGTTTGTTACAAGGGCATTATGCATTGTTCTACAAAATTTGTTTTTAAGTTTGTGCTCCAATGATTGACACTGTTCCTCCAATTCTTTAATCCTTTCTTGTCTTTTCCTTTTTAAATGGGCTGAAAAGGAGGATGTAAAATCCCTAATAAACCCCTTTGTGGCTTGCCATACATATGATGGGTCTGTAGTTGAAGCTGTATTAATTACTAGAAATTCGACTATTTTTGCTTTGAACTCTGTGTCGAATTCTGAATTCTGAAGAAGGGATGTATTAAATTGCCATCTTCTAGATTTTTCCCTTGAACTATTACAGTTAAATGTTGATATTATTGGATTGTGATCAGATAAAATGGCTGGTTCCATAACTATAGATGGAAACATTGGTCTCAGTTCAGTAGAGCATAGCATGTAATCAATGCGAGAATGTGTTAGGTGACGCGTGGAGAAGAATGTGTAGTCTTTGCTAGTTGGGTTATGAAGTCTCCAAATGTCTGTCAAGTGCAGACTGTCCAATGATGTTTTAAACATCTCTGACACCTGTTGTTGAGCTTTCGTGTAGGTAACACCTGATCTGTCTTGTTTTAAATCCAGCACTGCATTCATATCTCCTCCTATAATTAAAGAATATTCACTAACTGAGAGCGCAAGCAACTCATTAGTTAATCTTGGGAAAAAAGTGTCATCAAATATGGCTGGTGCATATACAGACACAAAAGCAATTTTCCTATCACCTATGGTGGAACATACAGTGGGGCAAAAAAGTATTTAGTCAGCCACCAATTGTGCAAGTTTTCCCATTTAAAAAGATGAGAGATGCCTGTAATTTTCATCATAGGTATACCTCAACTATGAGAGACAGAATGAGAAAATAAAATCCAGGAAATCACATTGTAGGATTTTTAATGAATTTATTTTCAAATTATTGTGGAAAATAAGTATTTGGTCAATAACAAAAGTTCATCTCAATACTTTGTTATATACCCTTTGTTGGCAATGACAGAGGTCAAACATTTTCTGTAAGTCTTCACAAGGTTTTCACACTGTTGCTGGTATTTTGGCCCATTCCTCCATGCAGATCTCCTCTAAAGCAGTGATGTTTTGGGGCTGTCGCTGGGCAACACAGACTTTCAACTCCCTCCAAAGATTTTCTATGGGGTTGAGATCTGGAGACTGGCTAGGCCACTCCAGGACCTTGAAATGCTTCTTACGGAGCCACTCCTTCGTTGCCCTGGCGGTGTGTTTGGGATCATTGTCATGCTGAAAGACCCAGCCACGCTTCATCTTCAGTGCCCTTGCTGATGGAAGGAGGTTTTCACTCAAAATCTCACGATACATGGCCCCATTCATTCTTTCCTTTACACGGATCAGTCGTCCTGGTCCCTTTGCAGAAAAACAGCCCCAAAGCATGATGTTTCCACCCCCATGCTTCACAGTAGGTATGGTGTTCTTTGGATGCAACTCTGCATTCTTTCTCCTCCAAACACGACGAGTTGAGTTTTTACCAAAAAGTTCTATTTTGGTTTCATCTGACCATATGACATTCTCCCAATCCTCTTCTGGATCATCCAAATGCCCTCTAGCAAACTTCAGACGGGCCTGGACATGTACTGGCTTAAGCAGGGGGACTCGTCTGGAACTGCAGGATTTAAGTCCCTGGCGGCGTAGTGTGTTACTGATGGTAGCCTCTGTTACTTTGGTCCCAGCTCTCTGCAGGTCATTCACTAGGTCCCCCCGTGTGGTTCTGGGATTTTTGCTCACCGTTCTTGTGATCATTTTGACCCCACGGGGTGAGATCTTGCGTGGAGCCCCAGATCGAGGGAGATTAGCAGTGGTCTTGTATGTCTTCCATTTTCTAATAATTGCTCCCACAGTTGATTTCTTCACACTAAGCTGCTTACCTATTGCAGATTCAGTTTTCCCAGCCTGGTGCAGGTCTACAATTTTGTCTCTGGTCTCCTTTGACAGCTCTTTGGTCTTGGCCATAGTGGAGTTTGGAGTATGACTGTTTGAGGTTGTGGACAGGTGTCTTTTATACTGATAACGAGTTCAAAAAGGTGCCATTAATACAGGTAACGAGTGGAGGACAGAGGAGCCTCTTAAAGAAGAAGTTACAGGTCTGTGAGAGCCAGAAATCTTGCTTGTTTGTAGGTGACCAAATACTTATTTTACCGAGGAATTTACCAATTAATTCATTAAAAATCCTACAATGTGATTTCCTGGATTTTTTTTTCTCATTCTGTCTCTCATAGTTGAGGTATACCTATGATAAAAATTACAGGCCTCTCTCATCTTTTTAAATGGGAGAACTTGCACAATTGGTGGCTGACTAAATACTTTTTTGCCCCACTGTATATAAGATATTCTTCCAGTGGTGTCTTTGCTACATTTATCTATGGTTTAGGCCGCATTTCCTTGATATAAGTATAGTGGAGCCCTTGGTCTTAGTATTATCACTAGATGAAGCCACTACTTTGTAATATTGATTTTGTAGACGATTCACATCTTTCTGGCGCAGGTGTGTTTCTTGTATGAGCGCTATGTCTTTACGCTTTCTTTTTAGAAGATCCAAAAACTTGTGACGTTTGACTGGGCTATTGAGACCTCTAATATTAACTGACATAACAGAAAGTTCAGCCATTTTCTAAATGGTGCTGTAGATTGACATGTACTCTATCTGACTTTTCTACTAAAAGGATTTTAATACCAGACTGTATAGCTAGAAAAATAAGCAAGGTGTGACAAAAACATAAAATATAAAATCCCCCTTTCCCCCCGAGACCGCAACACCCCCCATACAAGAATAAGATACGTGGCCACATCAAACGCAGTTAACGCTATTCCCAGCCCACCCCCCCCCCCCCCCCTCCACCACGTAACAGAAAGAAGAAAAAAATATATACACAGGTCTTGTGGTTTCCACATATTAAACAAGCAGTTACAGTAGGTAACATTTTAGGCTATTTAAGTTGCAAAAGTAGCCTAGATCTAACATTTACAGAACAGTGTTAAGCCCTCTACGGGGAGTAACTGAAGTGAATAAAGTCTGCAGGCCATATTAAAGCATAGCCTGATGATCACCGTTTACTTGTCATTTTGTCCATTCAGCTCGGAACGTTACTATTGCGTCTGTACTTACATATCCTCTCCAATCACTACACCACACCACAATCGTTCAGTTCTCATTCCACATTAGGTGAGTCTGGTCGAGTTTCGTAGGCCTACGGATCTTCTTGCAGCATCTCCGATGAGGTAGTCTCTCCCTCCGGGCGTCTGCTCACACTCGGCAGATGATCCGGGCACGGTTGCTCCTGCGTGTCTGTGTCTCTTGCGTAGTCCTCCTCGCCCAAGTCTACACAGAAGTCTTCAGCTTCTTTGGCCGTCTCGAATAATAGCTGTTGTCTTTTATGGGTCACTTTTAATGTGGCAGGATAGATGAGGAAGTTTGCGATCCCTTTCGCATATAGCTTACTTTGTACCCTCACAAACTGTTGACGTCTCTGCATGGTGTACGCACTGTAGTCTGCTTTAAAGCGGATCGTTGCCGTTGTATTGTCCTTAATTGGCCCGGTTTTCTGTGCCTCTCTTGCCCCGTTGAGAATTGTTTGTCGATCTTGGTATCTCAGGCATTTGAAAATCATGGTGCGAGACCCCGAGTTTCTCCCCTTTCCTTTCGCATAAATTCGATGTGCCCTCTCCAGTTCAATGATGGGTCTGTTTTGTAGAGTGGGTATCCACACGGGTAGCTGTTGTTGCAGGAATCCGATGGGATCGTTTGCCTCTCGACCCTCCTCGAGCCCTGTGATGCGAATATTATTGCGACGAAACCGGTCTTCCAACTCAGCTAGCTTCTGCTCAAGTTCTTTCTGGCCGCTAACACAGGCTTTGACAGATGTGTTGATCTCCCTATTTTTTCTCTTAGTGTCATCAACTTGTTGCTTAAGATCCTGCACAGTGGAGTCTTGTCTCTCGAGTTCAGTTCTGATATATTGCAAAGAGGTGTTAATTTCTTGTAATGCTCCTTTCACTGCATTTTGGACAACCGATTCGAGCATACCCTGTTGCTGCTGCAGGACTTGAGCAATGATGGCTTCCATGTTTAGCTCCGCGTTGTCGTTAGCCGTGTTCGCTGATCTTTCTTTCGCTGCTGCTAATTTAGACGATATAGATGCCGCTTTCTTCGCTGATCGTTGCATTTTTTACTGACTGTGGTGGTAGTTAAAACACTTTCAACCGCTGATGTAATAAAAAGACCTGATAATTTAGCAAAAAGTGGAGGTTCGTGAGGAGCTCTAGTCTTCAGCGTCCATCACGGTTGTTGGTCACGTGATCCTCCCACTCGTTGTCCTTTTTGTAGTCTGTTATTGTTTTTAGTCCAGACCACATATTTCTGGCGTTGGAGCCCTTGTAGTTCGACTCCACCTTGTCCCTGTATTGTCTTTTCGCACTGCTAATAGCTCTCCGGAGTGCATACCTGGAATTCCTGTACTCATCCAAATCACCACCGCTGTGCGCGATGGCCCATGCTTTAAGTTCTGCTCGGACCTCGCCGTTTATCCAGGGCTTCTCATTTGGGAATGTCCGTACAGTAATCCGCGGCACGACGTCATCGATGCATTTGCCGATGTAGCAAATGACTGCGTCAGTGTGTGTGTTTATGTCGTCCTCCTCAAACACACACCACTCCGTGATGCCAAAGCAGTGGCAGAGAGCAGAGTCAGACTGCTCTGACCAACGCTGCACTGTCCTCGTCACAGGTCGGTCCCTCTTCAGTCTCTGCCGGTAAACCGGGAGCAGAAGAAGAGATATGTGGTCTGACTTGCTGAAGGGGGGGCGGGGGAGGGCTTTATATCCATGCCGGAAAGGAGTGTAAACATGGTCCAGTGTATTTCCACCGCGCGTGGGGCATGCGGCCTCTGGCTGAGAAGTCTCTGTCCTGTCGATAATCCCATACAGCTCCTCCAGCGCTGTGTTGTTGTCAGCGTGCGGCGGAACACACACTGCTGTTAGAACAACCGATGTGAACTCCCTTGGCAGATAAAAAGGCCGGCATCCGATCATGATGTGCTCTAGGCTGGGAGAACAGTCCGAAGAAATTATTTCCACATCTGAGCACCACTTGTTGTTAATCATGAAGCACACATCTCCTCCCTTGCTCTTCCCTGAGTTTATTGTCCGGTCCTGGCGATGAATGGAGAATCCGTGTGGAGCAATGGCGGCGTCCGGTATCGTTAGGTCGAGCCAAGTCTCCGTGGAAACCAAAACATTACAGGTCTTAATGTCCCGTTGAAATGCCACCCTGCTACGGAGTTCGTCCAGTTTATTATCCAGGGATTGGACATTTGCCAGAAGTAAATTCGGTAAAGGAGGCCTGTTTTCACGTTTCCTCATTCTGACCAGGACCTGCGCTCTACAGGTAGAGCTCTAGCAGGTAAACACAGAGACTCTCCATTGTTTGCAGGTCGTCGTGGATTATTGCTGTCCACCAGCGACCTGATGTGTAAAAGTTGTTCTCTATCATATTGGATGATAGGGCTCGCTTGGGCGGTTTGCATGTTGCAAAAAAAAGTTAAAAACAACCAACAAAGTAAAACAATAAAAACACTAAGATGTGGAGTTGGTGAGGAGCTCGAGACATGGCAGCCATCCCCGGCGCCATTGCTCTATTTACGCTATTCAAATGACAGCATTGTTTTCCCAAAAAGTGGGCCAAGCAGTAATTTTGCCCAGAAGTGACATTTGTGTTACTCTCAGCTAACTGACGTTAGATATCATGAACTAATGCTAGCTACCTTCCCCCTTAGCTTGACAGCGGGCGGAACTTGTCATCAAGTCCGCTTTAATAAATCCCACCAATTTAGAGGGAAGATATGTTTGGTCAATTGTACTGTCATTTGACACTCACCTCCTATCTTCCCAGTAACTGCAGAGACTGCCAATTGGGCTTCTTTCATTTAACCTGTATACAGTAGAAGTTAGTTTAGCTTAATGTCAATGGTGCCAAGCCTTACTAGCTCTGCTAACTGATCACTTCACCTTTAATAAGAAATAATTTACCTGAAAAGCTTTAATTTCAACACATGGTTGTGTGTATGGTAATGCAAAGACACTGACATAATAAAAAAACACAGTTAATACTGTGATTTTATTACAATAAACGCTGTTTTCCCCCCTTACCTCCTTTCGGACGGCCGGGATATCAGAGTTTCGGGTCAACTTGAGGTCAACACCGCAACCTGAGGCTCTCTGGTGACGTCATGGCAGGTCAAGGTGAAGCGTCGTATTTGAGGGTCCTCCACAGAAGTCAATGGGAACGGTTGGCAAATCATATATAGGCCAAATCAGACTTGTACGTATCATTTGCATGCATTTCCAAAGTGTAATTGTACGCTGACTGAAGAGACTGGGTTGATTACCAAAATAGCGCAAGATGCAGTCACTAAACTTCCAAAGATTAAAATAAAAGTACATTTTAAAGATGGGTGTGGTCCGAGCAGGAGAAGCCAAACCGCCATGACCCACTATTTGCCCCCCTCTACGCCTCTGGCCAGATTTGCGCATTTCTTCTTTGGCCACCCCTTTTTGCCCTTCACTTTTATTTACAATCCTCTCCTTTTTTCCGTTACTCTCCTCCAGCTCCTCTCATTGTTTCCAGCAGTTTTCCTTTTGCTCCTTTCCTATAGTTCTTATTCCTCCACACCTCCCCTTCTGTCCTCTCATTGCATGTCCTCTTTTCCTCTTTTCTCTCCCTTGTTGTTTCCTTCCTCTGCTACCTGAGGCCTTCCCACCTCCTGCTGATTCATTACATGAAAGTGGGAGTTATTAACATATTGGTTCATGTGAGGTTTGATGGTTGTTTCCACTTACTGAAAATATTTGTTTAATGACTTTCCTTTTGATCTCCGTGCTCTGCAGCTTTTCTCCACCAATTTGATTTCCTCTTCCTTTTAACCTTCTATTTATCTTTTACCCTTGTTTGCATTCACGACTTGAATACTTCCTCTTTTTTTCTCTCTGCATCTTATTTCACATCATTGTTTCTTTTCTTTGTTGTTTAGTCCTTTGATCTCCTTTCTTTCCTATTCGCTTATTTAATAAATATCCTTCCCGCTTTTTATTTTTCTTCCTCTGTACTTGTTAGGCTCACGTGGGGCGGTGAGACTGAACCCACAATACAAACACTGAGACAGGGATTGAGTTTAGAACAGGCCATTTAATTACTGGAGGTGTGCAGTGGGCAGAGCGAGGCGACGAGGAAGACGGCTGGACGAAGCCGGCTGCCGGGTCGGCCGAGGGTCTGACAGAGAGACATAAACAGAGCAGTTCTCTTACTAAAAGCTAAGTTAGCCGAGACGTTTGACCACGAGTGGAAATCTGACGAACTGGCGAAGACTGGAGATGATGACCGGGCTTTTAAGCAGGTGAAGGTGAGTAGTGGCAATCAGGATGCATGAGCAACAGCTACAGAGGTGCCATTCCAAATGTGGGTCAGTCACACCCAGCTAGGGAGACACACACCCACACAGGCAGACAGACAAAAACAAGGAAGTGACAATGTGGATCCTCACAGTACTCTCTCCATTCATTTGTCAGTTTTCCGCTCCTTCCTCTCTCCCTATATGCATCACTACCTGCTGGCTCATGCTGGATCTCAAAGCAACGTTTTTTTTTATTTCAGAGCTGATGGATGTATTAAAGATTGATTGTGCTATTAAAGTGTTGTTTACAGGTCAGACAGCCCCGAGAACGTCCCCCTGCGTCAGGCTGTTTTTATATCTATCAATAACAGCAGCACGTCTGGGAAACAAATAGGGCTTTTCTTATATTTTTGTTTTGTCTTTTGCTGTTGTCAGCTTCAATGATCAAAGATTCTGCCAAGTGCTCAAACTAAATAGAGCACTTCTAGTTTCAGAGCTCTCTTTAGTTTCAGTTCCTTTTTACCATCTGTCCATCCTGTCTCGTCATTAAAGGTAGAAATGAGGCAGCACATCCAGCCAGGGGCGTAAAGTGGGTTGGGCGATGGCTCATTACCACGTTTTTTAAACCAACCCTCACTTCCAGATGTATTTCTTTATTGCTTAAAGAGCAGACAAGAGGGAGACAGTGGAGACGCAGGATAATGTAGGCTCTGAACATGGCCTCTGTGGCAGTCCCTGCTGCTGTATGTATGTTCAGGAACACATTGCCATATTTAAACTCACACAGATTATCATGGGAAAATAATACCTACTCTCAACTACACACTGTATATCAGGGACATGATGGTTTATTTGTTGGACCCAGTTTCCCTGAGTTTTCCCTCACTTCTGTCACAGTTCCTACATTTTCCAGAAAACATTTGGATAACCTGTACAAAGCATAAACACTGATCAGCCATAACATTATGACCACTGACAGGTGAGGTGAAGAACAGTGATTATCTAGTTACAATGGCACCTATCAGTGGGAGATATGTTAGGGAGCAAGAGAACACTTTGTCCTCAAAGTTGATGTTTATGCATCACTACGTGCTGGCTGCGCCTCATGCTGGTTCTCAAAGCAATATTTTTTTTTATTGTGGATGTCACTTTGACAAAAAACTTTGTACCACCTACCCAAACATTGTTGCAGAACAAGTACCCCCCTTCATGGAGACGGTGTTCCCTAATGGCAGTGGCCTCTTTCAGCAGGATAATGCGCCCTGCCACACAGTATAAGTGGTTCAGGAAAGTTTGAGGAACACGACAAAGATTTTAAGGTGTTGACTTTGCCTCCTAAATATGTCCTGCAGTAAGGAGGAGGTTTCACCAACCACAGTTGTCTCTGATTAGATTGTACCTTGGGGACCAGTGAGGGGAGCAGTTACAAAAGCACATTTCGGAATGAATGAAGCATGATCCTATAGGCTACTGTATGCTGCACAGCGTAGATTAAAAAAAAAAACACATCTACGGGGTTCAAGATATTGTCGAGGTTGTCGAGGAGCTGACACTTTTTTGACACACTTTTCTGCAGCGCGTCGCACACTTTTATGTGTTGTTGACGGAGCTATTATACTTTACATGAACCTGTTCAACACTTCAGTTAAATCCATTCTGCTTGCTAACTTTTCCTCCAGTAACCAGAACAGGAAATTATGCATTAATACCATGGTTCCTTTGTTTTTTGTGCGGAACAAAACCTGAAGTTGCTGACTCTCAGTTGTTCCATTGATGGCAAAGGGGGTGGTTGAGGTTGTTATCTTGGCATCAAGTTGCAGGGTTTAGTTTGGAAGTACTGTTGACAGTGTGCATGTGTTTACCCCTTTTGAAACCTGAGACCAAGGCTGAAATGGTCACTGGTACAGGAAGCAGAAGGCATCCTGCAGGCGGTGGTCTGGTGTCTTGATGTTACCTGTGGGCCAACATGGCTGATCCATCTCCACTCTGCTGAAGGAGGTGTCGTATTAAGGGTTTAATCTTGATGCTTGTAGGTTCAACACTCATTAACTAAAGCTCAACTCTTTAACTATTGTAGGACGATTCAAAAATAAATTCACAATTTTTAACAAAGCAATGCAAATTAGGAAATCCTCTCCTCTGATCTGTGTCAAATCAACTTTTTATTTTTTTGCACTGAATTCAATGCTGTCTAAAGACAAACTTGACTTTCATTTCTGACTGTAAGGGGTAAATTAGGGTCACCAGCCTTTCTGATATGGGAATGCCTTCTGGAGCACAGCTGAATAGTAATCTGTGGAGCAGATGCACCAGAGAAGCACACAAGTCATAAAACAAGGCATCTGCCAGAGGCCCTGTACTGAATCACTGCACTAAACAAGAGGTTTATTAATAAATAAGAATGTGCTCGTTCGTGCAATCTGTGAAAATAAATGTTCAGCATGTAGTTCTTCCATCAATATGTCCTTGCAGTATTATTACTTGGGAAGTTAGCTGATGATGTCTTAATTCTGAGTGACTTGTAATGAATGAATAACTACGAGTGGAGTGTCTCGCTCAACGACAATGATTGCATCTCTTTGATGACAGGACCCGTTGTTTGCTGCTGTGGCTTAGAATCAACTTTAGTCATGAAAGAGTATCATATTAGTGCCAAAACATCCCATATTTCTATAATCAAAACTCAGTTAATTATATGAAATAAGAATGCTCTTCTTAATTTAAGATAAATTCATTCAAGATTAAGAAATCAATCTATTCTTCTTATCATTAGTATCAGTTATTTTTGGAGGAGCAGCATATAATTCAAAGTAATGCACCAGAGTCCTATCGGTTGTTCCTGAGCATTTAGACAGGAAACAAACTCATAACAACAAATACACTGAATACAACAGCACAATACACAACAACGCCATCATTGTGAGAAAGAAAATAGAATTGTTATGCAGAAAAAATGAAAGACATGGCAATCATTGGCGGTGACACTTGTGTGCTGACTTCTAACGAAGCCTGAGGCTGTTTGTAAAGCTTCCAATGTTTGTGATGAAGAAATTCTGCTTCACATCGACTGAAACTAAAAAAAGCGTCTCTCTTCACTGTGGTACCCGGTCACCCCCATGCCCCTCACCCCCCATTCATTAAGAGTGGGGGGTGTGATGTAAAGTAATGAAGATTTTTCAACATCACACATGCATCAGAGAAGAATATTAAGTTATCAAATTTGAGATATTATATTCCTAAAGGAAATTACATGAATGATACATTGGTTGTTATAGTGCTTCCTCTGGGAAAGGTTACAGTATTTAGCTGGATAGGAATGGAAAAGGATCACATTTTCTGGCCAACATCAAATGACCCTGGCTTGGTTAAACCATACGAAGAGCTGGGTGCAGTGCTGTCAATCTGCCAAAACTTGATAATTATGATGAACGGGTCTGCTTAGGTCTTCTCATCAAATTAAAACAATGCACTGAGAAACACAGACACTAACAACCATCATCAAGCATCTGTCATTCACATTGTCTACCCCCGAATGACGCTCTCATTACTACATATCTCTCTACTTTCCCCTGATAGTAACCACGTCAGGGATAATGAGCAGTTGATGAGAAAAGAACAGACTGCAGGATGCAGAGGCCAAGCAGATTTTATTGATTTAAAATAGATTGTATTGATTCTGCTCCACTGAGAATAAGAGGGAGCTTTATTGAAATTCAGTTTTCAGCTCTGTTTTTTTATACACGCACATGCATTGAGAGGATCCAGAGGAGAGAGGCAGCTGGTCTATCCGGCACCAGGGAGCAGTTGAGGGGCTGGTGTCTTGCTCAAGGGCACCTCAGCAGTGGCCCAGGAGATGAACTGGCTCCTCTCCAGTACCAGTCCACACTCCGTATTTCTTGGTCTGATCGGGATGTGAAACAGCGACTCTTTGGTCTAAAGTCCAAGTCCCTACAAACTGAACCACTGCCGCCCTGATCTCTGCATTAACCCCATCCTAGTGTTCGGAGCATTGGGCTGCCATTATTTACGCACCCGGGGAGCAGTGTAGGGAATGAATTCCCAAGCCAAGTCCCTACAGACTTTGCCAAAACCGCCCTACAGCTACGTGACTTATAACGACGACAGCACTGATCCAGGTTCTTTGGAACTTTCCAAGTCTGCTCACAGAGCCCATGCCGTGCTCCCTTTAGTGTTTACTTTCTGTCTGTCCTCTTCTTTTGATTTCTTTCCTTTCCTCAGCAGCTGTCTTCCACCTAAAATTATCAGACCTCTGGAATGTCACAATTGAACAATCACAATCGAATATTCAACTTAGCCGTGTAGTAATGAAATATTTCTGTGAACATAACACTTGCAGTAAAATATCTTTAAAAGGCTTGATTGATCAATAGAAAAGTACATGTTCTCCAAATTGTCCAACTTTTTCTTGTTAAAGATTAAAGTTGTTTGAGCCAATATGTAGTTGTTTAAACTGACGATGGGCTGGCCCCCACAGCTGTCACTCACAAGGTCATCTATGAAGATACTGAAACATTTAGTTCTTTAAGGTTGACGACAAACAATCTGGGAATGCAAGATCGTATCAAACCATCACAGGGAAGACCAAGGAGCTGGTGGTGAATTTCAGACGGCGCCAACACACAACTTATGCCACACGGCAACAATATATATAGATAGATATATATAAATATATATATCCTTGCGCTGCATAATTACATGTAAAGTCATTGCAAAGACACGGATACAATATCAGATTTGGGTCAAAACAAATCAAACAAAACTATCATTGTATCAATCAAAAATATGAAAACTGAGTCAAGCTAAATAAATGTTATCTCAAAAGTAAAACTATAACCTGCAAACTAATTATTTGTGTAATCATATAAGCTATTGTTTTTTTTGTTTTTGTTTTTTACAACACCTCATGCTCACAGCTTACTATGTTGGTCTGAAGAGCTAATGCATGTATTCATACATAATGGATAAAACCTGTGTTGTGTCATTCTATATCCCGTGAAAAAAAATTTACAATAAAAACTTGGCATACTATTCTCACTCTGGGGAAGATATGAATAATAGTGATCGACAGATTAGAATGGAAGCTTTAACATTTTCATGTATAATAAAGGCAAAAGAGTTTTCACTACCAAAGACCATGCCACATTGATGTGATGTTTATAGGTTCATTGAAGGAGTGACTATGAATTGATATGGAGGGGGTGATGATGTGAATGTGACCGATACCTTCTGTTGGTCTGTTCTGGGAGGACGTGTTGTGGTCTGTGCAAATGGAGACTCTGAGTGGGAGTTCCGTCTCCAGCATGGTTCTGCTCGGGCAGATTACAGCCCCCAATAGAGTCAGATTAAATAGAGCTGAGTTGAACATGTGCGTCTCTGAGATCGTTTAGATCAGGGGTGTCCAAACTATGGCCCGGGGGCCAAATGCGGCCCGAAGGCCAATTTAAATCTGCCTCAGCTAATTCTAAAAGTATAATTGAATATGGACCACAAATGAAACCTGTGCCTGTACTTCTTAAATATATATGTTTACATATGACACATTATCATGTCTTAATAAAACCACTTTTCAAATAAATTCAGTAAATAAAAGCTGAAAATGTTTTCGAACCAATCTTAGTTGATAAAAAAAAAGCCCAATAACTTATTTGCACAACACGCTTGGAATAGACCCTTCATATTTCCCCTTTTTATGAGCAATCTGAGGGTCCGGTTTTAATAAATGAGCTGCCAACAAAATAATTGAAAGGCTGTTTTTTTCTAAAAGCATTTTCAAGTATCAATTGATTGATTTTTGCTAACTTATAACTCAACTTTTGAGGCAATATGCTTCTCCTCTAGTTAGGGACCCAGACCTCCGTATGTTTTATTGTATGTGGCCCTTAGTGAGAAAAGTTTGGATATCCCTGGTTTAGATCATTACGAATGTAAGCATGGTACGCTTGGGAGGACCAGCGTCCGAGGACCTGATACCCAGTCTCGCTGATGTGGACGCTGCACCGATGCGGAAGGGGTGGCTAAAGTAATGTTCTGAGACTACCCCTGAAATACGCAGAATGTTTTGAAAATGCTTCCGGAACCAGAATCGTGTGGCTATTTGTCCTGTTTCGGTGAAAACGAGTGGATGTTGAGGCGATGCGTGGGCAGCGTACCTAGGGCTGAGGTATTTTGTTAATGGCTCGTATGGGCTGAGATAGGACTTGAGACAGAAGATGTAGATGAGGAAAGAAATTCCCATTTGATCTGTTTTACTCCTTCGGAGTGTGAATATGAAGGAGTTGTTTGTGTGGACGGATGTCAGATAAGCAGGGATGATAATGAGGATTGTAGCCGGATGAAGTAGGGGTAAATTCGGAGCATCGCAGGAAGCCAAATAATGCTAGCAGAAACATGCATTCGAGGGTAAGGTCAACCATCGGTGATACGTACCCTGAGCATAAGGCACGGATGCAGAGGCTGAGAAGGTCAGAAGTGAGAGGCAGTCGTTTGGCAGTGAGGGAAGGTTCTTGCTTAGGCAAGTCTTTGATCAGCATCGTGACATGGCTTTGGGACGTGGAAGGACATTGTTGGCCACTGGCTATTTTAATGAATAAATGAATTGCTGCCAAGTAGCTCTGAATGGTGGAAATCCGGCATTTCCAGATGGAAAGTGTGTGAGTGATGAAATTGCAGATGGATATGACGTCCAGAGTGGGAAATGGTAGCTGGTATGTGCCGTGATATGCCTTCAGCAATTCCAGTCGGTAAGATATGCTGAGATGGTGCTTGGGGCAAGGCTGTTGAGGATTGCTTCCCATGAAGTGTGGCATGGAGATCCGATTCTGGAGCCAAGTGTCTGAATTTCTGAAATTACAAACGATACAAAGAATCAGCAATGGTATTCCTGGACCTGGAATGTGTGCTGCTCTTAAGATGAACTGGTGTTGAGCTGAGATTAAAGTGAATCTGCGCAGGAACTGCATGATGGCAAGGGAGTGAGATTGGCCTTTGTTAAGGATCTCGACGACTGCGCTGTTATCGGTGTGGGTGTGGATGAGTATGGCTTTCCTAGACCATTCGTGACCCCAAAGAATGGAAGCTATGATGTTCGGGTACAGCTTATGAAGCGTAGATGAAGGTTAGAGCGCCTATGAACTCTGGGGGCCAGGTGGAAAAGAACCAACTCCTTGCATAGCAGCCACCAAAGCCTATGGAGGGAGCTGCGTCCGTGAAGAGTTGATTATCCTCGAGTTTGGTGATGAAGTCGTCGTAAAAGAAGGAGATGCTGTTCAATGAAGACAAGAAGTCCTGCCAGAGATGCATTTCCATTTTGCATGCGAGGATGGTGGAGTGACGACGATAAGAAAATCGTCGAGAAGATGGGTGTAGGGGAGTCTGTGGTTGTTTGTCAAAATTCAGCACAGGGCTTCTGAAAGAGAATCCTATATTTTTGGACTGCTTCTGCGACCGAATGTGATGCGTACCGAGAAGTAGAAGGCTCCCTTCCAGTACACCCTGAAGAAATGCCAGAAGTCCGGACGAATAGGCAAGATTTTGAATGCACGGTTGATGTCTGCTTTTGAGGGCCATGCTCCATGGCCTGCTAAGCGGATGAGGTCGATGTTTCCGTATTGCATTGAAATGTTGGGGCTTGGAATGACGCTGTTAATACTCGGGATGGTTGAGCCATGTGGAGAAGACAGGTCTATTATGAGCCTCTTTTTCTTCCCGAGTATTTTTGAATGGTGATGCCTATTGGACTGATGCGAAACATTGGAAATGGGAGATTATTGAATGGGCCTATCATGAATCATTCTTTCACTTCTTTATTCAGTAAGGTGAGGACAGTGTGAGGATCTTTTTAAGCAGACTGAAGGTTTTGGCAGATGTGAGATGTGTTAGGTAGTATGATAGGATAGACCAGTTGTAAATGAAGGTACTAAATGATAGTCAGCTATTTGATTAGCATGTAGCATGGCCCTCTGGGTTACTGGATGAAGCACTGGTGCTTCGAGGTTAATTTCTAAAGGAGGAAGGTAAGCAGAAGCCAGGTTGCTGTGGACTGCTGAAGGTAGAGTAGAAAAAGGGATGGAGAGATGAAGGGATGCATGTGCAAGGGGATTTTGTGAGGCCTGTGAGCACAGGGATGAGAGAAGGTTGAGATGAGCTGAGACATGTCAGAAGCAGAGAGAGCAGGCACAGAGGGTAATATGACCTGGCCCCAACCGGGAGGTGCCGATGGCTCGGGCTGGGTCCGTGGATGCGAACGGAGGCTTGTGGCGTCACGCGTTGTTGCACGCGATGACTGGCTCTGGAGCAGGAAGAGCTGTAGGCTGTTGTTGTCTGTGTGCTGCTGAAGGCTTTATAGCGATTAAACAGTGTTGCTTTGTTGTCATATCGATGGAAATGAATACCTGTTCTTTCCGAAAACATTGTAGCTGGATGACTGTTCGCTTCCTGATGTCCTGTTCCGCTTCAGAACGTGGATTTTGCCGAGAAGCGTGTCGAGTGCGCCGAGTTGAATGGCCGGGGGCTGAGAGTGAGGCAGGCTGCAGACGATGGGAGGATTGGTGCTGGCAGTGCCTTTTGCGGCCCCGATTGTTGATTCTCACTGGCAAAGGAGATGAGGCCTGGGATCTACCGGGAGTTGGAGATATTTGGGGGAGCTTGAGTGGAAGTGATGGTTGGTGTTTGCAATACTGACTGCGGAGCGCAAGCAGCTCCATTCGGAAGCTTGGCTGAGATCCGATTGATGTACTGTGGATGGTGAATGACCGGTTCTAAAAATATTGTCGCATAGATCTTCTTCTGACTCCGACGGGTTGGTCAGCAATATGGGATCCATTGTGAGTTTGAGCTTTGTAATAACTTACGATTTCAACCATGATGTGGCATGAATCGGCCTGTCTGTTCTGAGAGAAGCAAGTCAAGCAATGGCCGGATGTTTGGCCGGATATACAGTGGGGAGAACAAGTATTTGATACAATGCCGATTTTGCAGGTTTCCCCATTTACAAAGCACTTAGAAGTCTGTAATTTTTTAACATAGGTTCACTTCAACTGTGAGTGACGGAATCTAAAACAAAAATCCAGAAAATCACGTTGTATGATTTTTAAGTAATTAATTTGCATTTTCTTGCATGACATAAGTATTTGATCACCTACCAACCAGTAAGAATTCCGGCTCTCACAGACCTGTTAGTTTTTCTTTAAGAAGCCCTCCTGTTCTCCACTCATTACTTGTATTAACTGCACCTGTTTGAACTTGTTACCTGTATAAAAGAGACCTGTCCACACACTCAATCAAACAGACTCCAACCACTCCACAATGGCCAAGACCAGAGAGCTGTGTGAGGACATCAGGGATCAAATTATAGACCTGCACAAGGCTGGGATGGGCTACAGGACCATACGCAAGCAGCGTGGTGAGAAGGCAACAACTGTTGGCGCAATTATTAGAAAATGGAAGAAGTTCAAGATGATGGTCAATCTCCCTCAGTCTGGGGCTCCATGCAAGATCTCACCTCATGGGGCATCAATGATCAGGAGGAAGGCGAGGGATCAGCCCAGAACTACACGGCAGGACCTGGTCAATGACCTTGAAGAGAGCTGGGACCACAGTCTCAAAGAGAACCATTAGTAACACACTACGCCGTCATGGATTAAAATCCTGCAGCACACGCAAGGTCCCCCTGCTCAATCCAGCACATGTCCTGGCCCGTCTGAAGTTTGCCAATGACTATCTGGATGATCCAGAGGAGGAATGGGAGAAAGTCATGTGGTCTGATGAGACAAAAATAGAGCTTTTTGGTCTAAACTCTACTCGCCGTGTTTGGAGGAAGAACAAGGATGAGTACAACCCCAAGAACACCATCCCAACCGTGAAGCATCGAGGTGGAAACATCATTCTTTGGAGATGCTTTTCTGCAAAGGGGACAGGACGACTGCACTGTATTGAGGGGAGGATGGATGGGGCCATGTATCGCGAGATCTTGGCCAACAACCTCCTTCCCTCAGTAAGAGCTTTGAAGATGGGTCGTGGCTGGGTTTTCCAGCATGACAACAACCCTAAACACACAGCCAGGGCAACTAAGGAGTGGCTCCGTAAGAAGCATCTCAAGGTCCTGGAGTGGCCTAGCCAATCTCCAGACCTGAATCCAATAGAAAATCTTTGGAGGGAGCTGAAAGTCCGTATTGCCCAGCGACAGCCCCAAAACCTGAAGGATCTGGAGAAGATCTGGATGGAGGAGTGGGCCAAAATCCCTGCTGCAGTGTGTGCAAACCTGGTCAAGAACTACAGGAAACGTCTGCTCTCTGTAATTGCAAACAAAGGTTTCTGTACCAAATATTAAGTTCTGTTTTTCTGATGTATCAAATACTTATGTCATACAATAAAATGCAAATTAATTACTCAAAAATCCTACAACGTGATTTTCTGGATTTTTGTTTTAGATTCCGTCTCTCACAGTTGAAGTGTACCTATGTTAAAAAGACCTCTACATCCTTTGTAAGTGGGAAAACCTGCAAAATCGGCAGTGTATCAAATACTTGTTCTCCCCACTGTATATAGGCTTAGCTGTGATTGGAGTTGGGGTTGAGGCGTGGCCATGCTCCTGAACCTAGGTTAACAAGTTAACTTCCTATAATATAAATCACATTTATTGAAATGAGCATCAGAAGTTATCTCAGATGAAGTCTCGACAAATGTTTTATATAAAAGGATATAAAACAAAAAGGTGGATAATAATATAATCAATTAAATGTATATGTAAACACATTTAGTCAAATGAAATGAAACTGAGCATGGCTACGCCCAGCATGGATGAAGCTGGTGCAGGTCTTCCTTCATGCTCCCACAGTGGATGTGGTGCAGTACACCTTAGAGGAACTGGGTTAAGGGATAAGACCTCTGTACCCCACGCTGTCTCAAATGATCCACACTGTTAAAATGAGAGGAAAACAAATGTTTTAGGCAATGAAAAATATACAGTTAACTTTCAAAGGGGCTCAATATAAATAAATAAAAATTAATTGGGGCACTCATTTAACATTTATTTTTCAAATACTAAATAGGAAGAGAGCTCAAATAGGATACTACAGCCATGTCTCAATTCAACGGCCGTATCCTTCGGAGGCTGCATTCGTAGACCGCTTGCGTCACTTACCCCGAGAGAAGGCTGTCCCAATTTAGAAAAAAACGTCAAGACTCCTCCGAATGCAGCCGACGAATGCGGCCCACTTCTCCCTGATTTTGAGGACACATCTCATGTATCCTCCGCGGCCTACCATATCCCAGGATGCAATGCGCGCTGGTGACGACTGACGTTTATTCAAATGAAATAGCGGTCAGGTCTCTGCAGCAGAGTGGATTTAAAAGCAGCAGCAAGCGGAGGAATCACTAATGAATGTGAATAAAAAATAAACAACTTGATAAACACACTTCTGCTGATATTTGTTTTATTGCTGGTGATGTTAAATGACATGATGGATTTCCTCAGTGATGGAAGTTCTCCTTATAGAACAAATAAAGCTACAGAGAGGATGGATAAATTCTTACCTCTACTTTTAGATTACATGAAAAAAAAAAATTGAATAGTAATTGTTAAATACATTGTTTATTTCATTTACTCAGGTTTGAACCATTATTTACAACTGGAATAATAGGATATCTCTAGGTCATTAAAAAGTCTTAAATTCAGTTTTAATTATATTAATAGGTTTAGGGGAAGAAGGAGAATATAATCAGATTCAAACCACAGCTAGATAATAACATTAGAAAACTAATATTGTTAAGAATCAATCTATACAAGATGCTTTTATTGATTAGTTAAACAAACACATTTGTATTATTACAGAAAGATTAAGACTTGTTTCAAATAGGAAATTATATGATTAAATGACATCAGCTATATATACACATCATTTACTTGTTAACTAACTAATGTAACATTACTGGAGGCCAAAGGAACAGCTTAATCGTTACTCTATTTATTTCATCGCCGGTAGTAAGCTCCAATAAATGGTTCAACAAAAAAAGGAAAAGTAAAGTGTCCTTTTCAGCTGAGTTTGCTTGTTAAGTAATTTGCCATCAGGTTTCTGGAGCGCGTCTACGTCGGCTGGATCCTCTGTTGACCGCTTAGGCTGGGTCCTCCGAAGCATGCAGCCGTTGAATTGACACACGGCTTATGTAAATATGAGTAGCCTATGTGTAGCATTTTGCAATTCATAGAATAAAAAAAGCTCAACATGTGTATGTCAAATAAGCGAGAGCAAAAGTCTGATTATTGAGAAAGAAGCAAAGAGAACTGCAAACACAAATATTTGTTATAAACAAGAAAAAATACCAATACTTCACTTGATTACACAAATAATTTGTTTGCATGTTATAGTTTTACTCTTGAGATTACATTTGTTTTGCTTGACTTCTCTCTGAAACTCTTATTTTGATTAACACTGAGAACGTTTTTTCTTATCTTTATGACCCAAATCTGATCAAATACATGGATAGAACTCGCTTCATATGCAGGAGTTACATTTGTTTCAACTCAAGCAACAAAATTGTTTTCATAGAAATTCATAATAGTCCCATTTAATTGATATATGTCACTGATAGCTTCTTCTGCAGTTAGACTTTCCCACATTTGAATCTACATCTTGCTAAGAAAATATCCATTTGCTGAGACAGACAACTGGCTATCTCTCTGTGACCTTTTGTTTCCTTTGTTGTTGTCTTGTTAATTACCATGTTAGACTTTCCAACAGTTTGAATCCACATCAGCTAAGAAAATATCAATTTCTTGAGAGAGAGTTCTCTCTGTGATGTTAATGTTTTTATTGTATGCAGTCTGCCTGTCTCCCTTGATTTGGCGCCCCCCTTTCCCCTCTACCTTTTGGTTTAGTATCCTGTAATGCAAATGTCTATAGCTTAGACCTTCCCCTTTTCCCACTTTTAATTGTATAAAATGCTTTTGTTTTCTGTTGTAAGGTTGTCAGATCTTGTACAAACTTGGTTGGTGCAGGACTGTCCTTTCAGCTGAAATAGATTTACTCTGTTAAATGCTTTGACTTTTGTTGACTTTATTAAATAACACAACTTTGCTTTAAACTTCATTTCTTACCAAAGAGGTTGATTTGTGTGGAATTTCTACCACAATCGTGTGATGCTGTCTCTCGAGAATCTCTGTCTGTTGTCACTGATGATGTGAAACCAGCGAACCACAACAAAACATCAGCCTTTGGCGGCCGACAGAGGCCCACGGTATCTCATATTTATACAGAAACCTGATACAAATCATTGTCACAGACTGTCTCTGGCATGGCAAATAATGTCCCTGGTTTATTTATGTGATGTTATTTAAGTGTGGAAGGAGCAGCTACAACGGTAGCTTAGCCTAGCCTGATCGATCCGATCTCTATTTAAAAAACAAGCATTTTAAGACGTTTTTTATCTGCTATTTTGAAAGCACACTTCCAACAGTATTGATTCATGGTTTCTACTAATTGGTATCAATAATATGTTATTTCGGCATCATTTTGATACATGTATTACAATTATTGTACCCCCAGACATCATACAGCATGACTGTCAATGTTCTGTGGCAGAAGAACATCTGCTCCCAGGAAGCACACTGTTTGATTAAAGGACACAATTACTATAGAACAGGTTTGGTCGACTCCCTCAGAGGAGATTACGGGATGCACCCGGTCAATCACACACACACACACACAGACACACAGAGACACACACACAGAGACACACAGACACACACAGACACACAGAGACACACACAGACACACAGAGACACACAGACACACAGACACACAGAGACACACACACACACACACACACAGACACACACAGACACACACACACACACACACACACACACACACACACACACACACACACACACACACACACACACACACACACACACACACACACACACACACACAGGAGATGCCTGCTACAGGCTGACAGGAGGGAGCACGAGTGACAGGTGAAAGATTTCATTTCCTGGAGCTGGAAGACTCACCGAGCCAGACCAGATAGATCAGGTTCAATGGTGTCTCACAATCTGTTCTGGAACTTCTTCTGCTGTTGGTAAAAAATTGAATAGAACAACAAAAATGACAACACATATCATTTATAGCTTAACACATTACGCAAGCAAAAACTATACATACAAGTATTAATGCTAAGCAGCTGTTCACCAAAAGTGCTGTAAACATGCAAAACATTGAGTTTAGGAATTACAAAGTTTAAATATGATTATTTTTTACTTCAGATGAGATGTTTTTTAAAATAATAAATACAGATTTAAAATGTGATCTTCAAAATGTGCTTTAAAAAATAGCAGTAGATAGGGTAAAAGGGTACAAAATGACTTGTTTCGTTTTCTATTTTGTTTGTTTGACTGTAGCAGGACAACAGACCAACTACAGCCAATGTCATGCAAGCTGCTGGAAGTGTGTAGCATGGTCAGTGGAAAGCCATTTGCATTTTAGAGTCAAACCAAATCAATGGGCAGATAGGTATGTGTGTATTATTCAGGATTTGTTGGCCTTTCTATCCTAAGTTAAGATTTGACTAGGCAGTTTTTGGTCTTTATTTGGGACTGGGGGGCATGGGCTTCAAAGACAATATTGAGGACTTGCAAAACTGACTCTTAATTAATTCACATCAACAAAGTAAAGATGGATAGATGACCAATGTGTCATTAAGAGCAATGGCTAAAAAGTATCAGTACTCATGGCGTGCATACATACAGTGGGGCAAAAAAGTATTTAGTCAGCCACCAATTGTGCAAGTTCTCCCATTTAAAAAGATGAGAGAGGCCTGTAATTTTATCATAGGTACACTTCAACTATGAGAGACAGAATGGGGGAAACAATCCAGGAAATCACATTGTAGGATTTTTAATGAATTAATTGGTAAATTCCTCGGTAAAATAAGTATTTGGTCACCTACAAACAAGCAAGATTTCTGGCTCTCACAGACCTGTAACTTCTTCTTTAAGAGGCTCCTCTGTCCTCCACTCGTTACCTGTATTAATGGCACCTTTTTGAACTCGTTATCAGTATAAAAGACACCTGTCCACAACCTCAAACAGTCATACTCCAAACTCCACTATGGCCAAGACCAAAGAGCTGTCAAAGGAGACCAGAGACAAAATTGTAGACCTGCACCAGGCTGGGAAAACTGAATCTGCAATAGGTAAGCAGCTTGGTGTGAAGAAATCAACTGTGGGAGCAATTATTAGAAAATGGAAGACATACAAGACCACTGCTAATCTCCCTCGATCTGGGGCTCCACGCAAGATCTCACCCCGTGGGGTCAAAATGATCACAAGAACGGTGAGCAAAAATCCCAGAACCACTCGGGGGGACCTAGTGAATGACCTGCGGAGAGCTGGGACCAAAGTAACAGAGGCTACCATCAGTAACACACTACGCCGCCAGGGACTTAAGTCCTGCAGTTCCAGACCTGTCCCCCTGCTTAAGCCAGTACATGTCCAGGCCCGTCTGCAGTTTTCTAGAGGGCATTTGGATGATCCAGAAGAGGATTGGGAGAATGTCATATGGTCAGATGAAACCAAAATAGAACTTTTTGGTAAAAACTCAACTCTTCGTGTTTGGAGGAGAAAGAATGCAGAGTTGCATCCAAAGAACACCATACCTACTGTGAAGCATGGGGGTGGAAACATCAGGCTTTGGGCTGTTTTTCTGCAAAGGGACCAGGACGACTGATCCGTGTAAATGAAAGAATGAATGGGGCCATGTATCGTGAGATTTTGGGTGAAAACCTCCTTCCATCAGCAAGGGCACTGAAGACGAAGCGTGGCTGGGTCTTTCAGCATGACAATGATCCCAAACACACCGCCAGGGCAACGAAGGAGTGGAGCATTTCAAGGTCCTGGAGTGGCCTAGCCAGTCTCCAGATCTCAACCCCATAGAAAATCTTTGGAGGGAGTTGAAAGTCCGTGTTGCCCAGCGACAGCCCCAAAACATCACTGCTTTAGAGGAGATCTGCATGGAGGAATGGGCCAAAATACCAGCAACAGTGTGTGAAAACCTTGTGAAGACTTACAGAAAACGTTTGACCTCTATCATTGCCAACAAAGGGTATATAACAAAGTATTGAGATGAACTTTTGTTATTGACCAAATACTTATTTTCCACAATAATTTGAAATAAATTCTTTAAAAATCAGACAATGTGATTTCCTGGATTTCTTTTCTCATTCTGTCTCTCATAGTTGAGGTATACCTATGATAAAAATTACAGGCCTCTCTCATCTTTTTAAATGGGAGAACTTGCACAATTGGTGGCTGACTAAATACTTTTTTGCCCCACTGTACATGCTCAGCTCTTCCTCTAGAGCAGCGGTCTGCAGCCTGTTGAGATGTTTCGCTCTCAGTCTTTAATTAACAGCAGCAGCCCATCCCAGAGTGGACCGGCCGCTCTCTCAGCGGACCTTTTATTCTACAACCATGCATCCCCACAATACCTGAGGTAAGGACCCCAACACAGAACACGGACAGTGGAATGTTTTTGTTTTTTTTAACTGGTTTTATGGTGGTGTCAACAAGGCAGCAGGAGACTGGGATGTAACAGGCTGCTGATGATCCTGGATCACAGGAGAATTTGTTGAAAGAGAAAATGTAAAAAGGCTAAAAATACATGAACTGAATATGGACTCAACACTGGGCGTTAATGACACTTACAGCGATATGGCACAGAAGGGTTGATATACTGCAGACTGATGACTTGATGGGAGGCAGAGAGGGTGAGGAGCCGACTGCAGACAAGAATGTGGGAGGTTGAGCTGGGAGGGATAGCCACCCCCAACCCAACACACACAAAAACAAACCAAGTAAGCCCGGGGAGCGGAGATGGGGAAGGGTAAACAAAAAAAACAAACACACTGAGGCTCAGCCTTAACAGTTTTCAAGAAGAAGAAGAAAAAAGCTAAGCCTTAAAAACTTGTGTAAAGTGCAAGTCCTCGTTAACAACAGAACATACAATGTCTTCATAACACCACCGTTGTTTGAAAACTTCCAAGTCCCCGATGTGTTTATAAAAACGATGCTCTAGCCAGAGTCTGGCTCTGATATTGCACAGCCAGATCGCTTTTGCTTCTTGTCCCTTCCTGTTTTCCACTCTGTTCTTCCTACTTAGGTAGATAGCCTTTTTTGCTCACCAGAGAGGTAGTTTAGGAGCTGCCACTTTTCTTTGTTTGTCTTTCTGTATGGAGCCCCCATGATAAACACGCTCTCTGTAAAAGCTATACTAAAAAGACTAAAAACCAATGTTAAAAGAGAGAAGAAACCCGTGAGTCTCTGGCACTCTGTAAAAACATGGAAAACAGTCTCTCTAAAACCACAAAATGGACACTTGTTACTAACAGCAGGATTAATGATGGAAATAAAAGAATTGGAGGCGATAGCGCCGTGTAAAATTCTCCACTTGAGGTCGGCAGTACGTTTTTTTAAGGGAGGTTTGTACAGAAACCTCCGCTGTGGGCCTGGTCCGTTTCCGGCACCCAGTCTGGTGCTCCACACAGTGGAGGCCCTGTCCTTCAGTCTATTTTTGTTTATGCTTTTGACAATGTTCATGTATATAGTCTTTTTGTCAGCTTTGTGTATGGTCATTTTCTCTGGGTTTGCAACATTTAGCAGGGGGCCGGTCAGCTCTCCGAGCCCTGGGCTCAGGTATATCTCCGGGAAAGGGTCTGTTGGGTCTGGTTTGGCTCTGCCCTGTCCGTAGCTCCTTGTTCCTCAGCACAGAGGCTCCGGCTCCAGAGTTGCAGGATCCTCTGGGCCACCCGAACAGAGTGTAGACCCAGCAGAGAGCCCAAGGCCCGGGCATCGCTCAGCTCCGGCCCCACTGCATCCACCACCTGCTGAAGGCTCAGGGTCTCAGATCTGCACAGCGCCATCGCCAGTCCTGGTGTCTCGCTGCTGCTAACGTCCAGCCTGGCTCCATGAATCAGAGGCTCTTTTAACAACCAGTGCAGAGAGTCAGTCTTTGGACACTTTTTATGGTTAAAAAGGGCCCAAGACTTAAAAACACCCTGATAAAAGGGAGGTAACCCACTTAACTTTAAAATGGTTAAATCAGTTAAAAACAGAGCAGCATCCAGCCCCAGGTTACTCACGCGTCTTAGAATGCAGCTGCTCACATCTCTCCACACTAAATCGGCCGGGCCGGTAAGATACCTTTGCAGAAACTGCATTCTAAAAGTGGCTGTTCGGCTGGCCAGGTGGACAAGGCCCTGTCCCCCCTCCTCTCTAGATAAAAACAGCACCCCCTGTGGCACCCAGTGTAGCCCATCCCAGAAGAAATCTACCAATTTCTTTTGTATTTGGGCCAGTAGGCCTGAGGGAGGGTCTACACAGGTAAGACGGTGCCACAGTTGGGATGCCACAAGGTTGTTTAAAACCAAAACGCTACCTTTAAAAGACATCTGCGGGAGCAGCCACTTCCATTTGGACAGTTTTTCCTCAATCTTCTCTGTGACGTTCTCCCAGTTCTTCTGGACTATATTTGTGTTCCCTACAAACACCCCCAGGTACTTTATGCCATCTCTTTTCCATGTCATGCCCTGGGGGAGACTGGGAGACCGACACGCCACTCACCGACAGCGAGGGCCTCACTTTTCTTCCAATTGACCCTCGCTGCCAATGCTGAACTAAAATCTGTCACAATATTGCTTAAAATGTCTGCATCCCTCTGGTCACTAATAAAAACAACGATGTCGTCCGCATACGCAGATAAAACCGTGTTTCCATTAAAACCAGGTAAAAACAGCCCTTGCAATTTAGAGCGTATTTTGCAGAGGAGGGGTTCTAGGGAGAGTGCATAGAGCATCCCAGAACAGCCCTGCCGGACCCCTCTACACACTCTAAAAGGAGCACACAGCCCACCGTTGAACTTCAGCACACTCTCAATCTTATTGTACAACACTTTGATCTTAGCTATGAAACCAGCGCTGAACACAAACTTCTCCATTACTTTCCAGAGGAAGCTGTGCTCAACGCGGTCAAAAGCCTTTTCCTGATCTAGAGAAATCAGACCAGTATCAATGCCCAATGAGCTGGAGACCTCCAAAACATCTTGAATCAGGTGAACATTGTCCACCATGTTCCTGCCGGGCACACAGTAGGTCTGGTCCCGATGGATGACCTGCTCAATAGCTCTCCCCAGCCTGGTGGCCAAAGCCTTGGACAGAAGCTTGTAATCCACACACAGCAAAGACACAGGGCGCCAGTTTTTGATGTCCTGCAAGTTCCCTTTTTTTGGCAGCAGCATGATCACCGCTCTGCTGCAGGACATTGGCATAGAGCCAGAGGCCAGACTCTAACAGGTCATGAGACAAGATGTCCCAATAAGCTTAAAAAACTCAACAAAGAGGCCATCGATACCAGGAGCCCGCCATCCCTGCATGCCTTGCAGTGCGGCCTGCAACTCCTGCGTTGTCAACGGCCCTGCGAGCTGTGAGTTGGCCTCTTCAGAGACCTGAGGTAGTTCCGCACAAAACTCCTCTGAGAGCATTTCATCTTCGTTATATTCGCTCGTGTAGAGGGTGGAATAAAAGCTCACAGCTCGCCTCCTGATCTGGCTTGTCTCTTTTAATTCCTGCCCTGTGTCTGACAGCAGTGAGTGGACTACCCACCTCTGTCCATTCCTTTTCTCCAGGCCGAAGAAGAAACTAGTGGGAGCATCCATCTCATTTATGCTTAAAACCCGGGACCTGACCAGTGCCCCCTGAACTTTAACGTCCAGCAGGCTGGCTAGAGCCATCTTTTCTCTTTGAGGATTTCAATATATCCTTGATCTCCTGTGGACTCGCTTATTGCTTCTAGTTCCACTTTATCACTCTCCAGGTCTTTCATAGATCTGATGTTTTCCTGTGTGACATTGAGGGTGTGCTGTTGACAGAGCATTCTTATCTCAGTCTTACCATAGTCCCAACACTGCCTAAGACTGCTAAACTTTCCCTTCCTCTGTCTAAAAACACTCCAGAAATAAGTGAGGGCCTCTTTAAAATGTTTATCAAATGTTAAAACCGAATTAAAAATGCCAATAAGCACTTCTAATAAAGGCAAAACATTTCTAATAAAAACATTACATAGAAGCAAAGAGTGATCTGTAAAACCAGCAGGGAGTATACTGCACATTTTAAAAGTATTGAAATGATGCTTAAAGCAATAAATGCGATCTAGTCTGGCTGATGAAATCCTATTCTCTCGGATGTGGGACCAGGTGTACTGCCTATCGTCTGTGTGCATCCTTCTCCATACATCCACCAGGCCGTGGGAGTGGACCAGCTGCCTCAGAGCATGCTGGGATGCTGGATGCGGCTCTGCATGGTTGCGATCTAAAGATGCATTTTCCGTACAATTAAAATCCCCACCCAAGAATAAAAAGTCCTCCGTGGCACAGCCGTTTAAAACATCATTAGCTTTTTGTAAAAACAGCTTCCTCTCTGCACCGTTTGTTGGAGCATACACATTCATAAAAACAGCCGTAAAAAGGTCAAACCTTGCTTTTATTAAAAGCAACCTCCCCTTGATAAACTGCTCGACCTCCAGTGAGACAGGATTAAAAGACTTGGAGAGAAGGAAGCCCACCCCTCCACTGAGAGAGGTGTTGTGGCTTAAAATGACTTCCCCCTCCCACTCTTTTTTCCAGTCATTCTCCTTAACAACGTCGCTGTGCGTCTCCTGTAAAAAAAAAGTACCTCGACATGTTTTATTCTTGCTGTTTGATAAATTAAAGTCCTCTTTCTTAGCTCTCTGGCTCCATTAACATTCAGGCTTCCCACTCTAAAAGTGTCCATTGTGAGTGAGGCAGTGCATACAGTAATAAAAACAAATAAGTTAATTAAAATACACATAAGGGGTTTTAACCTCATTGCTGCTTATTTGTTTCCGTACTCTATACACAAGTTTTCTTAGTCTCCAAACTTCTTGGTCTGTGAAGACAGACTCCTCTTTTCGACTAAGATGGAATTTGGCCGAGGAACAAAAAACAACCAAGTCAGGGAAATACTCTTCTACCACTACCCCATGCTGGTTCTTTGTCTGGAGTAGATAGTTTTTAATCATTTTTTCCTTTTGACTGTCACTGAACCCTATCACGCCACTGCCGTCCGACACACACTCATCTGTCTGCCATTGCTCTCTTCTTTCTTTCCCTCACTCCCTCCTTTGCTGCTCTTCACAGTAGGTGCGTTGTTCCTTTTGCTTCTGCGTTTATTAGCAGTCTTTTTTTTTGTTGCTATTGCTGTTGCCACCTCTTCATCCTCCATCTCAGCAATCTCCACCTGCTCACCCCATGTTTTCCTCTCCTCTCCTGTTTTCACCATATGCGTTTCGTTTCCCATATTTTCCTCCTGTGTTTCGCAGACTTCACCCGTCTCTACCATTTTTTCAATTATCTCAGTTTCTTTTTTTTGTTTTTTTCACCATTTTTATTTTATTTTATTTTTTTCTCTCCCCACCCATCTTTCTTCACCTCTACACAAAACCACAACCTCCCTTTCATGAACAACTTTACCATCACCCACACCCTGTGCAACACCCCCGCATGCCCCGTCGGACACAGCAACAGCCGGCTGCTCCGGAGCAACGGCGCTGTCAGCAGCTGCGGCCGCCTCCGGAGGGGAGCCCCCCGCCGCCACAGCGGCCGCATTAGCAGACACCGCCGCTGGAGACATGAAAGACCATCCGCGACCACACCGTGATCACATCTGACCCTTAAAGGGTCAGATGTGATCACGGTATGGAAAATATACATGTTGCCCGTTTTATGTTGGAAAGAAGGGGGTTGAACAGTCGTAGCGTTATTACAGGTGTTTCAGTACACAACCAACAGATTGAGAGACTATGGGCAGAACTCAATAGAGTTGTATCAAGACACTTTGCAAATATTTTTAACTTTATGGAGGAACAGGGTATACTGGATTCATTGAATGAACTCCATCTTTTTTGTCTGCATTATGTCTATTTACCAAGAATTGAAAGGGCAGTAACAGAATTCATCAACCAGTGGAACAACCATGGCCTCTCCACACAAGGGGGTCAGACACCACTACAGCTGTGGCATACAGGTGTCATAAACAGCGCAGGAATCCATCCGGTTATAAATGACATTATTGATGTTGATACCCATTATGGTATTGATGAAGAAGGGCCATTACCTGAACTTCAAACCAATAATAATGTTATCACTCCAGACATTGATCTTGCCATTAATAAGACCACAATGAACAATATTCAACAAGTGAATCCACTTGAAAATGATGGAAACCATGGAATACATTTATTTTCTTCACTCTTGCAGTATATCCAGTCCACATAGGAGTTACTTTGTAAATAAGCTGTTTCCCAACAATAAATGAACCTAATAAACATTTTTTCAAAACTATAAGAAGCATTTGTTCAAAGTGTTTTTTTTCAAAAAGACATACTGCGAGACACGCAGAGACTGAGACTTTAAAGATTGCAAACTTTATTGCAACAGCAATATTATATTCTAAGACAAATGTGCAATCAGAAATGCAACTAACTTTATAGAACACATGGAAAAAGTTAACTAACAAATGTCACCAAAATATGTATCTATGCATTTATTTCTCTGTTGTTCTCATTTATTTTTTTCCTGTATTTATTTACTTTGGTTATGAGTTGGTCATTTTTTTGCTGTTTTATTTATATGCCAACTTTCTGGTGTGGGTTTCTTTTACAGCAGGCAAATCAGTTAAATTATATTTAATATTACTTTCATATTCACCCACTTACCATTAATCCGACAATTGTCCACTTCACTGTGTACTCCATTGTGTACTTCAACATGTGTAATCACGATAAATTTTTTCTCTGCTTTTAAAAAACTACATTCTAATTAATTTCGAATAATAGTTAATTTTTCTTTCTTAATTATTTATCTACTTATTTCCTCCCTAATAGGCAATATAAAATAGGCAATATAAAGTAGTGGCTTCGGATTGTGGGAGTTCTAACTCTAGGGGGACAGTCATTTTGACCAAAAGGATTCTGGCCTAAGAGGTGGAAAAGATTAATAAAGGGACATCAGGTCGCATAGCATATTTATGTACATCCATATATGGAAAGAAAGTGGCCTTTGTATCCGTATACGCACCAGCAGTTTTTGACCCTCTCTTTTTTCCTGAACTTACCAAGGAGCTGCTGTCCTTATTAGACTATGAGCTGATTGTGGGAGGGGATATGAACGCAGTCTGCGACCTTAGTTTAGATAGTCCCACCTTGTCGGTTTCCCACACCCAGCGGGCAGCATCAGCTGCTCTCAACGTCATGATAGAGAATATTAACCTAGTTGATATGTGGCGAGTTCAGAACCGGGACATTAGAGACTATACATGCTTTTCCGTGTATCATAAATCACATTCCAGAATCGACTACTTTCTGCTCTCTTCGAGTCTGAAAATGGGCCGAGATCTGATGCAGGTGCTACCGGCGACACTATCCGATCATAACCCGCTGTTGATGACGATAGATTTTAGTCACAGATTGAATAAAACACCTAGATGGCGTCTAAATACGACGATTCTGCAGGATGAGGTATTTGTAGCAAAATTTAGGAAAATAATTACAGAATTCATAGCCAATAATGTAGGCACAGTAGAGGATGCCTCATATATATGGATGGCCACCAAGGGCTGTATTACAGACTTTATATCCTCTTATGCATCTCATCTCAAAAAAGAGAGGGGCCGCAGGATCTGCGAGTTAGAAAGGAAGTGTCATATATTTGAGAAGTGGTTAAAGGGTAAATACGCTAAATAGGGGGGAAAAGAACTGAGGGGAGTCAGGGTGGAGCTCAGTGACCTGTTGAGGAGGCGAGCGGAATTCATCATGCACAGAGTCAGGCAGAGCTATTATTTTAACGGAAGCAAACCAAGCAGGTTATTGGCGCTGAAGCTTAAGCAAAGCAAATCCAGAGCATCAAAATGCTAATAATTAATTTATATCCGACCCAAACGAGATAAATGTCGCGTTCCACTCTTTTTACAGGGAGTTGTACAAATCAACACGTAATTTTGATTCAGAGAAATGTAAGCAATTCCTGAGCAGACTGGATTTGCCCACGTTAGGGGAGCAGGAAGCAACAGATCTGTGTCGTCCCATATACTTAAAGGAGCTGGAAACTGCGCTCAGGATGACAAATAAAGGGAAATCTCCGGGTCCAGACGGCATACCGCCAGAGCTCTTACTACACTTCTGGGATATTTTGGGGCCAGTTTTGTTGGGGTCGATCCAATCAGCGGTTGAAAAGGGCTCTTTCCCTACTCACACTAACGCTGCCCTGGTCTTGCTTATCCTTAAAAAAGGGAAAGACAAAACTGATTGCTCCAATTACAGACCGATTTCGTAAATGGACTCAGACAAGAAGCTGTATTCTAAGGTACTGGCGTTACGTTTGGAGGGATACATGGACCAACTAATTCATAAGGATCAGACTGGCTTCATGAAAGGGCGCCTAGCAGCGGACAATATCCGACACCTAATACATGTAATTCATGAAACTCAACAATTACAGACTCCATGCGCGATACTGTCACTTGACACCGAAAAGGCCTTTGACAGGCTCGAGTGGCAGTATCTGTGGGCGGTCCTGGAGAGATTTGGCCTAGGGATAGGGTTTGTCGACATGATTCGTTTTTTATATGTTAACCCCACCGCCATGGTGTCCACGAACGGCTTACACTCGAGCCATTTTTCGTTGGACCCGACAGGGATGTGGCCTCTCGCCAAGTTTATTTATTCTCTCGTTAGAACCGCTAGCCCAACATCTGAGCAAGACCCAGGTCATTGCCCCTATTCGGATTAAAACCTTGTTGCATGCCATATCGGCCTTCGCTGATGACGTACTTATCTACTTATCGGATAGTGAAAAGTCAATACCCTCTCTGTTAGCCACTTTTGAAGAGTTCAGGATGTTATCCGGCTATAAGATCAACTGGGGGAAGTCAGCTCTGATGCCTCTGAATGAACCTGCAAAAGCGATAGTTTTGCCTTATGACATTCCCATCACAGCAAAGATCACATACTTGGGCATCCAGATTCAGCTTTCACTGCATAACATAGTAAAAATGAATTATGAGAACATATTTAAAGAGGTGGAACGTGACATAGCTGTGTGGACTAAATTACCAGCTTCACTACAAACAAGGATTGCCTACATCAAAATGAACGTGTTGCCTCGCCTTAACTTTGTTAGCATGATGATTCCGCTCCCTCCTCCGGCGGGATATTGGAAGAGAGTTGACTCCCTGTTACGAAAAGATATCGGGAATAGTGGGCATCCCAAAATTAAACTCTCCACCTTACAGCGATCAAAGCAAGAGGGTGGGCTGGCCTTCCCAAATTTTATGAGGTACCATCAGGCCTTTCAGCTACGCCCACTTAAGACATGGCTTGACCGCTCCTTCCAGATAGCCTTGAGAGATGTAGAAGATGCACTAGTGTTTCCATACAAACTCGAAGGGGTTTTATTTTCTGGACTAACTATCAACCAATGCATGTTACCCTTTGGGCCTGTTATTACAAACTCTATAAGAAATGTCAATGTGATTGAGAAGAATCTGTGTTTGACCAAGGGGGTATGCTTAGCTTCCAGACATTGTGTTCTCGTTTTAATCTGCAAGCAACATCTCACTTTCTATACCTCCAACTACAGTCGGCCCTTCGTGCCTATGGTTTGCGGACGAACTCTAAGCTGCAGACGCACCCTGTAGTGGGCTGGCTATTCACAACAAACACTAGAGGACTCGTATCAGTTGTGTATTCACGACTTCAAACGCACACACAGAAGGAACTACTCCTGGCCAAGACATGGTCTCGAGACTTGGCTGTTGCAGAGGAGGACATAAACTGGGAAAATGTCTGGGGGAACGCATTTCACGCGTCCAAGAACCCCAACCACCAGTTGATTCACTATAAGTTGTGTCGAAAGGCCTATCTGACACACACGATGCCGCCAGGGGAAGGGAGGGGTATGTTAAAAATGTTTGTATTATTCGATCTTGTCATGTGAGATTATAATTTCAATAAAACAGTTGTTCACAAAAAAAAAAGATTAACTATTCTTTCTCTGTCTCCTTTATCTCTCTGTTACAACATCATACTTGATGATAAATTGCTCCCATAATTACCATTTCACCATCTGTCTGGTTGGTGAGAGGATTCTGGAGAGGAAGGCACAGTGGGTACTGTGTGTGTGTGTGTGTGTGTGTGTGTGTGTGTGTGTGTGTGTATGTGTGTGTGTGTGTGTGTGTGTGTACTATCAGAAGCAAGCATAGAAGGTCTTGACTAGAGGAAACCATGACAACACGGTTGTTGTTGTTGTTGTTGTTACCTCCCTATTCATCACACTCTGCTGCTGGTCTGAGTGTGTGTATAGTCTTATCTGATAACTTTGTCCTCGGCTCAGGTGAAAGGTTATTTTGTGATTGTGTGTGTGTGTGTGTGTGTGTGTGTGTGTGTGTGTGTGTGTGTGTGTGTGTGTGTGTGTGTGTGTGTGTGTGTGTGTGTGTGTGTGTGTGTGTGTGTGTGTTAGTGATAAACCATACAAAACCTGTCTCTGTGTTTGTCCCTCTTCTTCTCTCCTCAGGCCGACAGAGACTGGACCTTTACTGGATACTTGGGGAGGTTGGTTTGTTTGTTTGTTTTTGGCACCCAAGAGTCTCAGCTGGTCAGCTTCTTCAAGACCATGGTAAATGCAGACTCCTCCCGGCTGACAGAGCAAGGCATCAAAGTTGGTGCTAGCTTTCCGGGCAGTGTGGAAGACATATGTCTGACAGCAGGGGAGGTGGCGGGCAGCGTGAAATCAGACGCTCAGATGAACAGTGTTGGTCTTCTGTTCCTGGTGACCTGTACGACGAAGCCAGTGTGCGGCTCGGATTTGAGCAGAATCAGAACATTTGTGTGCAGGTCTCTAAGTCTGATTATCTTCCAGCTGTGGACTTCTGAGCACTAATAAAACATAACAAGTTAACGGCCAACATTTTTTTTAAAGCAATCTGCAACAGGTCGTAACATCCTTAAAATGAATTCCGATTTTCAAATATAACTCCATTAATGTCATTTCCACACCTAAACTGTGCGCTCCACCTCCTCCTGTGCACACTGGCAACTTTCTGGTGAGCACAACAAACTAACTTGAAACCAAAAAAAAAAGTATTTTTCTTCTCCATGTCCCTTAGGACAGGCATGTCCAAAGTCCAGCCCGTGGGCCAATCATGGCCGACAGCCAAATTTAATACGGCCTGGAGCTTGGGTTTTATAATGTGTTATTTATCGCCCACTACCACTGTCAAACAGAATAAATCTTTAAAATGTAATTCATCCTTTCATTGCATGGTGGCAGCACCCCCCCAAGGGGTAAAACCCGGAGCAGACTTTTTGAGTCGCCTTTGTTTGTGAGCCTATGAACTGGATGGAACTTATGTTGGGGTTGCAACCAACTGGACTCTTTGCTTAAGTGGATTGCACTGTATGTATGGACTCTGTCACCACACATTGCACACACACTGATCTTATATGTTATTTTCCCCATGAAATATATCTGATGAAATGGAAATGATATGTGATTTATTTTGTATCGCATTTCGTTGACGGAGGAGATATTTCAAGAGTTAATTCATTTGTGTTTTAGATTACTATTTGTCAGACCTGATTCTGACACACCACTTTATTAAAATGAGTCAAACCAGCTACAAAGACCAAGGTATTCCTATAGTTTATTCAATGTTATCTGACTCTCTAGAATGAACAGCAGATTTGTCCTTTAGAGTTGTTTAGCCTGGCTTATATTTGGTTACATTGCCATTTGAAAAATAAAGATAATTGTGAGAATGAAAATGGTTATATATGTGGGGCCCTCAATAATGTTGGCCATATTGATGGACACTGGAATGGTAATGTACATGGGCACTATATTATTTTGCTATGGGCACTGTAGTATTTTAGTATTGTAGTACATCTGACATATGTGTCAATCTGCAATAACAACTATAATATTTTAGTAGGTCAAGTTATGGTTACTATGAGTAAGGCTCATACAGGCACTTAGGGCAGCTTAAGGGTTCTTTTAGGTGAAGACGTAGGAGGGGCACAGGCATCACTCATTAGACCTAGCCGACAGTAGAGATGGATTTCATGATTATTTTTTCCGGGATTCAGTTTGCGTCGGTCAGTTCACCAAAAAGAATCGTTCAGAATCGTTCGTTCGTTCTTTCAGTCGCGTTTCCGGTACAACGTCATTCAGCTGGGAATCATGGAATGCACGGTTCTCAGCTCCTTGTTCGCAAACGATCATGGAAACACTCAACACAACATCGTAGTCCAAGGCAAATACATAGCTGCAACTTCATGATTATGTTTACGTTTAGACAACACAACAGTGGCTAATGTGTATATTCAACTTGACATGTATTGAAGGTAAATACTAATAGAGTAGACTACGACTAGATCCGCAAATGTATTGTCTTACTTTTTTTTGTTCTCTCTCAGCAAGGGCTACTGAATAAAGAAATAACGACTCAATATGCCGACAAACATGTTTAAAAGCTTGGCAGAAAGATATTAATGAAAAGGTTTCAAGTCCCCATTTAGCGTACTGGGCTAGCGCTACAGACTGACTGACTGAACGAGAACGACTACAGAGGAATAAACAAAGCATTCCTGTCTGTCATTGGGTAAAATTCAACGAGGGGGTCCCTAGACTCAACAGACAACAGCATACGATTGGCACAACGACTTGTCAGTGGGAGAACGAACGAACGAGAGGAAGGTTGAATCGACGAATCAGGTCAGTTCGCTCATTTCAAAGAGTTGTTCGTTCGAACTGATTCGCGGACGACCCATCTCTAGCCGACAGTATGCAGCTGCGTTGCAGTGATGTGCAAAGTGTTTCTGTATTTCGAGGTGAGCAAAAGTAGTAAAAAGATGCATTAAAGTAGTGGCAGAGATGTAAAACGAATTTTCAAGAGTAACAGACTACCGGTACTGTAAATATGGGATTTATATCCAAATCTACAAGTAAATGAAAGAGTGTGTTGTGTGAAACAGTGCTTCACCTGGTCGCTAATATGGGAATCAGTAGTATAACCATCGCTAATATTAAATGCAGTAGTGTAACCTATTGTAGCTTGCTAGAGTATAAGTTGTGTATTTTTGCAGAATAATGTAAGACTGAATGTGTGTTTTGCTGGTTGTTAATGCAAGCGGACATGTGATATTTTATGTTTTATGCAAGTTTAAGAGTGCAAGTGAATTTGCGTCACTCATTAGACCTAGCCGACAGTATGCAGCTGCATTGCACTGATGTTCTTGTGTTTCTGTATTTCCAGAACGAAAATAAGTAAATAACTATTTTAAACTCATGTTTACTTTTATGGCTGTAACAACAAACTCAATAGTCCCTTCATAAAAGGCCAATAGTCCCTTTATGAAGGGACTTTAGACCCACAGGCATATTCACATTATAGAATATGACATCCCTGCCGTAGGGGCTCCCCAGAAACCGGTTATGATGGGTCCAAACATTTATTTTAACATCACGTAAGAGCAAATCAAGCCGAATTGTATTGTGGACACAACTTGAGAGATCAGTGTGCAGGCCCCCCATCAAGAGTGCACAGTGTTTGGTGAACAGAATTACATCTGCGCTCACACACAGATTGCTAAGCATCGTTTGGTGTCTGGTTTGTCTCAAACATCAAACAGTTAATGACAAAGTGGGTTGCTGAATGAACTAGCCGCTTTGATAGCAATATCTTCATAATGTTTTTGGCTTGGAAATACTTGCAATAACTCCAGCTTCTGCCTCGTTTAATTATGATTGCAATTGACTTTTTAAGCATTTAAGTGCATCTCAATGCATACAGCATGCTGCATTAACATAGAACTGTGCTTCATCCTTTGGCCTGTTTCTGTCTGTTTGTGAGTTTTACTGTAACCTCTTGGGATAATAAACACAATTTCATTTTATCCCATATCCGTGATTTTACCTGAATGAGCATGAGTATGTTCTGCTTTCAGGCTTAATTCTCACACTATGTTGAATGTGTGTGTGAGTGTCTGTGTATGTGTGTGTGTGTGTGTGTGTGTGTGTGTGTGTGTGTGTGTGTGTGTGTGTGTGTGTGTGTGTGAGAGAGAGAGAGCTTGGCATTCATAATTGAATGTGCATCATTGAGCAATAGCTGTTGCATATTACATTGAACATTTATATTGTGTTCGGCAATAAACGGTGTGTTTCCTTTACAGGTTCACATTCATATTCATAAACCCGGCTCGCTCAGTGGCAGAAAAGGAAACATTTCTTCCATCCATCCATCTTCTCCCGCTTTTCCGTCAGGGTCGCGAAGGTAACAGCTCCAGCAGAGAGCCCCAAACTTTCCTTTCCCTGGCCACATCAACCACCTCTGACTAGGGGATTCCAAGACGCTCCCAGGCCAGCGAAGAGATATGATCCCTCCACCTGCTCCTACGTCTACCCCTCGGTCTCTTCCCAGCTGGACGTGCCTGGAACACCTCCCTAGGGACCCGGATGACTGAACTTCTCACCTTATCCCTAAGGGAGATGCCAGCCACCCTGCGGAGAAATCCCATTTCGGTTGCTTGTATCCGCGATCTCGTTCTTTCGGTCATGACCCATCCTTCATGACCATAGGTGAGGGTAGGAACGAAGATGGCCCGATAGACAGAGCTTTGCCTTCTGGCTCAGCTCTCTTTTCGTCACAACGGTGCGGTAAAGCGACTGCAGTACCCGTCCCGCTGCTCCTATTCTCCGACCCATCTCACTCTCCATTGTTCCCTCACTCGAGAACAAGACCCTGAGATACTTGAACTCCTTCACTTGGGGTAAGGCTTCATTCCCTACCTGGAGTGGACAGTCAGATTTGGAGGTGCTGATCCTCATCCCAGCCGCTTCACACTCGGCCGCGAACCGATCCAGTGAGTCCTGAAGGTCACAGACCGATGAAACCATTAGGACCACATCATCTGCAAAAAGCAGTGGTGCAATCCTTAGCCCACCAAACTGCAGACCCCCTCCCCCACGACTACGCCTCGAAATCCTGTCCATGAATATCACAAACAGGATTGGTGACAAAGCGCAGCCCTGGCGAAGGCCAACCCTCACCGGAAATTGGTCCGACGTGCTACCGAGGACCCAGACACAGCTCTCGCTTTGAGAGTACAGAGATCAGATGGCCCTGAGTAGAGACCCCCTCTCCCCATACTCCCGCAGCACCTACCACAGTATCTCCCTGGGAATCCGGTCATACGCCTTCTCCAAATCCACAAAGCACATGTAGACCAGATGAGCGTACTCCCAGGCCCCCTCCAGGATCCTTGCAAGAATGAAAAGCTGGTCCGTCGTTCCATGACCAGGACAAAAACCGCATTGTTCCTCTTCAATCTGAGGTTCGACAATCGGCCGGACCCTCCTTTCCAGCTCCTTAGAGTAAACTTTCCCGGGGAGGCTGAGTAATGTGATGCCTCTGTAATTGGCACACACCCTCTGATCCCCCTTTTTAAAAAGAGGAACCACCACCCCGGTCTGCCACTCTTTCGGTACTGTTTCCGACTTCCACGCAATGTTGATGAGACGTGTCAACCATGACAGTCCCTCAACACCCAGAGCCTTCAGCATTTCTGGGCGGATCTCATCCACCCCTGGGGCTTTGCCACTGTGGAGCTGTTTAACTACCTCAGTGACTTCCCCCCGTGAGATTGGAATTGATCCCCCTTCATACTCCAGCTCCGCCTCTAACATAGAGGGCGGAGTTGTCGGATTCAAGAGTTCCTCAAATTGTTCCTTCCACCGCCCTAACACACTATCAGTTGAGGTCAACAGCGTCCCATCCTTACTGTACACAGCTTGGATGGTTCCCTGCTTCCCCCTCCTGAGGTGTCGGACGGTTTTCCAGAACAACTTTGGTGCCGACCGAAAGTCTTTCTCCATGGCTTTTCCGAACTTCTCCCACAACCGCTGCTTTGCCTCGGCCTTGGCAGAGGCTGCTGCCCTTTGGGCCCGTCGATCCCTTGCAACTGCGTCAGGAGTACCCAGGGATAACATATCCCGGCAGGCCTCTTTCTTCAGTCGGACGGCTTCCCTGACCACCGGTGTCCACCAGGAGGTTCGAGGGTTAGCGCCCCTTGAGGCACCTAAGACCTTGAGACCACAGCTCCCCGCCGCAGCTTCGGCAATGGAGGCTTTGAACACCGCCCACTCTGGTTCAATGTCCCCAGCCTCCACAGGGATGCCTGAAAAGCTCCACCGGAAGTGTGAGTTGAAGGCCTCCTGGACTTGGTACTCCTCCAGATGTTCCCAGTTCACCCGCACTACACGTTTGGGCTTACCAGGTCTCTCCAGAGGGCTCCCCTGCCACTCAACCCAACTCACCACCAGATGGTGATGAGTTGACAACTCCGCTCCTCTCTTCACCCGAGTGTCCAAAACATGCGGCCTCAGGTCCGATGATACGATAACAAAATCGATCATGGACCTTCTGCCGAGGGTGCTTTGGTACCACGTACACTTATGAGCATCCTTATTTCGAACATGGTGTTTGTTATGGCCAATCCAAGTCCAGTAACAAACCACCACTCCGGTTCAGATCAGGGGGGCCGTTCCTCCTAATCATGCCCCTCCAAGTGTCTCTATCATTGCCCACGTGTGCGTTGAAGTCTCCCAGCAAGACTAAGGAGTCCCCTTCTGGAGCCCCATACAGAACTTCTTTCAGGGTCTCCAAGAAGGCCAAGTACTCTGAACTGCTGTTTGGTGCATAAGCACACGCAACAGTCAGAGTTTTCCCTCCCATGACCCGCAGGCGTAGGGAGGCGACCCTCTCGTCCACTGGGGTAAACTCCAACAAAACGGCACTCAACCGGGGGCTTGTGAGTATCCCCACACCACCTCGGCGCCTCACACCTTGGGCAACTCCGGAGAAGAATAGAGTCCAATCCCTGTCCAGAAGTAAGGTTCCAGAGCCGACGCTGTGCGTAGAGGTGAGCCCCACCAGATCCAATTGGTAACGCTCCACCTCCCGCACAAGCTCCGGCTCCTTCCCCCCCAGAGAGGTGACATTCCACGTCCCCAAAGCCAGCTTCTGTCGCGTGAGTCTGGTCCGTCGAGACCCTCTGCTTTCACTGCCACCCTTCTGGCAGCGCACCCGACCCCATCCCTATTTCCCCTAGGTGGTGGGCCCGCAGGACGGGGAAGCGGAGGTGTTGCCCACGTTGCTTTTTCGGGCGGTGCCCGGCCGGGCTCCGTGGCAAGCCCGGCCACCAGACGCTCGCTGATGAGTCCTCCTTCTGGGCCTGGCTCCAGAAGGGGACCCCGGGCTTCCTCCGGGCCGGGTATCCTCGCTTTCAAGTGTGTTTTTCATGAGGTCTTTTGAACCAATCTTAGTCTGGCCCCTTACCTGAGACCAATTTGCCATGGGAGACCCTACAAGGAACACCAGGTTCCAGACAACACAGCCCCCAGGTTCATCGGGGCACACAAACCTCTCCACCACGATAAGGTGCTGGTTTATCGGAAAGGGTTTCATCATTGAAGCACTGAAAATGATTGTGTCATTGGAAGGGGTATTTTGAGGCCCACATGTCTCGTCAGTATGTATCTTAACAAGATGACTTCTAAATCCAGCATAACTTGAGAATTGCAAGCAACCTCCTGTTTGCCCACAATTTAGTCTCAAGTTTTCCCAGGATACATTCCATGAATTAGTTTAAGGTGTCTGGCCGAAAGTAAATCTGTATCAAAAGATGAAAAACAGAAGAAACATCTCATCATGTGTGCTGCATTAGTTAATTACTGCTTGTTCAAGAGCTTTGCTCTGAACTCTTTCACTTTTGAGGTTTATTCTGTTGTGCCAATATTGTACAGAGTAGTCTGCAAAAATGTGTGCAAGCTGGACTGAGCATCATCATATGTCACACTAAAAAATAAAGTGGGACTTGAAAAACTCATCAAATGCACCCAAGTATAAACAGTGGGGCAAAAAAGTATTTAGTCAGCCACCACTTATGCAAGTTCTCCCATTTAAAAAGATGAGAGAGGCCTGTAATTTTTATCATAGGTATACCTCAACTATGAGAGACAGAATGAGAAAAAAAAATCCAGAAAATCACATTGTAGGATTTTTAAAGAATTTATTTTCAAATTATTGTGGAAAATAAGTATTTGGTCAATAACAAAAGTTCATCTCAATACTTTGTTATAGACCCTTTGTTGGCAATGACAGAGGTCAAACGTTTTCTGTAAGTCTTCACAAGGTTTTCACACACTGTTGCTGGTATTTTGGCCCATTCCTCCATGCAGATCTCCTCTACAGCAGTGATGTTTTGGGGCTGTCGCTGGGCAACACGGACTTTTAACTCCCTCCAAAGATGTTTTATGGGGTTCAGATCTGGAGACTGGCTAGGCCACTCCAGGACCTTGAAATGCTTCTTACAACGCCAATCCTTCGTTGCCCAGGCGGTGTGTTTGGGATCATTGTCATGCTGAAAGACCCAGCCACGCTTCATCTTCAGTGCCCTTGCTGATGGAAGGAGGTTTTCACTCAAAATCTCACGATACATGGCCCCATTCACTCTTTCCTTTACACGGATCAGTCGTCCTGGTCCCTTTGCAGAAAAACAGCCCCAAAGCATGATGTTTCCACCCCCATGCTTCACAGTAGGTATGGTGTTCTTTGGATGCAACTCTGCATTCTTTCTCCTCCAAACACGACGAGTTGAGTTTTTACCAAAAAGTTCTATTTTGGTTTCATCTGACCATATGACATTCTCCCAATCCTCTTCTGGATCATCCAAATGCCCTCTAGAAAACTGCAGACGGGCCTGGACATGTACTGGCTTAAGCAGGGGGACAGATCTGGAACTGCAGGACTTAAGTCCCTGGCGGCGTAGTGTGTTACTGATGGTAGCCTCTGTTACTTTGGTCCCAGCTCTCTGCAGGTCATTCACTAGGTCCCCCCGTGTGGTTCTGGGATTTTTGCTCACCGTTCTTGTGATCATTTTGACCCCACGGGGTGAGATCTTGCGTGGAGCCCCAGATCGAGGGAGATTAGCAGTGGTCTTGTATGTCTTCCATTTTCTAATAATTGCTCCCACAGTTGATTTTTTCACACCAAGCTGCTTACCTATTGCAGATTCAGTTTTCCCAGCCTGGTGCAGGTCTACAATTTTGTCTCTGGTCTCCTTTGACAGCTCTTTGGTCCTGGCCATAGTGGAGTTTGGAGTATGACTGTTTGAGGTTGTGGACAGGTGTCTTTTATACTGATAACGAGTTCAAAAAGGTGCCATTAATACAGGTAACGAGTGGAGGACAGAGGAGCCTCTTAAAGAAGAAGTTACAGGTCTGTGAGAGCCAGAAATCTTGCTTGTTTGTAGGTGACCAAATACTTATTTTACCGAGGAATTTACCAATTAATTCATTAAAAATCCTACAATGTGATTTTCTGGATTGTTTCCCCCATTCTGTCTCTCATAGTTGAAGTGTACCTATGATAAAAATTACAGGCCTCTCTCATCTTTTTAAATGGGAGAACTTGCACAATTGGTGGCTGACTAAATACTTTTTTGCCCCACTGTACATGACTAACAAGGAAGAAGCTTTTTATCCAAGACGATGTAGAAGCTGAAAACCTGTTCTTTTGAAGTGCCTGTGGTCAGAAGATATGGCTGGGGGGTTCCCTCAATGGTCATGAGGTGCTCCTCAAGGCTCTGGCAGGACTGAAACTAAATGAAAAGCATTTTCATACAAGCCATTAGTTTAAAAAATATTGGAAACCACAATATTTGAATTAGATCGCATTTTCTTTACAAACCTCGTGAAAAATTACCAGATGATCTATTGCCTCTCTGATACTGATGTTCTTGGCCCGATTCCTCCCGGCTGCTTGTGGAGTGAGAAGATGCAGCAAGACAAGAAGAGAAGCAATGTCGCTGTCCCACTTTGCAGACAGTGGAAATAATCTTCACATTTCTACATTGACATGGACAAGGTTACCACAGCCTGCATTATTAAAATGGGTATCTTCCAAAGTCAGCATTTTGTTTTCTTGTTTAGTTATAGAAGGGTATTGTCAAAATGTTTTGTATGTTGTCAAAAATCTCTAGAACATATCCATTTGGTTTTTCTGATCTTCAGTTAACTTTTAAAAGTCAGACTGGATGTTGTCCTCTATCTCATACTGTGTGGTCAGAAAAAGAATCACTTAACAGCCAGTATGGATGGCAGGAATGAGATACCAATAACACGTAACATACTTACAAACATAAAGACAACAAATGATGGCTGAAATCTTGTGAAATGTTTATCTAGAACATGTTCAGCTGATAAAATAGCACGGCCATAAAGAGTAGAGACCTCCTATAGCTTCAATGACGATCCGCAACAACATGATCCACAGCATACAGGATGTAGCTGATATTGTCAGATAGGATTGTAAAATTAAACATTCAAGTCCAACTGATATCTCATCTACTCATTTCTATTTGTAGTAAAAAATAATGTAGATCTGATCAGATCAGAAATGGTCCCTTTCATCAGCAAGCTGCTGAGATTTAAGAAAGTAATAATACACTAATGAAGACTGTATGACAGAACCTGCCTCATCATTGTCAGATGCTTCATTCAGGGCCGATTTCAGCAGATTTTTCAGGAGAGGAGTCTCTTTAAGGTCCCTGGCCTCTCGGAGAATTTTGTCTTTAAAACCGGTGTTCCATCTTTCCAGGAACCTGGATGCAGTCTCTGCTCCGAACATCGACGAGAAATCTTGCAAAATCTAATAAAAAAGAAAGTAAGATTATTACAATAATTTAATGTAAACCAAGTATTTTTCACAGAGAGGATTTCAAATGCAAACTTTGTTACCTACCAGTCCCTTAGTGTCCAAGAAACGAGCAAACATTTGAAGTATGTTGGCAGATTGCTGTGGGTCATGGAGCATCTGTTGACGATAGTGGAATGTTTCTTTCATTTTCTGGAAGACTAGATCATGGTCAGTGGTGTGGTGAAGAAGAGACATGGCCTCTATACCTTCATATCCTGTATGTCTTTGGATTGACGTTGGACAGTGTTGACACGCCACTGAAGAAAGCCTTTGTTGCTCTGAATGTCATAGAAATGTTCATAAAAAGAAAAGAGTGCTTTTGGTTAGAATGCAGACAATATCAGGATTTGAATAGATCTAGTGCATATATGCCACTGAGCTACTTTGTATTTTATTATGAATATTGTTGTGAGTGTCACACATTCTGTCAGGTTGGAGCAGTCACCACATTCTGTCAGGTTGAAGCAGTCACCACATTCTGTCAGGTTGGAGCAGTCATCCATGTTTTTGGATGATTCTGCTAGTGGGATGCACTGTTGTTTTTGGCAGCCCTTTTAGATTTAGTCTTAGTTTTAGTCAAATTTGAGTCATTTCTGTATGTGATAGTTTTAGTCCTGTTTTAGTCGACGAAAAGTCAAAAAGATTTTAGTCTAGTTTTAGTCGACAAAAACTCAAAAAGGTTTTAGCCTAGTTTTAGACGTCGGTTTTAGTTAAAAAAATAAAAAATAAGTATAGTCTTTTTATGGCAAATATTTCTGATCTAAGGATTATGCATTACACACAGATAAAGTGGTAACAGTGGAATCAATGTTCATTACTCCAAAAACAAAAACATTCTTACTTCAACAATTGAGGCTTTATTTCTGAGAATTTGCAATGAACATACACATGCCCAAAATATGAACGATTGATGAGGAACACATATGCTTAACCTGACCTTGTCTGCCAGTGCAATTAAGATGCATATTATTTGTAAGAACAGACATCATACAACCCCTTTAACTTGTGCAAACATTATGAAACAAAGTAATTAAATAAATAAAAATCCCTGAGGTACAGTGAGGTAGGTTGCAAGTTATACATACTTGATGAAGTATGAAACAAACATGACACTTGAAGTTTTTGGAACAAAATAAACAAGACAACCCATACTGTATTGGGTCTTAAAGCAAATTCAATATACAAACAACAACAACAACAACAACGTTTAACAACATGAATTAGAGGGGGGGTTGTCTCACAACAAGAACAAACTGAGTATAATAATCACTATCTGTATCTGTACTAATAATAGTAACAGCTTGCTGTTAGCAAAATTAACCTATTGACCTCGATTCAGTTTGAGGAAAGCGCCTCTCTCTAAAATGGCTCTTGCTCTATTCCGACGGCCACGACTGAGGTCACCTGTAACGCTAAAGACTCTCAGCAAATGCTTGAGATGCTGGCATGGTCAGAAGATCCATGGCGATAGGTTTGAGGCTTGGGTAAACAGAATCTCCCTGTGTAGCCCAAAATTCAAGGGTAGTCTCTTCATTTGTAGGCTGTGACAGCTGCTCCTTGAATTTCTTTATTTCCTCCTTGACACATGGCTTTGAGCAGCTAGACCTGGATGGCCGGCTTGCTTTTGACAAGAATTTGAATCTGGTCCGCTTTCTCTCTGGTCCTTCTTTAGATTCTCTTTCTCCCTCCTCTGGCTCCTCATCTTCAGCCTCCTCCTCCCGTACAACTGGTGGCACCAAATGAGCAATGTAATCTTCTGCTTTTCCCAGAAGCGCCTGAATTCACTCGTCATCATTTTCAAGGAGTGCTTCAGGGGAAACTGTCGGGTCGAGGAAGCATGCAGCAGGAGAGAGGGGTGAAAACTTGGAGTCAGTGTCGTCAAGAAAGCAGCTGAACCGCTTGTCCATCTTTACCTTCATCTTCGTTGCCAGGGAAGCTAGGTCCTTGAAGCTAGAACCCTGGGCATGGGGGAACTCAGACAGATGACCTTGCAGGTCCAGAAGGGCAGGCACAACAAGGGATAAAGACTGTGTGTCGCTCTGGAGCAAATCTCTTAGAGCAGTCAGCCTCTGCCACTCACTTGGCAGTAGATAGTCCCAGCTCATCCCATCCGCAACTTGAACTACTGAGTCCTTGATTTGAAGAAGCCGTGATATCATCAGATATGTGCTGGACCATCTAGTGGGGCAGTCTTTGACCATAGTTAGTTGACACAGCTTCAGCAGTCGCTCAGTTGCCACCGATGACTTGCGGAAGAGCTTGACAAGCGCTCTAACTTTGCCTAGCAGTCGGTTGACACTTTCATCTTTCTGGATCATGTTCACCACGAGTTGCAGCGTGTGTACAACACAGGGGGTCCTATCTATGACTCCAAACCTAGATAGATAAGACAAAACACAGAGAAAAATATACTTTATTAATTGCATATAGGAAATTCAGTAAAATTGCCATGAACAACACCATGCAATACAATAAACAATAGCGATAAGAGACTATAACTTAGCATAACTCAATGTGACTGACATACTGAAATTGTTAAATAACAGCAAACTGAAATAATTTACCTTTGGTCTTCAACCCCCACAGAGTCTTCAGTGTCACTTGTCTCAGAGGATTCATCCTCCTCGGAGCTGGTGGATTCATCCAGTTCATTATGTTTGAATGCTGCAATCATGTTGCTTCCGTTATCAGTTATGACTGTCAGAATTTTGTGTTGCGGTATTCCCCAGTCCTCTGTGCATTGGTCAACACTGTTTTTTATACACTCTGCAGTATGTGGGTGGGCGATCTGGTCAAGTCTCAACAATATCTGCTGTGCTTTGTTTTCCACAGTGCAAAAAAAGCATGCACTAATTCCCAGAAATGATGCCGTAAGTCCCTTTTTGGTCCATATGTCCAGCCCAATTGTTATTTTGCGTGTTGCGGCAAGCCTCTCTTTGTACTTTTGTTTTTCGTCATCATAAATCTTGTCAACTAAGTTGTTTATTTTTGTTCTTTTGGGTATGGTCAGTCTCTTATCAAAGGTCTCCATCATGAGGATGAAATCTTCATCCTCAACTGTGCGAGCAGGTAGACCAGTACGTCCAATCCAAAGAGCGATCTCCTGTTCTTTGGCGCGTTGTTCCATGCACCGAGTCTGACTTATATTTGGATCCTGCAGTGAAGGCTGCTAGGATAGATGACTGTGTCTTGACGTTCTTTGGACCACCAGGTTTCTCTTGAGTTTTGGTCTCTGGGATCTGGGATCTGGTTGAGGAAAAAACAAAGAAGGGATACAATTACTCTATCTCTGTATACAACATACACCTCCTGTAAAGGTTTACAGGTGAATACAAAACAATCAAATGTAGGTATATCATAAAAGTACTCAAAGTACTATAAAAGAAATAGTCAAAATACTACCATGTTAATGTATCTGCACTGATGAGTTAGGTTTGTTTGTGTGTGTGTGTGTGTGTGTGTGTGTGTGTGTGTGTGTGTGTGTGTGTGTGTGTGTGTGTGTGTGTGTGTGTGTGTGTCCCAACTTTATTGAAAGCACAAGTTGTGGTTGGGGCTGCACAATGTCACTTTAGGCTAAAGCTAGCAGACTAGCAAAGCACAACTTGACCTGTTTAACATGTCACAACGTGCTGACAGAACATAAACACACAAATAGATGACCACAACGTCACTGAATGTAAACATGGCTAACACTAACGCTACAGAAGCCTGCATGCTCTTAATTTAGACACATGGGGAACAGTAACCGGTGTGAAATGCTACATTTTCCTCCATGTTTCAGTCACTCACTCACACATGGGCCAAGACAACGCATTACACTTGCCAAAAATCCCTGCATGTTCTACACTAGGCCTACAGTAACACACACAAGATAATGAACTGACGTTAGTGTAACAAAGCTAACGTTAACTTTAACCTGAAGTTAGCAGCCCATTTGTGCCAGGAATATGTGGAAAACTTACTATAAGCTTACTATGAAATTTATCACAAGCCGATTGTCGAGTAACATTGTATGTACACGATATGTTAACAGGACTAGTAACTTACCTTAGAAAAAATATCCGCGTGGTGAACCTTCAGGTGCCGCTTGAGGTTGGTCCTATTCTTCCCACCTACTTTGTGGCCACATTTGCCACCATCTCCCTTTACAGCACATTCTGTTTTGTTTTCTGCTGGATTATATATGAAATATGTCCATATATCTAAACGTCGATTCCGACCACCAAGCCCCTTTGTTGGCGCTGCCGCCGTGGTCCAACACCTGAGTGACTGCAGGTGAGTTTTAGCGCCGAACTGCGCTGGGCTGGCTGCATGCCAGGTTGGGGGGCGTGACCAAACAAGGGCATGATGCAGCAGCATTGCAGATACTTTTTAAGTTTAATTGACAGATTACATGCAAAATAAGCAGAAATGTCATCTGAATGTCTGACAGACCACCCACTAACGTTTTTGTCCATTCTCGTCTCGTTAACGAAAACTCACACGTTTCGTCATGTTTTAGTCATCAAAGAGACATTTATTTCGTCACCGTCTCGTTATCGTCATGAAAAAAAGGGTCGTCAACGAAATAATTTCGTCATCGTCATCGTTAACGAAAACAACACTGGTGGGATGTCTGAAATGCATATGATACATAACGTTTACTGTGGAGATTGAAAATACTTAATTCCTGTTTGTTATTAGCTATTAGAGGATATCAAACAATCTGTTTTCTTACAGATAGACAATACCAATCTCTCAAAGCATTTCTGCAACAAAAAAAAGCCCAGAAATATCACCTTACCATAATCAGTGTAGATGACAAAGCATACATCTTGGACTGTTGCAAGTTAAGGGAAGACATCTTCATCCACCTCCATGCATCGATGACGTCGTGCCGCGGATTACTGTACGGACATTCCCAAATGAGAAGCCCTGGATAAACGGCGAGGTCCGAGCTAAACTTAAAGCACGGGCCATCGCGCACAGCGGCGGTGATTTGGATGAGTACAGGAATTCCAGGTATGCACTCCGGAGAGCTATTAGCAGTGCGAAAAGACAATACAGGGACAAGGTGGAGTCGAACTACAAGGGCTCCAACGCCAGAAATATGTGGTCTGGACTAAAAACAATAACAGACTACAAAAGGACAACGAGTGGTGCTCAGGAAGTGTCTGCATCTCTCCCAGATGAACTGAACACATTTTATGCACGCTTTGAGAAGCCCCCGGCTGTGGAGGCACAAAAGGCCCAGGATCCCTGCTCACTGGTTTTAACCAGTGCAGATGTGTGTAGATCTCTGAAAAGGATCAACGCACACAGGGCTCCTGGACCTGATGGCATCCCTGACCGTGCTCTCAAGGTGTGTGCAGTTCAGCTGGCAGATGTGTTCACAGACATTTTCAATAGGTCACTGCTCCAGTCTGTAGCAGTCCCGGCTCCAGCTCAGTACAGAGGGGGGGGCAGCTGAAAACCGAGGGGGGGCGGTGAGTCACAGCATCATGTGAATAAGAGTAATACCCTGGACTCCTTTGCAACAAGGTGACTCAAAGTCACTTTCACTTCTCCCTGGCCTGTGCACCGGCTTTTCAAAAACTCTCGCGCAACTGTGAACTGTGCCTCAACCATGTCTGTGTTTGTTAAATCCAGTAGTGGTTTCACTTTCTCAGCCTCCAGGAAATTCACACTGGCGGGGTCCAAAGCGTCCAAAGCTGACATATATTTCCCGTTACGCTCGCTGAAACGTGCAGCCATTTCACTCAGAATAGAGTCGATGATGCCAAAAAACAGCCGCTTGCACTCTTGTTGAATGTCCACTTCGCGCTGCCCAAGGCTTTCACTCACCACGTAGTCTTGTAGCGTCCTGGTGGCCTGCCGCTGCCGTTTTGGAGGAGCAGGCACGCCGGCGCCATCACCTGCATCGCTGTCAGACCACAGTTTCTGAAATTCCGCATCTGATCGTAGATCCTCTATGCAAGAAGAGGCACTTTGAATGAGCTGGACTGCAGTGATTAGATCTGTTTCTTCGGCTTGCAGCATCCGATTGGCTGGGTCCATCAGCCCCAATAGTTTGTGCATCACACCGGTGAGAAATGTGAAGCTCCGTTCTGTAATGGCCTTGTGAAGTCCAACAGATTCAATTTTCACATCAGCACTTGCTCCCATGGTTCCGATCTCTTTCAGGAAGTCCACCAGTGCAGTGTGTGACTTCAGCACCACAGACACTGTGTCAAGGTGTCCGGTCCATCGCTGCTCTAACAGCCTTTTAAGCTTCTCTCCTTTGTACTGTGCGGCTACAGTGGGCTTTTTCATAAATTTATAAAGGGAATTGCACACTTCAAAAAAATCCCCAACTGCACTCTCTGAGAAAATAGCATGCACGATCACCAAATGTAATTGGTGGTTGAAACAATGGATGTAAGGCACTTCTCTGTTTAACTTATTTTGAATAAGCTTCTGCATGCCTCCCTCTCGTCCCGACATGACGCTGGCTCCGTCATAACACTGACTAAGAATTTTGTTTGCGTCAAGGCCAGCATTTGACAGTTCATCAAGCACAACATTAGTGAGTGACTGGGCATCACATTTGTCCGTTGTCTGCATTGATAACAGCCTCTCTGGCATTTTGTAGTCCTTGTCCATATAACGCACAACTATAGATACATTTTCACTGCCTGTCGGGTCTTTAGTTCCATCCACCTTGAGTGTAAACCATGACTCCCCGACATCTTTAACAATTTGCTCTGTTACGATCGTGCTCATCAGTTCAATGATGTGATTTTGAATATCATGTGATGTGTAAGTTGCGTTTTTTGGAATTGTACTGAAAGCCTTTGTAAGCTCTTGGTTTTGCCTCAGCGTGTAACCAAACAGGGAGAGAAACATTCCGCTTCCCAGTTCATCTCTGCTATTGACTGAATCCACTTCACCCCTCAGTGGCAGTTCGTTTGAGACAAGAAATTCAATTATGTCAACAATTGCAGACACATACAGGCGGTTTCGCGCAAGCTGATGAGAGTTAACCATGGTTGAAATTTCACTGCCTGTGTTGCATCGCATTTCCTTCTCTTTCCAGCTACCATTGCATGCTTGATGCTCTTTGCTGTTACTGTGCCTGCTAAATCCCTTTGCCTTATCATTAGCATGCTTCCAATCAGTATATCCAGTTCTTGTGAAAACGGAGTCACTCCCTCCAAATTTCCTGCAGGGAAAACAAAAGGCTGCATCCAATTGCTGCGAATATTCAAGCCAGTCTCTCTCGTTGTACCAATTAGCCGAAAATGACCATTTACAGTCATTATTATGCTGTTGCTTCTTTGGAAACCGCCTGAGATGAACCTGAGCTGGCTTGTCAACTCCGAGGTCCTCTGGTAGGCCTAAACCATGCTGTGAGTGCGACAGCGGGCTCTCCGGTCCCAGTGAACCCAGCTCACTCTCCTCACTGCGAGGCTGAACCCGCGGCTCCTCCCTCGGCAGGTGTTCCTCGTCCTCTCCGGTGCTCCTGCTGCTGCTGCTGCCAGGCGGCGGTGATGCCGCCGACGGTGTGGTTGTTTCTGGCTTTTTCAGCCATTTGCGAATATCCATTCTGTCCATAGACAGAGATGTATAAAATATTCTGAATGTCCGCTTGAATTAAAATAGCTGCTACGTTGCTTCGTTTGTTTTTGTTTTATGGCGGGAATCGGGATGACGCACTGACCGTCAGTAGGCTAACCGTCAATTTGACGTAGCCTAAACTGCGTAAATTGCAAAGCTGTTTTTTTATTTACCCATGCTGTTCATTTTGGTTTGTCAGTGGAGTTTTTGTTGTTTTTAACACATCATAAACTGTTGTAATAAAACTAAAAACAATAAAAAATACATTAAAAAAATACTATTTTGATTGAGGGGGCGGACAGTCCGCGTGAGGGGGCGATGCCCCCTCACGCCCCCCCGTGACTGGTCTGTAGTCCCCACATGTTTTAAAGAGTCCATCATTGTCCCTGTCCCCAAAAAGACAAAACCCATCTGCCTCAATGACTACCGCCCAGTTGCACTCACCTCCATCATCATGAAGTGCTTTGAGCGGTTAGTCAAAACTTTTATCACCTCCTCCCTCCCTGACTCACTGGACCCCCTGCAGTTTGCCTACAGAGCAAACAGGTCCACGGATGATGCCATCTCCCTCACCCTCCACACTGCCCTCTCCCACCTGGACCAGAGGAACACTTATGTGAGAATGCTGTTCATTGACTACAGTTCAGCATTCAACACCATTGTGCCCTCCAAACTCATCATTAAGCTCAGGGACCTTGGGCTCAACAGCGCCCTCTGTGACTGGATCATGAGCTTCCTAACGGGCAGATCCCAGGCAGTGCGGATGGGGAACATCACATCCTCCACCTTGACCCTCAACACCGGAGCCCCTCAGGGTTGTGTGCTCAGCCCTCTCCTCTACTCCCTGTTCACGCACGACTGCGTGGCCACACACAGCTCCAACACCATCATCAAGTTTGCTGACGACACGACCGTCATCGGCCTGATCACAGACGGCGACGAGACGGCGTACAGAGAGGAGGTCAGAGCCCTGACATCTTGGTGCCAGGACAACAACCTCCATCTCAACGTCAGCAAAACAAAGGAGCTGATTGTGGACTACAGGAAGAGGCAGAGAGAGGCACACACACCCATCACCATCGACGGGACTCCTGTGGAGAGAGTCAGCAGCTTCAGGTTCCTCGGGGTAAACATCCTCACATCAGTGAGGACCTGACATGGACACATCACACCAGGGTCATATCCAAGACGGCTCGAAAGCGGCTCTTCTTCCTCCGCAGGCTGCGGAAGTTCAACATGGACTACAGGATACTCTGCAACTTCTACAGGTGCACCATCGAGAGTATCCTGACTGGCTGCATCACTGCCTGGTATGGCAGTTGCACCGCCCTCAACCGTAAGACTCTACAGAGGGTGGTGAAAACTGCTCAGCACATCACCAGGACGGAGCTGCCATCCATGGAGGACCTCTACACCCAGCGGTGTAGGAAGAAGGCCGGTAGGATATTAAAGGACCCCAATCACCCCAACAACAGTCTGTTCTGTCTGCTGCCGTCTGGCAGACGGTACCGCAGCATCCGGACCAAGACTACCAGACTCAGAGACAGTTTTATACCACAGGCTATAAGACTGCTGAACTCCTGAGCTGTGTGAATGTCTACTCACATCTTTTTATAGTACACACATACATATATATATATATATTATACACATCTGCCATACATATCTGTTTATAGTACACATATCTATATATTATACATATCTGCCATATACATCTGCTATACATAATATATGCATCTGTCCATACCTCCTCATTCAACAGTGTAAAGTGTTTAAATACTTTCAATGTATTCCACATATGTATATATTTCACATCCTCAAATCTTTATTGTTGATATTGTAAATATTCTTCTCTCTTTTTGCACTATTTTATTTATCTTATTTGCACCATGTATGTGGAGTTGTTGGAGGAGCACGCGACATAAGATTTTCATTGCCAAAATATACGTTGTATCTGCTGTGCATATGACAAATAAAACCTTGAAATCTTGCTCATCGGCAGTGATGTCGGTAACGGATTAATCTAATCTGACCACTTTTTTCAGTAACGAGTAATCTAACGCGTTACTATTTCCCAACCAGTAATCAGATTGAAGTTACTTATCCAAGTCACCGTGGGTTACTGTTTGTCATTTTTCTCAGTAAAAACAGATATTTTTGCTTTCTTCTTGCGTCTCGAGGAGTGACGTCTATGCGACAATTAAATCGCGTTTTCAGCACGAGGACAACTCACGTGTAATACCACGCAGCGACACAAACGTAAACAATGGAGAGAGGAGAGAGATGCGCGTTTTCTAGCTGGAAATACAGTCACTATTTTGAGTTTGTGTCAGCTAAAGATGACAATATTAAGGTTCGTTGTACTCTCTGTGCTGGAGACAAAGTGCTATCTAGCTTCAAAAACACTACGACAAATCTGAAGAAACATTTGGAGTCGCAGCACGGCACAGTAAAACGTACAGAGCAAGTTCCACCAGGTGGCGCGAAGCAGACAGCTGCGACTAACGCAGGAGGTCCCCCACCACCCAAACAACAAAAGCTGGACTTCGGTGCAAAACCAGTAAGTGGGGGAGAGAAGTTGGTCGGGCAGTATGTTGGACTCATTTTTATGTTGAGGCGGCGGAGGGTGTTGTCGGCAGCTGCTGAAAGTACCTAATAAAGTAACTTGCAATTTAACTTACTTACTTTTAAAATCAAGTAATCAGTAAAGTAACCAAGTCACCTTTTAAAGGTATAATCAGTAATCAGAATACTTTTTCTAACTGTGGCAACACTGCTCATTGGTGACTTTCAGCACTGTGTTTTATGTTATAAGACACTTCTGTTGCACTGAAACATAACAATAAACACTTAATTTACAAAACGACTTTTAATACCCCTTTAATGAAATCGAACAACACAGACAGAACTTACCTGCACTGATGAATTCTGAGAAGCAGACTTCGTCCAGTTTCACTAGTTTTTTTGTCCCTCCACGTTTTACCTTTAGCAACATCTTGACCACTTAGGGCAAAAAGAGATAGCTTTTAGCAACACGTTGACTGTCACTGTAACAGTATTTGTGGTAGCCATGACGCTGTTTATCCCTGCTGTGCAGCTCTGCCATCTCTGCTTCATCTACTGCATAACCTCTGAGTGTAGTGCAGCGAAAAGGGACGTTTGGTTTATCTTTCTGTCTTCCTGTTATGCAGATAGTGATATTCAAACACCGCAAAAGTAACTCAAATAACCAGTTAATTACTGTAACGCGTTACTGTGGCGCATTACTCCCAACACTGACTAAGATGCCATTTACTGTGTCGTGTTACTAGCTACCTGTTATTTCAACAAAAATGTCGGGAAAAGTGCCTCACCTCGTCCACATTCCTTCAATGCAGATCGCCGGATTCGTCCGTTACCGTGGTAGCCGTTCAGAGTCTAACTTTAATGTAAAGTAAAATGCATTTTCGGTGTTGAAAGAACTACAAACACCGCAAGCTAACGTTAACTAATTTACAATGCACAAAAGAAGAAGTAGTGACGAGTATAAAGCTAATTTGCATTAGCCTAAAACATGGAGTAGGCTAAAATAGAACGGTCATCGAGTTACATTCGCCACGTTCACCAAGTTTAGGGCAAGCATTACATTCAGCAGTTAGTGTTGTGTTCTTGAATGGCTACAAAGCAAGGAGTCCAAGCGAAGTAGTAAGGTTATAATAAAGCTGATGCATTTTAAGTTGTGATGAAGATATACACTTGTAATGGCCTACTAAGGCCTATTAACATCAAACTTATATTTAAAGATTCGGATTCCTGGCCACACCAACACAGTGAGAAGGACACCAATATATGTATAAAATGATTTATTTATAATTCGAAGTTAGTTTAAAACAGTCCATGTATAGATATTTAAATGATATGGTTAGAATGATGTTCAATTTATCTAAACTACTCAAATACAAAATGCAGTTCAGACAAGGGGTTCAACCATACTCAAAAGTCCAATCCGGTTAATACCGAACTCCACTCTGGTTCCCTTTTTGCTGGAAGAAAGTGTCTTTCACTGTTCAAGTCCGGTTAATCCAGTGCCAGAGTTTGCACTTTGCCGGCCTGCCACACCGTCCGTCAGCCTCTGGTCGCGGAGCCCTCGACACACAAATAAGAGGGAGATTTAGGGCACACCAACACAACTCCGATTACTCAAAACCAACAGCAGAGAGCAGGAGAAATAGCTACTTCCCTTAATCTGGAGTCTGCACGCGTTGGATCGCCAGGGTGGAACGACAGTCTGGTCCAGTGGCGAAGAGGAACTGCGGGGGTCCGTCCTTTGCGAGTAGCAGTTAAGGGATCCGGTCCGGTCCGATCTGCGGCGATCTGAGGCAGTAACTGTGAGGAGAAAATAAAAACGCCCCGTCTAACAGGTAATCGGCGTATTTATGGGGGAGTGGATTTGCCAACTGGCGAATGGGATCGCTGATTTTCACTGGTTTCTGGTGTGTCAATTTGCAGTGTCTCTCTTTGTTGTGACAGTTAATTAGGGAGGTTAAACAAAGCATGCATAGGTTTATAAATAAAAAAGTTCATCGCTAAATAGCGCACAACAACCATCAAAAATCACAACATATAAAAAGGTTTAACCATCCATCCCACTGTCTAACATGTTGACTTCATTCCATGACACACTCTCAATATTGAGGTTTCTGGGTTTAGTGAGCCACATACTGCAAACAGGTACTGTCTTTCATTTCCACCCAAAGCCTCGACATGTGGCATCACACAATATGTATACTTTGTGAAAGACAAAAGGGACAGTCCCTTATGACATGTTAAATGTATATTTATGAGTGTGGCGCGTGTTGGTTTCTTGTTTGAGGACAGGCGGATGTCCTCGCCTCCTGGATCCATGGGTTCCGGGTCTGCATCCTATCACCTAATCCTTCTCCACACTTTTAGTCATGTGCAGTATCCAGGTGCCTGGCACCACTATCTCCTTCTGCCCTCTCTTGGGCCTCTAGGCCTCCTCCAACAACTCTGGAATGTGCAGTTAGTATTCATTGTGAATAAAGTAGCAGAATACAGTTTCTTTCTTATGTTTTAGCAAACCATAAACTCTGTTAAGAAGCTTACTTCTCTTCATAGTTTGAAACCCTCTCTGGTAGCATTTATACATAAACATGTCTTTATGAGCAAGCAATACAATTCAATAATATCCTTCACTAGGTAAACTTGCTAGGTTGTCCTAGCGAAAATAAACACACAATAACTTTAAGCTGACAGAAAATATAGTTAGCGATGTAAAACTGCACTTTTACCTTCCTCGGGACAAAGCCCAAGTGAAGCCTCGTGGTCGTGGCAGCAGAGCAGTTGATGAATATACACCAGAGCAGTGTGGTATCAGGCTCCTGAACACCCAGTGACTGAACGCCGAAATATTACTCCTCCAACAAGTATCCCATAACAAAAACGGTAGTCTAATTTAGAAATAAATTCCCAAAATCTAACCCTTTCACACCTTTGTTTCTAACTCCAGGTTATTTTACTCCAGAATTTGCTGTGTAGAGAGCATCATGACCGGCTACATCACGGCCTCGTACGGTACCGCCTTCAGCCATAAAGCTCTACAGAGGGTGGTGAAACTGCACAGCACATCACAAGGACAGAGCTGCCATCCATAGAGGACCTCTACACCCAGCCGCTCAGGAAGAAAGCCTACATGATTATCAAAGACCCCCATCACCCCAGCAACAAACTGTTCTGTCTGCTGCCGTCTGGCAGGCGGTACTGCTAAACTACACTTTAGCTGTGTATATGACAAATAAAACCTCTGAACCGTCTTCACAAGATCGGCCAATTTGGTTTGATTTACATTTTAGTGAGCAAGAAGAAGTGGACAAATGCAACACTTCTCTAAGTTATCTGTATATCGGTAGGACAGTGGAGAGTGATAGGAAAGTGGGAGAGAGAGTCAGGGTGGGATCCGGAAAGGACCTCGGGACGGGAATCGAACCCGGGTCGCTGGCGTACGGTGCAGGTGCAGGTGCCCCTGCCAGTCGCGCCACAGCCCTGGCCAACCTGTCTGTGTTTATCATGAAAATGCTAAGGAAAATAGTATTGGTTAGGTGATAGGTGGAATCTGAAACCTACATATAATACAGTTACAATAAAATATGTTTAAAATGAATTAGCTAATTTCTTAATCAGTTGAAGTCCTTTCTTGGTGAAATAGTGGTTAGTACTTAATAAGTGTTCATCACAATCAGTTGTGTACAACGATTCAATTTATCTGCAACTGATTTTAAACCATTTTAAATGTAGATTGTGATTTGGTGAAAAACTAATACATTCTTTGTCAATAAGACCCAGTATTATAGAAGTATGTAGCATAATTCTTCCCTGACTAATACTGTGCTACAAGCTATAAGTAGCTTGGAACGACACCAAAAAACATGGCGTCGGTGTGTGTAACTGGCCGCCTGCTGCTCCTACAGTGGCTTATGTTTTTGGTGTTCTTAACCCTTGCCGCTACACAGACCAAGTCTCTGCTGGTGTATGATCACCAATCTCTTTTAGATCTTCGACATAATGTCAGGTTTTTGGGTGCGTTTGAGCATGGTGGACATAAAACTGTGCCCCCGCTACTGGCGGTGATCCCGACTCACCTGTACTGAGCCTTGGCCCTACCTCCTCGGCGAAAGCGTCTCCGTCGCCGCGTTTGCTGCAGCCAGTGGCGGTTCTTCCATTAGGCAAACCTCGGCAATTGCCTAGGGCCTCAACCAAATAGGGGCCCCCAAATCTGACCATCCCAGTCACAGTAAAGACACAAAAAACGAATGTTAATTTGTTACTTAAGTGAAGTAAAAAAACAAAACACATTTCTAATAAAAAAACAAGAAATATCAGCATAATACCGAATTAATGTCTAAATAATAATTGTCCAAGCACACATACCCCCCTCCATTACTGTGCATTGACTAGTCCATAATATGATGACGTAGCAATAATGACGTGCCTTCAAACCAAAGCAGCGGGAAGTAAACTGTATGCGACTCGGTAAAAATGAAGCGGAGCTACGAAAGTGGTTATTCTAAAAGAAAGAGAGCAAAAGAGAGCAAAAGAATTGCAGATACACTGCCAAAATTAACGTCCTTTGGCTTTTTTACATCTCCTGCTGCTACAGCATCCGCTGTAGTAGCTCCTGAACTTGCTAGTTCTACATGCTCAGCAGGTATTGATGAGGAACATGTTGAAGTGGAAGGAGAGGTGGCTATGGGTGCCGAAGGAGAAGAGGTGGCTATAGAAGCCGAAGCAGAGGAACAGGTGACTCTGGATGATGAAGACGAAGGTGATTTAGTGGTGAGTAGTGCTAGGCCATTTACCACCAGCAGTGGAGATAATTTAATAATAGGCGACGACCCTGCACATTGGCCAGAAAAGTTAACAGACAGAGAGCGTTGTTCAATAGTACAGAAAGGACCAGTGCAGATACGAGGAGATTTCCCCCAGAACACTCAGGGCAGACGATTCACAAACACGTACTACAACATGAACATGAAGAATGGCGAAAAAATCCAGAGGTCCTGGCTCGTGTACAGCATGATGAAAGACCGCGCTGTTTGCTTCTGTTGTCGGCTGTTTGGCAATTGCAACAAGCAGCGGTTCAGCTCCGATGGCACAAACGATTGGAAAAATGTAGCAGCCTTCTTAAAAGATCACGCGAGGTCTGCCGATCATCTTGATAATATGGCTGCTTGGCGAACACTTCATCAACGGCTTCAAACAGGTAAAGCCATAGATAATGTGAACCAAGAGCTGTTTGTAAATGAAGTTAACAAATGGAGAGAGATTCTGAAACGACTGATTGCCATTATTACACATCTGGCCGAGCGCAACTTAGCTTTTCGAGGCCATTCAGAGAAGCTGTATGAGCACGGCAATGGCAATTTCTTAGGCCAAGTTCAACTGATGGCTCAGTTTGACCCTGTACTGAGGGGCCACGTGAAGAGGGTAGCTGAGAAAGCAGTCTCTGAGAGTTACTTCAGTAAAGTGATTCAAAATGAATTGATTTGCTTGATCGGAAGCTGCGTGACGAAAACAATAGTGGAGAGGGTGAAGAAGTCCAAATACTTCAGTGTCATCATGGACTGCACCCCAGATGTCAGCCATGATGAGCAGCTGTCCGTGGTGCTGAGGATTGTGGACTGTAAGCCTGGTGAAGGAGTGTCTATTCATGAGCACTTTGTTGGCTTTCTCGTGGCAGAGGACACAACTGGGAAAGGCCTACTCAAATTGTTTTTGGGACACCTGCAGACACTAATTTGGATCTTGCTGATTGTCGTGGGCAATCCTACGACAACGGCAGTAACATGCAGGGGAAGAAACAGGGGGTCCAGAGCAGAATCCTGGAGCTTAACAACAAAGCACTCTGTGTCCCATGTGCCAGCCACACATTGAATCTGGTGGTTGGTGATGCTGCCAAGTCTTCTGTGACAGCTTTAAGTTTTTTTGGACTGTTACAGCGACTGTATGCTATTTTCAGTGCTTCAGTTCACCGCTGGACAATCCTTCAAAAACACGTGACAGATTTTACCATTAAATCACTCAGTGCAACAAGATGGGAGGCTAGGGTGGAGTCCGTGAAAGCTGTCCGATACCAGCTGCCTGAAATTTTGGATGCCCTAACCGCTCTGAGGGAGTATGCTGAGGGGAAGCAGGACTCTGAATGTGCCTCCAATGCCAACAGCATTCACAAAGAGATGAAGAAATGGCCTTTTCTGGTGAGTACAGTTGTATGGTACAATGTCCTATTTCACATAAACAAAGTCAGCAAGCTATTGCAGAGCCCCAAGGTGTCAGTGGAGGTCATGAGGAGAGAGGTCCTTGCAGTGATAGGATTTCTGAAAGATTATCGAGAGGATGGATTCAACTCTGCTAAAACAGATGCCAGGGAGATAACAGAGAAGATTGATTTGGAGATGGCCTGGCCAGAGATGCGCCAGAGAAAGAAGAAAAGGCAGTTTGAGTATGAGGGGAGAGAGGAGACGGTGTGTACTGCAGAAGAGCATTTCAGAAGAGAGTTTTTCCTGCATATGGTGGACACAACCCCGGTCACAGTCAGGGAGAGATTTTCACACATAGAGGGTGTTTTTGAGCTATACGGCTTTGAGCCCTGGCTGAACAAGGTATTTGATTTGACAAAGTACATTCCTGTTGTATAAGGATCCTTGCCAAATGAAACACAGTGTAGTGAGTGTTTTTGTTCTAATGCTGTGTTTGTCTGTTTTTCAGGTTGGGTTCCATACAGCTGCTCACCACTTTTCTATGATATGAAGACTTTTGAGAAGACGACAACAGTAGGACTTTACAAATGCTTTCTGTCTCGCTCACACACCCACCCATTCACTCACACACTCAACCACTGCTTTGCCTGTCTCTCTGAATAATAAACATATAATTTTGGCAAATGCTGGAGCAATCTGAAACTGATTTTACTGTGGAGAGTTAAGACCATTGTTAGTGACAGTGCACTATTGGTTTATTGCGATTCTTTAATCTCAATTTAAAGCAAGGGTATTGGAATGGTTATTTGGTTGATGTGTGTGTTTCAAGAATGAGGGCCCCATGTCTATATTTTGCCTAGGGCCCCAAAATGGCTAGATCCGCCCCTGGGTTCTTGAACTGGATGACATAATGACCACAGTCACGAAAACATTGGCCGCGTTGCCTGAATCACCGCCAGTTTCAGCAGTTTTTGCAGGAGATGGGCTCGGAGCACGGAGATGTGCCGTACCATACAAATGTACGATGGCTGAGCAGCAGCGCAGTCCCCAAACGATTTTTTGAGCTCAGGGAATAAATCGCTCTGTTCATGCAAAGTAAAGGTAAACCCTTGCCTGAACTGTCAGATCCAAACTGGCTGTGTGATTTTGCTATGTTGTGTGACATAACCGAGCATCTCGCCCAACTGAACCAGAGGCTGCAGGGTCGCAAACAAGTCATCACGAAGATGTCCCACATGATCACAGCTTTCCAGCGTAAACTGCACCTGTGGAAGTCCCAACTAGAACAGGACAACCTTGCCCACTTTTCGGTGTGTCAGAGCATCTCGGCCTCAGTGCCTAGTGCGTTTTCATGTGCTCGGTTGGCTACCAAAGTGAGCCGGTTAATTACTGAGTTTGATCTGCGCTTCTCTGACTTTAAAACACAGCACCCAGACATTGCCATCTTTACCAATCCATTTACCACCAAGATTGACAATGTGCCCCATCACCTTCAGATGGAGCTGATAGAGCTTCAGAGTGACAGTGGCTTGGGAGCAAAGTTCCAGGATGCTGCAATCGAGGACTTTTACTGTCAACTGCCTACTGCTTCGATGCCACTTCATGCTGCCCGTGTTCTGTCAATGTTTGGGAGCACTTATCTGTGCCAGCAAATGTTTCCAATAAGGACTCTAAACAAGACTAAGCACAGATCACGCATTACCGATGACAACCTCCATGCTGTCTTATGGATTGCTACAGCACAGGACCTGAAACCAGACACTGACCACGGAAAAACGGTGTCAGACATCCGGCCAGAAAATAAATCGGGAAGAGGTAACAGATAAAAACCTGAATTAAAAATGTAATAAAATGTATGTACAAGAACAGTTTAATATGTGTGCATTTGATGGTTGTCCTTACATTTTGTTTTGTGTTTTGTTTTTTTCAGAACGAAAAATGGATGAGGATGGTGTGTGATATGGTGTCTCAGGCTGAGGAGGGATCTACCTCAAGGACAAGCAGCATCACCTCATCAACTTCACCCAAAACTTGACTAACATAGTGATGAACTGAGACAACCCTTACTGTTATTTTGAGTTAATTACATATACTACTTTGTATGTGTAGCAATGGGGTGTGGTTACAGGTGCATGTGTTCATGCAGCCAAATGTTAACTGCATTCAAACCACCTGTGTAGTTGGATGTATGCCCTTCTGCAAGGTTGTGTGCAGCCATTTGATTTGGTTAAATTCCAGCTATCCCACATGTTGTTAGCAGCTCGCAATTGTTTCCCCCGACTTTGATTAAAAAAAATGTTTTGAACTTAATAAAAATAATAATAATTATTATTATTATTATTATTATTATTATTATTATTATTATTATTATTAACCTATTTGATATTTCTCTTTATTAACTTGAAAAGTGTGATCGTTGATTGATGGAGTAATGTGGGTTTCATAACCTTACAAATTAAAAAGGTTTATGTTATAATAACAGAGAAATTAGCTAAAATATATTTTTACATATATATGCAAATGCATACAATTTTGTAACTTGAATAAGTAACAATTAAATAAAAAGCGTTATTTAAATATGTTGAGTAGTTACATTTATACTGTCTTACAGTTACAACCGGCCCGTTGAGGGTAACCATATTGCTGATGTGGCCCAATGTGAAAATGAGTTTGACACCCCTGCTCTAAGGGATTCCATGTGCATGTGAGCACCAACTAATTCCACTCTGTGCCAGGCTATAACACACAACGTTACCGGTGCATGAAAGCACACGGGCTAGCAATTTGCATGTAAACTTTCCGAGCTTCCATGACTTTTCTATCAGCAATTACCTAAAGTTAGCGGTTAGCCCAGCCAGGTATCTACCAAGAGTGTAGCTATACCTTTAGCTAACATTGTCACTCTCCACAATGCATTGAACTGTAACGTTGTCAGTCTCAATCTATCAGTAGGCTAACATTATGAAAGGGGCTAGCTCTATCAGCTAGAGTAGCCTACCAAAAGTTATCAGTAGCTGTTGGTGCATCTGGAAAGACGGATGGCACCGCATTCGTTGTCAGTAACTTGTGGTCCTTTAGATTGTGGGGTTTTTCGAAGTCGTCTGGTCTGAAATGATCACTACACATTCGCCACATAGCAAGATGCAGGTATAAAAAAAATATGGCTGTCGAAAGAGGAGCGATTATGTCAACAATGTGGAGGAACTGCTGTGGAAGCAGAGCAGCACTTCCGCACACAATGCCAAAAAGGTGAACCTGTACGGAAACAATTCTTCCCAAAATTCAGTAGTAAGCATCCTCAATTGTTTAAAAAGAAAATGAAAAACTCAAAACATTACTCGGGGACACTAAAGAAAGATGTGACCAGCTCTCAAATCTCACGTCTTTTTTCCTATTTTTCTATTTTCTTATTAAATGTATTATATAAATTGAATACATTTTCCTTCATTGTGTTCCTTGTAAAAAAAAATTAAAAATGTCGTTGTTGCTTATGTTCAGAATTAAGCAGTTTGTTTCAAATAAGTATTTGTGTATTGATGTTGCAACTGTCTTCTGTTTGCCTGAACAGAAGAAGTAGTACAATTTCCTGATTCCATTAGCACCAATCAGCATCAACATTAACTTCAAGAACATTTAACAATTAATGAATCATTATCCTCACAGAACTACACATTAAGTTATCAAAATGATTACCTGGATAGGCAGCTCTGAATTGTTTCTAGCTTCATCCTTGTGGAGAATAATGAATCACGTACTTAAAAGGTTCAGAATTAGAAAGTCTATTTTACTCCCTTTAATTTCAACAACCAGAGCTATCCAGTAGTTCCCAGAGCCTCTGCTCTCTCAACCTGCTCTGTCTCTTGATTTATTGCAAATTTGTACCACAAAATACAATAACACAGGGAGGTCATTATGAACTCATTTTCCCCGTGAGGAGGCCCGTGTCAAAATCAACTTACAGAAATAAAAACCTCAGGGCATTTCAGCAGAGGAGAAGTGATGTGTGTGTGTTTGTGTGTGTGTGTGTGTGTGTGTGTGTGTGTGTGTGTGTGTGTGTGTGTGTGTGTGTGTGTGTGTGTGTGTGTGTGTGTGTGTGTGTGTGTGTGCTCGTTATTTGCCGTAACCAATAGCACATTGGAATGGAATAGTGGAATATATTGGGTTGTATCTCAGTTACTTTAGTCTAAAGCAGGGGTGGGCAAACTTGCTTCAAAGAGCAGTAAACACGGGAAAAAGGACAACTCTGCAATTTGACCAGGTCTGGTCTACAGTCGAGGGTCAAGACCAGCGTCTTTCCTCTCTCGAGCTCGCTTCTGATGACCTGAGTCAGCGTATGAACGAGTTGGAAGATGCGTGCTCCAGCCTGCGGGATAAACTCCAAGCTCACTGCTAAAGTCCACAAGCTGGAGGGTCACAGCAGGACAACAAAACGTAGGCCTATGCATCCTCGGTCTGGCAAGTCTACCGGAGCTGGGCGCCCTACGGAGTTTTTCCCCACTCTACTCTGTATAGTCTTCGAAATGAGCCAGCGAACCGAATATAGGGATGTAATGTCGGAGCCAGTGATGGCATAGTTACCTTTAAAAAGTAATCTGATTACTGATTACTCCTTTAAAAAGTAACTTAGTTACTTTACTGATTACTTGATTTTAAAAGTAACTAAGTTAGATTACAAGTTACTTTATTAGTAACATTCAGCAGCTGCCGACAACACCCCCCACTGCCTCAACATAAAAATGACAACCAGTTTTGCGAATACTCACTTTATTGGAAGTGCATTTTTAACAGTAACGTCATCTATGTATCTCCTGACATTTAAAGTTGAACTTAAAAACTATTTCCTGAAATAAATACATGTTTTTATTAAATATAAAATAAAGACAGTCTTTCTTGACTTCACTTAACATAAATACATGTTTTTATTAAATATAAAATAAAGACAGTCTCTCTTGACTTCACTTAACATAAATACATGTTTTTATAAAGTATAAAATAAAGACAGTCTCTTTTGACTTCACTTAACATAAATACATGTTTTTATAAAGTATAAAATAAAGACAGTCTCTCTTGACTTCACTTAACATAAATACATGTTTTTATAAAGTATAAAATAAAGACTGTCTCTTTTGACTTCACTTAACATAAAAACATGTTTTTATAAAGTATAAAATAAAGACAGTCTCTCTTGACTTCACTTAACATAAATACATGTTTTTATAAAGTATAAAATAAAGACTGTCTCTTTTGACTTCACTTAACATAAAAACATGTTTTTATAAAGTATAAAATAAAGACAGTCTCTCTTGACTTCACTTAACATAAATACTTGTTTTTATAAAAACTAAAATAAAGACAGTCTTTCTTGACCTGACATATTTAACACTGAAATGTCAAAACTGAACATTGAACCTGTTGTTCACAGCATTAGAGCAGCAAGGAGTGGCTTTACAAAACCAAACACTGTGTATACGGTGGTGTATAACACCACATGTAGGCTGACATCATGTCTACTTTTGTTTCTTTGGCCTACTCTTATGTTGTAATCGCATGTTATGAGTGAAACAGTGGAGTGGGGCAAGCAAACCAGTAGTTGTACCTCATTAACAGAAGCTTCTCAAACCTCTTGTCATAAAGTATATTTCTTCTAGGCGTAAGCACCAAACCTCCCTGACTGAAAAGCTGCTCCACAGGAGCACTTGATGGGGTTGGAGTGATACTTCAAGAAAATGTTCTTTATGTTTGAAAACTGATGCAGAGTCTGACGGTCATAGGGTGACCTCAGGTAGTCCATGACTTTCTTTTTGTCTCCTCTGGCTCTGCCTCAAAAGTGAAGAAGTCCATCTCAGCTTGGCTGGCAGATGTGGTGGGCACACTGGCAGGGCTCTGTGCTGTAGGAGCAGTTGTGCGGCACACTGCTGTCAGAAGCTTGTTCACTCGCTCCCTACCTGCGTCTCTCAGCCATCCGAGTTTGAATTTTGGACAACTGACAGCTGCGAGAAGGGCATCTTTGTCATCAAGCACACCGGCAAAACGAGTTTGGATAGCCTGAAAAATATAACTGATATGTTTATGCCTACAAGGCCTACTATTTATTATGTCATTGAATTACTTGCAAACCATGCCTAATGTGGGATCAATATTATGGATTTAATTTAGTTTTAGGTTACTTACTGACATTTGTTTTTGTTTTAATCTTCTTTTGCAATGATAATGAATATTCTGTTCCATGTTCATGAATAGTGTGATGCAAGAAATTGTAACTAGCTTAAAGATGGAACATACCTGCACTATGGCATCTGGGAAACCTGCAGTCATCCTGGAGAGTGCATCTTTCACAGCCAGGGTCTTCTGCATCAGAACTTCAAGTGTGGGTAGTAAAGTCCCATAAGGACAGTCAGCTTGTAAAATGTCTAGTGCTGCGGTCAGAGGCTTCATGACGGTCCAATACTCATGCAGGAACTGGTACTCTGTCTTTGAAGCACTTAACTCCGAGCTTGGTGCACAGAGTATTCAGCTCACTCATGGGGATTTCTGTAATTCTCTTTACAGCATCAAAAAAGGAATTCCACCTTGTGGATGTTGGTACCAGCAGCTTTCTTTTGCTGACTTCCTCCACTGCTTCTTATCCAAGGGTAGATCTACTTGATTTGGTCCAAAGAGCTGTGCATTTTGCTGTGCTGCTCCTATACACAGCCTTGCTCTCTGCATGGGAAGTTAAATATTTCTCCACATCACTTGTGGACATTATGTTGATGGTGTATGAAACACACCTGTGGTGCGGGGGAAGAGACAGCTGGCCATCTGTAGAAAAGGCTATGGACTTTTAGGTTTACAAGTGGTTTTCCCTGTTTCTTTAATGCACTTCCTGAGTTCAGCCTTATGACTCTTATTTTGACATGGTAGTTCAGGATGTGACATCGCGTATTCCTCCACCACGTTAGTTCAGATGCCATGATTCAGAGTTACCTGACTTCAGAAAGTTTCCTTCATCCAAAGTAATCCTGGTGTTTGTGTGCATAAATTACCAACGTAAGTGACCAAATATTGCAGTTTTGGTTGAGTCAAGTGAATATTGATGCATATTTTGGTGTATTTTGTTTTATCCTGTAGTTATTTGGTAGATTGTGTCAAACCTGCCTAGCTCACATGCTGCCAATGTAATGCTAGTTTAACTACCTCAGATGTGTATAAGTGATTAATATAGTGCTCAGTGTGGTGTGAATTTAGTAGTAATGCCACAGACAGCAGTTGATTTATTGTATTTTATTTCCTTTGTTTAGAATCACGCAAACATGCGAACAAACCTGTACTTATGTATATACTGAAGTTTAATAGAAGAAAGTCAAGTTTAATCCACCCTCTGGCGTCATCCTTTCCAACCAAACCCCCCCCATTCAACATCTTCAGGGCTTAAGTAGTGCTCTGGCCGGCACTCCTTGATTGTGTTCGATGGAAACTGAACGGCGCAACCTATCAGTTTAATATACAGTCCAACCACCTGATATCTCCCCTACACCATCACTTTCATTATCAGCTGAAAGGATTTCTGACAGATCTAAAAAAGTGACATCATCATCATCTGTGGGGGTGGACTCTTCCTCCTCCTTTTCATCAACGGACTCTGTGACAGGCTGATAAACTTTAAATGCCTCACAAAATTTGATCCATTATCAGTCACTTTTGCAACTACTTTGTTGAGTAGTCCATATGAAGAGTGAATGTTTTCGATTTCTGCACCAATAACATTATACGTGTGTCTACCGCGAATTCTCCTACATGCCAATGCAGCCTTGTTGCGCTCTAATGTGGATCTACTGATCCAGTGGAGCATTACTCCCATATAGCTTCTGTTGTTAGCAGTCCAAATATCCGCAGTAGTTGAAAGTCAACCTCATTCAGCGCGGCCTTCAGATTTCTCTCCATCTCTGCATACTCCTTCTCCAGGTAAGAAGAAAAAGCTGCTCTGTAAGGCAGCTCGGCATTGATTGTAGTGGGGATCTTGCTTATTATGGCACGAAACGAGGGTGAGTCGATTGTGTTTAAGGGCAGCATTTCCTCCACACATACTGCCCGACCAACATATTCAACTCTCCCCCACTTACTGGTTTTGCACCGAAGTCCAGCTTTTGTTGTTTGGGTGGTGGGGGACCTCCTGCATTAGTAGCAGCTCTCTGCTTTGCACCACCTGGTGGAACTTGCTCTGTAAGCTTGACTGTGCGGTCCTGCCACTCCAAATGTTTCTATAAATTTGACGTAGTGTTTTTGAAGCTAGATAGCACTTTGTCTCCAGCACAGAGAGTACAACGAACCTTAATATTGTCATCTTTAGCTGACACAAACTCAAAATAATGCCTGTATTTCCAGCTAGATAATGCGCATCTCTCTCCTCTCTCCATTGTTTACATTACTGTCGCTGAGTGGTGGTATTACACGTGAGTTGTCCTCGTGCTGAAAACGTTACTTAATTGTCGCATAGGCCTGACGTCACTCCTCGAGATGCAAGTAGAAAGCAAAAATATATTTTTACTAAGGAAAATGACAAAAATAGTAACGCACAGTGACTTGGATAAGTAACTTTAATCTGATTACTGGTTTGGAAATAGTAACGCGTTAGATTACTCGTTACTGAAAATCATCTACATCTTGGTGCCAGGACAACAACCTCCATCTCAACGTCAGCAAAACAAAGGAGCTGATTGTGGACTACAGGAAGAGGCAGAGAGAGGCACACACACCCATCACCATCGACGGGAGTCAGCAGCTTCAGGTTCCTCGGGGTAAACATCAGTGAGGACCTGACATGGACACATCACACCAGGGTCATATTCAAGACGGCTCGACAGCGGCTCTTCTTCTTCCGCAGGCTGCGGAAGTTCAACATGGACTCCAGGATACTCTGCAACTTCTACAGGTGCACCATCAAGAGTATCCTGACTGGCTGCATCACCGTCTGGTATGGCAGTTGCACTGCCCTCAACCGTAAGACTCTACAGAGGGTGGTGAAAACTGCTCAGCACATCACCAGGACGGAGCTGCCATCCATGGAGGACCTCTACACCCAGCAGTGTAGGAAGAAGGCCGGTAGGATATTAAAGGACCCCCATCACCCCAGCAACGATCTGTTCTGTCTGCTGCCGTCTGGCAGACGGTACCGCAGCATCCGGACCAAGACCACCAGACTCAGAGACAGTTTTATACCACAGGCTATAAGACTGCTGAACTCCTGAGCTCTGTGAATGTCTACTCACATCTGTTTATAGTACACACATACATATATATATTATACACATCTGCCATACATATCTGTTTATAGTACACATATCTATATATTATATACATCTGCTTATACATAATATATGCATCTGTCCATACCTCCTCATTCAACAGTGTAAAGTATTTAAATACTTTCAATGTATTCCACATATGTATATATTTCACATCCTTAAATCTTTATTGTTGTTATTGTAAATATTCTTCTCTCTTTTTGCACTATTTTATTGATCTTATTTGCACCATGTATGTTGAGTTGTTGGAGGAGCATGGGACATAAGATTTTCATTGCCAACATATACGTTGTATATGCTGTGCATATGACCAATAAACCCTTGAAACCTTGAAACTTGAAACCTTTGAGGATGTTTAGAAAGCTCTGGATCAGCGTATACGACAGCGTGAAGAAGAAGAGTTGACCAACATCCTACAGGCCACTATCCACAACTTGATCAACTCTGTGCGAAGATGTGTGGCACTGCGTGAGGCAAATGGTGGTCACACCGGATACTGACTGGTTTTCTGACCCCCCAGTTCCTACAGTAGTAAATGTCTCATTTTTAAGATAAAATTGCAAGGCACAGCTTTGCAATAACCAGGCTTTCTAGTCAGCATCTTGATATGCCACACATGTGAGGTGGATGGATTATCTCAGCAAAGGAGAAATGCTTAGATCTTTGATTTCAGCTCATGAACAATGGGAGCAAAAACGAGTGTTTATATTTTTGTTCAGAGTATATTAATAAGCACAAAGTCACGTGTCCTAGTAAGGCTGCCATGCTAGCTGATGAATATGTGTTGACACATAAACGTATCTTTGGTGAGAGGTACAGTGGGGCAAAAAAGTATTTAGTCAGCCACCAATTGTGCAAGTTCTCCCATTTAAAAAGATGAGAGAGGCCTGTAATTTTTATCATAGGTATACCTCAACTATGAGAGACAGAATGAGAAAAAAAAATCCAGGAAATCACATTATAGGATTTTTAATGAATTAATTGGTAAATTCCTCTGTAAAATAAGTATTTGGTCACCTACAAACAAGCAAGATTTCTGGCTCTCACAGACCTGTAACTTCTTCTTTAATAGGCTCCTCTGTCCTCCACTCGTTACCTGTATTAATGGCACCTTTTTGAACTCGTTATCAGTATAAAAGACACCTGTCCACCACCTCAAACAGTCATACTCCAAACTCCACTATGGCTAAAACCAAAGAGCTGTCAAAGGAGACCAGAGACAACATTGTAGACCTGCACCAGGCTGGGAAAACTGAGTCTGCAATAGGTAAGCAGCTTGGTGTGAAGAAATCAACTGTGGGAGCAATTATTAGAAAATGGAAGACATACAAGACCACTGCTAATCTCCCTCGATCTGGGGCTCCACGCAAGATCTCACCCCGTGGGGTCAAAATGATCACAAGAACGGTGAGCAAAAATGCCAGAACCACACGGGGGGACCTAGTGAATGACCTGCAGAGAGCTGGGACCAAAGTAACAGAGGCTACCATCAGTAACACACTACGCCGCCAGGGACTGAAATCCTGCAGTTCCAGACGTGTCCCCCTGCTTAAGCCAGTACATGTCCAGGCCTGTCTGAAGTTTGCTAGAGGGCATTTGGATGATCCAGAAGAGGATTGGGAGAATGTCATATGGTCAGATGAAACCAAAATAGAACTTTTTGGTAAAAACTCAACTCGTCGTGTTTGGAGGAGAAAGAATGCAGAGTTGCATCCAAAGAACACCATACCTACTGTGAAGCATGGGGGTGGAAACATCATGCTTTGGGGCTGTTTTTCTGCAAAGGGACCAGGATGACTGATCCGTGTAAAGGAAAGAATGAATGGGGCCATGTATCGTGAGATTTTGAGTGAAAACCTCCTTCCATCAGCAAGGGCACTGAAGATGAAGCGTGGCTGGGTCTTTCAGCATGACAATGATCCCAAACACACTGCCAGGGCAACGAAGGAGTGGCTTTGTAAGAAGCATTTCAAGGTCCTGTAGTGGCCTAGCCAGTCTCCAGATCTCAACCCCATAGAAAATCTTTGGAGGGAGTTGAAAGTCCGTGTTGCCCAGCGACAGCCCCAAAACATCACTGCTTTAGAGGAGATCTGCATGGAGGAATGGGCCAAAATACCAGCAACAGTGTGTGAAAACCTTGTGAAGACTTACAGAAAACGTTTGACCTCTGTCATTGCCAACAAAGGGTATATAACAAAGTATTGAGATGAACTTTTGTTATTGACCAAATACTTATTTTCCACAATCATTTGAAATAAATTCTTTAAAAATCCTACAATCTGATTTTCTGGATTTTTTTTTCTCATGTTGTCTCTCATAGTTGAGGTATACCTATGATAAAAAATTACAGGCCTCTCTCATCTTTTTAAATGGGAGAACTTGCACAATTGGTGGCTGACTAAATACTTTTTTGCCCCACTGTATAATAGGAACACGTTCCAGAAAGCAGATTATTTGTCTTTAAGATTTGAATCTTAACCGCAAAAGTAATCCAAATGTCATTACTGCCACCAACAGGGTTATTGGTAAAAAGACTCGCAACTACAACATATTTGCATGATGGAGAAAATTAGACCCATGTTCAGCTAGTCTGTCATCTCTGGACGCTGATCCACATACCCTCTGCAGATATTGCCTGTATTTGCAGACTTCATCTGAGCAAACAAACTGTATATTGTGTGAAGAAAGCTGTTTCTGAAGATGCAAGGAAATGCAAATATTTCCCTGCGGAACATATTCAATCCCTTCAGCAAAACCCCGAAAGGAGCATCATTGACTCATGTATGGCAAGATCACAGGCAGTGACGGAGGGTGGTCTAGGCAAACAGTGTTGGCCTATCACGACTGCAACCATTTTGAATACAGTGCTGGCAAACTCACTCTTTAGCCTTCCCAGATGATAACATCATATTAACATTCATTTTTCCAGTGTGGAGGCCTGTCTTTCCTGCCTCTGTGAGGTGGAAAATATATAAACCTACATTTTGGATGTTCTTGTCAGGCGCTCTTCACCACGAGTAGACCGAGTAGACAAAGAGTCTATGCTTCTGTACACAACTGCAAATGTGATAACATCTGTTTTATAATTTATGACGTGCATCCTGTTCAGCTTGTATGTCTCTCACTGAACGCGTATCTGAAAATAAAATATACATTTCTTGCTAAACGCATTTTAACAGAGAAACTATCCTATTATGCTGGACACAAAAAAACTAACGGGTTTGGGCAATGTTTTTTCATTTCAAATTGAATGTTGACCGTCATGTGACATGGACACTTGCCATTAAAAAGGAATAGTGGGAGCATTTCAGAGGCGTTTTTGTGAAATGTTGCCCTGTTTATATTGGTAAATGTTAAATCTCCTGCTCTCATCGTGTGCTCCTCCTGACCTGCTGCAATAATAGCCACTAAGCAGAGAATAAAGAAAAATGAGCAGCTCCGATCTGTTTCTGAAACCCATCCTCTCCAGAGAATCAAACGATAAGGAAGGTATAACAGAGGAGGATGATGGGTAATTATGTTGGATTGAAGATATGCTTCACTAATCTGGCATCCCCCTCCCTTTTCATCTGACATTCTCTCCTTTTCTGTTCCTGACTTTAGTCTCAGAGTTTGTCATTATCGGCATTGTCCTCTCTTAATCTTTATCTCCCTCTCTCTCACGGTGGCAGGCTGTGATGAGTGCAGCGCAGGAAAAGTCTCACTGAGGGCGTTTAATTCATTTTGTTGGACTTCAGGCAGGTGTGTCGTGTGAGAGAGTGTGTGTGTGTGTGTGTGTGCGTGTGTGTGTGTGTGTGTGTGTGTGTGTGTGTGTGGTTGACTATTAGGTGTAACGATAAGAGCTGAAGAGTTTTTTCTTATGGAGATAGCATATGAAATAAAATAAAGACATTAGGCAGTTCATCAGTGTGGGGGTACAGTAGGATAGGATACATAACATATGATAAAAGTAATGATAGAAAATAAATTAATAGACAGAGCAGACAGATTTTTTAAAACTCGATTAATAATCCATAAGGAAAGTCATGAAATTGGGCCCTTAAGTATTACTGCTTGAATCTCTCTTCTGTTCTATTGTGTTACCAGTGCCACTTACAAAGGCATTCTTTGACTTCAATCAAGGGTTCAAGGTTCAAGAGTTTTTATTATCAAAAGCACAGTAGCTACAGTGTAGTTCCTAGGTCCTGAGCTCCTCCAACAATGCAACAAATTATAAATAGGACATAAGACAAAATAAGAATATAAAATCCAAACTAAAAAAAATAGTACAAAATGAGTAGGATAAATTAGAATAACATAGTGCAGGTTTGTTTTAGACCAGTCTACAAGTAGTGCAGATGAAGTATATACAGACACAATAAGCTAAATTATGCAGGGAATGTTGAAAGTGACCAAGTAATGCAGGATTCTGTTTACATGTTAATAGAATTAAATGTACAAGAACAGAATGTAGGGTTAAATATTAATATTGTACAGTGAAATCCAAATAAATGCTATTTGATCTACTAATAACTATACTAAAAAAATTGTGAGATGCAACCAGATAAATGTTTTGGGTTATGGAGGAACTTCACAGAGCTCAGGTGTTTAGCAATCTTATGACCTGTGGGATGAAACTGTCCAGTTGGCCAGACAGCAGCAGATAGAGCAGTTTGTTGCTGGGGTGATGGGGGTCTTTGATAATTATGTGGGCTTTATTCCTAAGCCACTGGGAGTATTGGTACTCCATGGATGGCAGCTCCGTCTTGGTGGTGAATCATGTGCATATCCATACACATCCATGTGCATGTATGACTTATTATGAATGTGTGCATCTCACCGTACGTGTGAGTATTTTTCACTTGCAGTTGAATGTTTGTGTATTTATGTGTGTGTCTTTATGAGTGAATATGTGTTGGCATTTCTGGGTATGTGTTTTTATGTGTGCTTGTGTTAGAAGAGCTGCAGAAGTTAAATTGCTGACTGTAGTAAATTGTGCGTTCTCTCCCAAGACTCCACAGCAACATTTCCACTCTGGCCATTCTGCTAAAGCAGCTGGTACACACAAGCAAAATAGCCGGAACTACTATCCCAACCCTTCACTTTCATTATTCATCTGTGGAGTTTTTTTCACACAGCTCCACACGTTCACACCTAGGAGTTGCCACAGTCCAACCACAGAGTTCTGCTGCTCCACCAGCTGCTCTGCACATACTGACACCTCATATTCTAAATGTCTGCACTTAGTGGTCTCCAATATGAGCTGCCTGTACCTTTAGGCAAACAAAGTGTAACATCCCATCATGTCTGTTCATTTATTTATGTCATGTTTAGACTTCAAGTTTGTTCATGTTTTTTGAGGTGTTGCCTCTTAATGAGTGATTTTTTTTGTTGTACCTTTTTATCATTTCAAGTAAAAACTTTTTTTGAACTTTGAAACTTTGTTTGAGTTGTGCATTTGATTCCCAGTGTTTGACTCACGCTCTTAAGAGAACAAACTGGCCAAAGTTACTCAAGGCGCAGAAGGCTAGGCTAACCATCCATGCTGAACTGCTGTCCTCTATCAACCGAGGAATGAGCGACCTCATTAATCTTCAGGTTGAATTCCAGTCAGCTGTAACCAACCAAGTGAATCAGGTGGCAGTTCAAATGCAACGAGTTCTCTCGCACCTCGAAGCTGGTTCCTCTGCTGCTACAATGCCGGCTCCACCATTTGATGCTGCTGCTTTGAATCACACTCCCCTGCTTGGATCAACTCTTTGTCTGGCCCTTCTGTAAAAGTTTTGGGGGACTCTTGGAACTGTCGACCCTTTCTGGTACAGTGTGAACTACATTTTGCGAATAACCCTACAGCCTTTTTTTCGGACCAAGCTAAAGTAGCTTTTATGTTGTCCCACAATTCTGGTAGAGCGGCTGCTTGGGCTAAAGCCGAGTGGGCAAGACATTCCCCCATATGTCAGTCACTGAACATGTTTACCCAGACTCTAAGCCATGTGTTTGACCACTCATCCCCCACCAGAGAATCCTCACGTGTCATCATGCAGATCAAACAGGGACTACAGAGAGCGACAGATTATGCAATACATTTTCGTACCTTAGCAGCAGACAGTGGGTGGAACACCCCCGCTTTGATTGACAATTTCATGAATGGTCTCAAAGACTCCATAAAAGATCCCCACCCCATGAATTACCCACAGATCTTGACTCCATCATTGACATGTTAATTCAAATTTATAACAGACTTAATAAAAAACATGAAGAGCCAATTCACATCCTCCGAACCACATGGGGCGCTCACCTGCTCTTTGACACCCTTGGAGCTCCAGTCCACCTTCCTCAGCATCGCTCAAGGAACCAGTGCCCTCTGATTCACCGGGGGAAACCATGCACCTTGGCAGAGCCAAGATCTTACCAGAGAGGCGGCACCGATTCCAACAGGGATGCTGCTACTACTGTGGACAACAGGGTCATGTGGTTTTCTTTCCCTCCATGTTCACAGTAGAGATTCAAGTGCATGACCAAACGACCATTTCTGTGGGGAAATTAGTCGATTCAGGGGCAGACAAAAGTCTGATGGACTGGGGTTTGGCTAAAAGATTATGCATTAAGACTGATACTTTGACTTCCCCTGTTCATGCCAGCGCCTTAGATGGCAAGTTATTATTTTAAGAAACTCATGTAACAGAACCTGTCCAATTTACCATTGACAACACAGGAATTTCCATTAATTTAACTCTGCACTGCACCCCGTGATTTTGGGTTATCCATGGCTGGCATAATCTGAACAATGACTGGCGATTAGGAGGGTTAATGAGTGGGGCCTGGATTGTAAACTTACCTGTTTAAACGCTCTTAGGCCCTCCACAGAATCTGAAAAGGGACAGGACAAGCCCACTCAGAATAAGCTTGACCTGACAAAAGTGCCCTTTTGTTATCTCGACTTAAAGGAAGCGTTTAACAAGACTAAAGCCTTGACCTTATGAATGCCCCATTGACCTGTTGCCTGGATCTTGGATCCCTAAATGGAGACTGTAATCTCTCTATTCCCTGGAAAGGGAGTCCTACATTGACTCCTCTCTAAAGACTAGAGACATCAGACAGTTCTCTTCCTCAGCAGCCGCAGGGTTTTTCTTTGTGGGTTAAAAAGATGTTTCACTCCGTCCATGCATTGACTATAGTCCCCTTAATGAGAAAAAAAGTTCAAAATAGATACCCAATCCCACTCATGTCTTCAGCCTTTGAACTTGAACTTTGAACTTGCAGGATGCAAAACTCTTTACCAAACTGGACTTGAGAAATGCTTATCATCTTATTAGGATATGAGAGGGGGGATGAGTAGAAGACTGGTTTCAACACTCCCAGTGGTCACAGTGGAGTACCTGGTCATGCCATTTGGAGTAGGTGAACTGCAGGGGGTCCAATCAGCTTCTTTTCTTGAGTTTTTTGAAAAGGGTTAGGGTTAACCCTCTGTTTACTTCTCGCTCATTGATGGAGAGAGACTTTGATGGGCAAAATGCCCAAGTATATGAAACTAGTGAAATACCTGAAATAAACTTTTATTTTTTACCAAAATCTAACATCTTTAGATGGCAATATTGAATATTTATCTGTAACTATTCAAAATTATCTTCCTGGTGTTTTGCTCATTGTAAATACCAGACTATACTGTTTAATGGAACATAATGCAGTGACTGTTCTATCAGGGAGAGTTGCAGCAGCTTCTACAGAGGGAATGTTCTGTTCCCACAGTCTAAATGTATTCCACAAGAAAAAAAGGAATCACATCGAGCCAACTGGGTATCCTTAAATGTCAAAAATACTTCCCAAAGATAGACTTGGACATCTCTCCCACACACAGGAGGCTTACAACTCAACTCCCATCATGTGGGAGGTGAACACACCATCTACAAATATGAAAGCAACATGTGAATACAAGCCTGAAATCGAAGCATGCGCCAGATATCCAGCCAGAAGGCACCAGATGGAGACACAAGATATGGGAGTAGAGAGGCTTATCAACTTTCAACTTTATTTATAAAGCCCTTTAAAAACAGCCGCAGCTGAAACAAAGTGCTGCACATGGATAAAAACACGTAGCACAAAACACAAAAACAATATAAAAACAACAATAAAAAATCAATAACATATCAAAACAACAAGACCATGAAACAATATAGAAATATAGTCTCATGCTGGGTTAAAAGCCAAGGGATAGAATTGGGTTTTAAGACGAGTTTTAAAAATGGGCAGTGAAGGGGCTTGTCTAATGTGCAATGGGAGGTCATTCCACAGATTAGGACCGGCAGCGGAAAAGGCTCTATCCCCTCTGAGCTTTCGTTTAGGCCTTGGTACCTCCAGGGGCAGCTGATCAGCTGACCTGAGGCACCAGGCAGGAGTGTAAGGATGGAGCAGCTCAGAGAGGTAAGGCGGGGCGAGACCATTTAAAGAGTTAAAAACAAATAAAAGAATCCTAAAATGGACTTTAAAATGCACAGGCAGCCAGTGGAGGGAGGCTAAAATGGGAGTAAAGTGCTCCCTTTTACGTGTTCCAGTTAGGAAGCGAGAGGCAGCATTTTGGAATAACTGGAGACGTGCGAGGGAGGACTGGCTGACTCCAAGATAAAGTGCATTACAGTAATCCAGGCAAATGTAATAAAGGCGTGGATTACTGTTTCAAAGTGACAAGGAAGGGCTTCACCTTTGCCAGCTCCCTAAGATAAAAAAAAAAGCTGGACTTCACTATTGCACCAATTTTCCGGTCCAGTTTAAAATCTGGCTGTCATCAGCGTAACAATGAAAAGAGATACCATGCCTCGTGTCTGGGACCAGACACACACTGCACCAAATTAAAAGAGTCAATAAGGCTTAAAAAGTCCTTCACCAACGGCTTGTCAGGACAACACACATGAATGTTAAAATCACCGACAAGGAGGACACGATCATACTTGGGCATAATTTCAGCCAGTAGAACAGAGACGTCATTTAAGAAGTCCTTGTCCATTGTATTTGGGTGGTCGGAAGATGACGGCACACAGCACAGGATCGGAGCGATCCACCTCAAATAACTGTGCCTCAAAACTGGAAGAGGAGGATGAGACGGCGCGCTGCTTACATTTATAATCAGTTTTATAAACAGTCGCCGTTCCTCCTCCACGACCCGACGTCCGCTGGGAGTTAAAATAAGAGCAGCCAGCCAGTAAAAGTTCGATCAGAGGGCTGCACTCACCGGCACCGATCCAGGTCTCTGTCACGCAGAGAAAATCCATGCCGCGAGAGTTGAAGAAATCCTTCAGGATAAACGTTTTGTTTGCCAGTGATCTGGCGTTCACCAGGCCGATACTGGCGGGCGCCGGGGGCTGCGGTTCGGTGGATCTGCGAGACCGTGGCAGCACCTTCAGAAGAAGCGCTGGGAAAGCCGAGGGGGGGCAGGGGCGGCGGGGCTGGAGTTCCTCAAATGTTCCGGTGACAGGTACCAGGCAGGCATCGATGGGATCCAGGAAACGCCGGAGCACAACGAAAGGATGGATTAATCCAAGTCCTGTCCGGGAAATGATCGAAGATCCTGCCAGCCAGGCTTTAAGCTTCACCAGCCGACCGCTGCAGCCAGGGGCGGATCTAGCCATTTTGGGGCCCTAGGCAAAATATAGACATGGGGCCCTCATTCTTGAAACACACACATCAACCAAATAACCATTCCAATACCCTTGCTTTAAATTGAGATTAAAGAATCGCAATAAACCAATAGTGCACTGTCACTAACAATGGTCTTAACTCTCCACAGTAAAATCAGTTTCAGATTGCTCCAGCATTTGCCAAAATTATATGTTTATTATTCAGAGAGACAGGCAAAGCAGTGGTTGAGTGTGTGAGTGAATGGGTGGGTGAGTGAGTGAGTAACAGGAAAAACAATGGGAGAGAGAGAGAGAGTTTAGGTTTGCAGGTAGTTAAGTCATCTTCAAATGTCAATTTTCCATGTTGCCTTCACCATTTCATGTGAGTGAGTGAGTGAGTGGCAAAACAGTGTGTGTGTGTGTGTGTGTGTGTGTGTGTGAGAGAGAGAGTGAGAGAGAGAGAGAGAATGTGAGTGAGTGAATGAGTAAGCTGTGTGTGTGTGTGTGTGTGTGTGTGTGTGTGTGTGTGTGTGTGTGTGTGTGTGTGTGTGTGTGTGTGTGTGTGTGTGTGTGTAAAGGAGTGTGTGAGCGAGACAGAAAGCATTTGTAAAGTCCTACTGTTGTCGTCTTCTCAAAAGTCTTCATATCATAGAAAAGTGGTGAGCAGCTGTATGGAACCCAACCTGAAAAACAGACAAACACAGCATTAGAACAAAAACACTCACTACACTGTGTTTCATTTGGCAAGGATCCTTATACAACAGGAATGTACTTTGTCAAATCAAATACCTTGTTCAGCCAGGGCTCAAAGCCGTATAGCTCAAAAACACCCTCTATGTGTGAAAATCTCTCCCTGACTGTGACCGGGGTTGTGTCCACCATATGCAGGAAAAACTCTCTTCTGAAATGCTCTTCTGCAGTACACACCGTCTCCTCTCTCCCCTCATACTCAAACTGCCTTTTCTTCTTTCTCTGGCGCATCTCTGGCCAGGCCATCTCCAAATCAATCTTCTCTGCTATCTCCCTGGCATCTGTTTTAGCAGAGTTGAATCCATCCTCTCGATAATCTTTCAGAAATCCTATCACTGCAAGGACCTCTCTCCTCATGACCTCCACTGACACCTTGGGGCTCTGCAATAGCTTGCTGACTTTGTTTATGTGAAATAGGACATTGTACCATACAACTGTACTCACCAGAAAAGGCCATTTCTTCATCTCTTTGTGAATGCTGTTGGCATTGGAGGCACATTCAGAGTCCTGCTTCCCCTCAGCATACTCCCTCAGAGCGGTTAGGGCATCCAAAATTTCAGGCAGCTGGTATCGGACAGCTTTCACGGACTCCACCCTATCCTCCCATCTTGTTGCACTGAGTGATTTAATGGTAAAATCTGTCACGTGTTTTTGAAGGATTGTCCAGCGGTGAACTGAAGCACTGAAAATAGCATACAGTCGCTGTAACAGTCCAAAAAAACTTAAAGCTGTCACAGAAGACTTGGCAGCATCACCAACCACCAGATTCAATGTGTGGCTGGCACATGGGACACAGAGTGCTTTGTTGTTGAGCTCCAGGATTCTGCTCTGGACCCCCTGTTTCTTCCCCTGCATGTTACTGCCGTTGTCGTAGGATTGCCCACGACAATCAGCAAGATCCAAATTAGTGTCTGCAGGTGTCCCAAAAACAATTTGAGTAGGCCTTTCCCAGTTGTGTCCTCTGCCACGAGAAAGCCAACAAAGTGCTCATGAATAGACACTCCTTCGCCAGGCTTACAGTCCACAATCCTCAGCACCACGGACAGCTGCTCATCATGGCTGACATCTGGGGTGCAGTCCATGATGACACTGAAGTATTTGGACTTCTTCACCCTCTCCACTATTGTTTTCGTCACGCAGCTTCCGATCAAGCAAATCAATTCATTTTGAATCACTTTACTGAAGTAACTCTCAGAGACTGCTTTCTCAGCTACCCTCTTCACGTGGCCCCTCAGTACAGGGTCAAACTGAGCCATCAGTTGAACTTGGCCTAAGAAATTGCCATTGCCGTGCTCATACAGCTTCTCTGAATGGCCTCGAAAAGCTAAGTTGCGCTCGGCCAGATGTGTAATAATGGCAATCAGTCGTTTCAGAATCTCTCTCCATTTGTTAACTTCATTTACAAACAGCTCTTGGTTCACATTATCTATGGCTTTACCTGTTTGAAGCCGTTGATGAAGTGTTCGCCAAGCAGCCATATTATCAAGATGATCGGCAGACCTCGCGTGATCTTTTAAGAAGGCTGCTAAATTTTTCCAATCGTTTGTGCCATCGGAGCTGAACCGCTGCTTGTTGCAATTGCCAAACAGCCGACAACAGAAGCAAACAGCGCGGTCTTTCATCATGCTGTACACGAGCCAGGACCTCTGGATTTTTTCGCCATTCTTCATGTTCATGTTGTAGTACGTGTTTGTGAATCGTCTGCCCTGAGTGTTCTGGGGGAAATCTCCTCGTATCTGCACTGGTCCTTTCTGTACTATTGAACAACGCTCTCTGTCTGTTAACTTTTCTGGCCAATGTGCAGGGTCGTCGCCTATTATTAAATTATCTCCACTGCTGGTGGTAAATGGCCTAGCACTACTCACCACTAAATCACCTTCGTCTTCATCATCCAGAGTCACCTGTTCCTCTGCTTCGGCTTCTATAGCCACCTCTTCTCCTTCGGCACCCATAGCCACCTCTCCTTCCACTTCAACATGTTCCTCATCAATACCTGCTGAGCATGTAGAACTAGCAAGTTCAGGAGCTACTACAGCGGATGCTGTAGCAGCAGGAGATGTAAAAAAGCCAAAGGACGTTAATTTTGGCAGTGTATCTGCAATTATTTTGCTCTCTTTTGCTCTCTTTCTTTTAGAATAACCACTTTCGTAGCTCCGCTTCATTTTTACCGAGTCGCATACAGTTTACTTCCCGCTGCTTTGGTTTGAAGGCACGTCATTATTGCTACGTCATCATATTATGGACTAGTCAATGCACAGTAATGGAGGGGGGTATGTGTGCTTGGACAATTATTATTTAGACATTAATTCGGTATTATGCTGATATTTCTTGTTTTTTTATTAGAAATGTGTTTTGTTTTTTTTACTTCACTTAAGTAACAAATTAACATTCGTTTTTTGTGTCTTTACTGTGACTGGGATGGTCAGATTTGGGGGCCCCTATTTGGTTGAGGCCCTAGGCAATTGCCGAGGTTTGCCTAATGGAAGAACCGCCACTGCAAGAACCTTTCCACACAGAGCTTCTTGACGGATAATGCAATGATACGTTATCAGAGGTGTGTGGCAGTTACTTTTTTGCATTTTGTCCTTCATTAGTCCAATCAAGCCTGTATTCGTTCCAACACATTGCAGGTGCGCCATCCGTAGTTAGCCCCACCAACTTTTCCAAGGGTAGTTTATTTTTACTCACAGACTTCTCCACCGCATCAAAAATGTCTCTCCCCATTGTCGTCCCATGCATGGCAGCTACATCCAAGAGCTCCTCGGTGACAGAGAGGGCCGGCCTCATGCCTCTTATCCAAATGGATAGCTGGGCTGTATCTGTGTTGTCTGTGCTTTCATCAACAGCGAATGAAAAAGCCTGATAATTGCATGCCTCTACTTCGGCCAGATTTCCTGCTAGTTCCTTAACCAGGGACGCTGGAAGTAGGGGTGCTGAGGGTGCTGCAGCACCCCCTGGTGAAGGACTATTGCAACACTGTAACACTGACGTAGTAAATTAATCATTTTTATTTTCAACTTTTTACTTTTCAAAATAAAAACATGAATTTTCTACTTTTACCTAATCGTGATATTTTTAGTTTCCCGTCTCATTTGTTATCAGGCTATTTTAAGAAATGTAGTTGGCTAATTGCTTATGTCTTGTTTTACTTTGTAGTTCTGTAAATGAGCGCAAGAGGAGGGTGGCTGTTCATGCTGCAGCTGCTGTTGTGTGTGTGTGAGTGAGAGTGAGTGAGAGACAGACGAGAGAGAATGTCGCATATAACGACAGGCCTGGATTTGCCTGTTGGTAAAACAGTTATCAGTTAAGTCGCTCAATAAATGCACTTATTAGGAATAAAGTCTGTGTGTGTCTCAGTAAATGTATACAGTAGGCTATACTACACGCTGGCCATCTGATGTATTCAAAACTATTGTAATGTTATGATGACAGATGTGTTGTTATAAGATAGAGCTAATTTAAGTAGCCTATTGTAAGTTGTAGCATAATATTGAATCTAGCTCATTTTTTGCTCCGTTGAGCTGCGTTTGGTGTGACGTCATCGTCACCGGGTGACGTCACTCAGCACCCCCATGTCATGTATAAATGTATATTGCATTAATGTTTATTGTGTGTTTCACTCAGCTGTTACGGTGTGGATGGATTCGAATACATTTGTGAAACATCAGTCCAAGAGTCCGACGAACCCTGTCTGGAGCCAGAGTTCAATTTCACACGCAAGCTAAATCTCTATTTCGCTGAGACAAGCTAGCGGGGGCAGCTACGATGGGGCGCTTGGTACGGTTTTTACCCTAAACATGGCAGAAAAGCGAAAGAGAAATTACTTTTTTCACAATAATTGGGAGGAAACTTTTTTTTTTCAACAGTGAAAGATAAGTGCGTATGTCTCATTTGCGGGCGGCTGTGGCGACGGCAAAGCGGCACAATGTGGAGAGACACTTCAGTAGGCTACGTGTCACAAAAGCTACCAGGCTAACTACCCACCTGGCAGCTCAATACATGCAGAAAGAGTTAAAGGCAACTTTGGGCAAGTGTAACTGGTGTAGTGATGTATCAGGTATATATTTCACCAATAATCCTTTTCTGTTCATGTTTTGTTGTTTTCACATGTTTTTGTATTCATTTCTGTTGGATGAGCTTTTATTTTGAAATTACGTGACCTCACTTCCTAGTGAGTTCGCGCCATTCCTGTCAGTCAGCGTTCTGCTCCCAGAGGAAAGGTAAGGTTATACCAGTGCCTTGTCAATAATTTGTTAAAATGGGATGAAATGCTAGACAGAGTCGCAGTTTTTTTGTTCAAACAGTTCACAAATGATGTACTTTACTTTCATGATATATATTAGAGTGTATGTAATTATTTATGGAGTACAGCACTTTTGTGCAACAGGCTACGCTACCATTCTCAAGCTATGCTAAGAGCATGGTAAGGTTTCTCATGCAGTCTGCGGTTGTCTGCTTTTCCCCTTTAAAGATGTGCATGGGATCAACCTGGCTTGTGAAGTTGCCTTGCTGTACTGATATTGGATGTTTCACACAGGTATGTGAGCTACTCCATTATGTTTGTTTATGTACGTTGTGTATGGTTGATTTCGGGTTTTTTTTGGGTTATACAGCATGAATGCTAATGTATGTTCCTGTTCATTTATATTTAATATAATTCATAAAATACAAACATATTGCAGCTGTGAGTGGATACATTCTAAAAATAATGTTTTATTTGTAACTATCAGAGATATATTTTGTTTTGGTTATTCAACTGATTGTTGTGACAATTTTATTCTCATTTTAAGATGATTTCATTTGTATTTTATTTTTCATGGTATTTTATGTTGTTTTAGAAACAGAGTGGTAGTGACATGCAGTCAGCGTTGCGCTCCCAGAGGAGAGATGTGCATGAGATCAACCTGGCTTGTGAAGTTGCTTGCTGTACTGATATTTGATGTTTCACACAGAGAATAAATTCCATCCCCTGGCAAAGTGAGCAGTTTTCAACGTCTCCTTCTACCATTCAAACACAACGCAGAGTTTGGTAGCAGGGTCAGGCCATGCCGGCTACATTGGTGCCGTGACCCGGATTTAACAAGCATCGGTGCCATCCCGATCACCGTGGGGAGCTCATCCTACTCAACGTTATTCCAAGTTGGTCACTTTCAGCCATGTGGGACATTTTGTGTGGTTTAATGAACAATTAATCTGTACAGTCAAGGTTTTTAAGAGTCTAGTGGAAAGACTGAAGTTGGAATTATTTTCTGGTGTGTGATTTTATGTGCCTGCAATTTTCTACTCTTGTACATTTGCATATGTCATGGATCCAGCAGCTACTCCAGAGGGGGCTGGGGTTTCAGAAGGGGAGGTTTACTCCAGCGTAGGCTTTGGGAGAGGGTGGTTTTTGACTGATGAGGTCCATACACCTAAGGTGGGTGGGTTGGGAACCCCCAGGTTTTGTTCCACTCGCGTCAAGGTCCCCCCCTGTGAGTTGCAAATCCCGAAGGAAGTGTCTCATGTTGAAGCCCAGCAGGCAGCGCCCCGTTTTTAATTCAGCTCTCTCATTTCCGAATTGGCCAATCAGATTGCTCAGTCTATAGCAGACAAACTACAGGGTGACAAGAGTGCCAGTGGGTCTGTGGCTACAGGGGCCCGTCAGTCAGAGCAGAGACCTTCTGAGTTGAACTTATCCGGTGTGAAACTTATCATGCAGTCAGATGCTAAGGAGCCACTAATTTTCAGGGGTGACAGCAGTGATACATGCTCCGTTCGTGAGTGGGTGGAAATGGTGGGGATGTATCTTATGAAAACGAACACACCGACACACCAGCAGTCACAAGAGATATTATCTAGGCTAATGGGAAAGGCAAAGGATCTAGTAAGAGTTACACTACTCCACACTTAACCTCATCCAGACCCCCGAACTGATCTTTGACATACTGAAACAACACTTTGGTGAGTTGTCTTACTCCTCCATGCCGATGGCTGACTTCTATAACACCAAGCCACTACAATGTGGAGGAGTGATGGAATACTGGATTAGACTAAACAATGCTATTGACGTAGCGGATGAGTGCTTGAAGAGGCAGGGACGTAGTGTTGAGGATCCAGGATGTGAAGTGTCAATGATGTTTATAAGGTACTGTCAAGACCCCATCCTCTTCAACAGGCTCAGCAAGGGGGCTGAAGAGTGGACGACCGGTGAGGTCCAGGAACGCATTGACAACTTCCAGCGTGAACTCAGGACCCGCACTCAGGTCAGTTCTCTAGCCCCACAGAGACATACGGGCAGCCACGACCAGACAGTCATGTCATGGGAAAGGGAGACGTCACAGCCAGTGCAGGTCAGTCCAGTCTCACAGCTATCATCGGTCTGACTGCTGTTCCCACTCCGTATCTTGCCCAGGTGCCAATGTCCCCCTGTCTAGTGCCAGTGCCCTGCACTCAGCTCACACAGTTGCCAGCATATCAGCTGCTCAGCCTGGTTTTGAGTCGGTTCCACTCCCCACTCCAACTATCGACATCAATGGCATACATACTCTACTCAATCTCTTGGATCGCATGATGACACATCAGAATGGGCAAGTGGCAGCCCCTGCGCCGGCCCCGTCGCGACAGGTTCCTCCAGGGGACTTTCAAAGGAGAAAATGCAGAGTCTGTGGTGACACTGGCCACTCCACAGTCATGCACTGTAGGAGAGACAATCTTTGTCTGTCATGTTTCTGTCCTGGTCATTGGAAGAGAGACTGCAACAGACATAGACGGAGACAAACAGGATCAGCCCGTGGGAAACTAGAGCACACATATTCGGAGAGGGGCAGTGTGGGATGTGAACAAAAAACCCTCAGTGAAGACAAGTCAAATCTTGAGCTTCTCTATGTTAACACCTGTTTGGCCATGCCAGGATACCAAGTCGTGATTCAAGGATCAGCAGAGGTGCCCGCCTTCAGTGAGTTGTTCTACACCCAGGTTACAGTGAATGACAGGGTGGAACTAAAGGGCATGATAGATTCAGGATCCATGGCTTGCACTCTAAATGAAGAGGCGGAATGTAAACTGAGAGAAGCTGGAGCTCTTGGGGGGGGGGGGGGGAAGTCCAATCAGCAAAACAAATTGTGCTTTTTGGCTGTGGAGGAAAACAGACACACCCCAAATGTATGTATGACTTGATACTGACTGTCTATGGAGAGAAATGCATTGTCCCTGTTTTAGTAGTATCGGGTCAGCGCGATGAGCTCATCATTGGCTCAAAAGTCCTCAAACACTTGATGCGTGTCATGAAAGGCAGTGATGATAACTGGAGGCTCATATCTGCAGGGAGCAAGCAATCGCTTCTTGATTATGAGCACTTTTTGGATATGATGTCATGCACCACCAGATGGAGGGGAGAGGAGGTCCCTGACAGGATCGGCACTGTGAGGCTGCCTTGTGCTGTTACACTGTTCCCTCAGCGTGAACACCTAGTGTGGGGCAGGCTGCCCCGCACCGTGCCAGTGTCTTCAGGTAGCACAGTCATCGTGGAGCCTACCAACTCCAAGTCCAGACCGAGAGATGTCCTTCTTGGACGGGTTATCACACCAATGTGGGGAGATCGGTGGGTGCCCATGAAGATGACTAATCTCTCTTCAAAACCAATCACTCTGAAGTGCAATTCTAAGGTTGCGGATGTATCCCCTTGTCTTGCAGTGGAAGATCTCAACATTCAGCATGGCTCCTGTAGGATGGAGGACAGGAAGCCAGTAGAGGTCAGTAGGCCAGTCGCCACGGATGCCGACATCAAAGACAGGCTCTCCAACCTGGGTCTCAGCGACCTAGACATTGACTCATGCCATTCCAGCTTCAGCTCTAAGAAAGAGCTTGCTGAGCTTATTGAAGAGTATGAAGACATCTTCTACAGACACTCGCTAGACCAGTGTTTCTCAAACTTTTTCTGTCATTCCCCACCTCAGAAGAAGGGAATTTTCCGCGCCCCACTTGTCCCATATTGCACCAACAAAATGGTAAAAAAAAATACACTTGCAAGTTTACAATTTTCTAATTTATTGAAGTAACAGTCAGTAGCAGCTTAACACTACAACACCAGAAAAACATTAACATCAGTGTTCAAAATTAAAAAGAAATATACAGAAAATTAAATTGTGCTTCAGTTCAGTTCAGTGCAAAAAAACATGAGCAGAGGCAGGTGAACAAATGACTGCCTTATCACAGCATCAGTGACTGCAATGGGCCTGTTTTGTGCTACACATCTTTTCAAAACGGGGTTGAATGCTTGATACAGCCACTCTCAAGTCATGCTCAACATCAAGATGAGATCTGTACTTTGTTTTCAGTGAAGCAACCGCTGAAAAGCCGATCTCACAGAGATAGGATGTGGCAAAGGGAAGAAGAATGCCCACAGCTCTCTGCCCAATGAGTGGATACTGCCTTTCCACTTCAAGCCAAAATTGACTAAGTGTCTCAGATGTAAATCTTAACCTCAGGGTGGAGTCAGAGGTCATTTCAATCAGTTGTTCCTCTTCAGCAGAGCTAAAATCAGCTGGTGCTGCAGAAAGAAATGAAATACTTTATTTGTCATTTCATATTAAACACAAATATGTTTGATAGATAGATAGATAATAAATAGGCATATGTATCCTACAAAATAAAATATCAAAACACCTACCTGCTGCATTAAAAGGGTCCACAACCCAGTCATACTGTGTAGCACTATTAGGAAAGTATTTTTTAAACAATCCTCCCAATGCCGTGATGTGCTGCTGTATGCACGGGATCACTGTGGTGGCTCCAGAATCGATGTTTTCGGCGACTTCAGTAAGATTCTCAAAGACTTCGGTATGTCCTTGGTCGATGCGCCTCCCCCATACCTCGAGCTTTCGGATGAATGCAGTGATCTTGTCTGCCAGGTGAGGTAGGTACTTGTCTTTGCCCTGAAGCTGAAGATTTAATTCATTCAGCTTTGCAAATATGTCACTGAGGTAAGCCAGTTTCATCAGAAATAGTTCATCACTAAATTTGGCCGCTGCCTCGTACATGCGCTCTTCTTCCAAAAAGACCCGAATCTCCGCTCTGAGCTCGAAGACGCGCGACAAGACTTTGCCTCGGGAGAGCCACCTTGCTTCGCTGTGAAACAGCACAGCTGTATGATCAGCTCCCATCTCCTCACAAAGAGCGGAGAACAGTCGCGCTTTCAGAGGTCGCGTTTTGATGAAATTGACCGCTTCCACAACTGCTGTCAAAACGTTAAGTTCGGGGCTGAGTTGTCTGGAACCAGCGCTTCCCGATGGATGATGCAGTGCGTCCACTGCGCATCTGGTGCGGCCCTCTTGATTAATGCCTGCAATCCTTTCCTTTTTCCTGCCATGGTCTGTGCACCATCTGAGCAAAACCCCACACAATTTCCCCATTTCAGCTCATGTTCTGTGAAGTAGCTGTCCATAATCTTGAAGAGCTCCTCAGCCGTGGCTCTTGTTTGCACAGATTTGCAAAAGAGCAAATCCTCATTTAGTGACAGTGACTCTGAATTTACAAAGCGGACATATGAAATGAACAAACATGTTTTACTGCTGTCTGTGGCTTCATCCACTTGTATTGCAAAACGATTTTCTTTCAGTTTTTCAGTGAGTTGTGCTTCAATGTCATTGGAAATGTCGCAAATTCGTCTCGCAACTGTGTGGTTTGACAGGGGGATTGTTTTTAATTTCGCAGCGCTTGTCTCATCAAGCATAATTGACACCATGTCAACAGCAGCGGGGAGAATAAGTTGCTCAGCTATCGTGTGTGGTTTTTTGCACTGGGCCCCTCTATATGTGACTCTGTATGATGCCATTTGTGCTTTACTATTCACTGACGCAGCTTTCACCATTCGCTTTTCCTGCTGACGGTATTCGGTGAGTTTTCGTTGAAAAAAATGATGGGTTTATCAACGTGAGTTGGGTGTGATGTCTCCAAGTGTCTGCGCAATTTGTTTGGCCTCATACTGTCTGCTGCCAGTTGTGAAAGACACAGAACACACACGGGTCGCTCCTCATCACCCACCTCAGCTACAGTGAATCCTAAAGCAAGATACGCTTCATCATACTTTCTCTTTGGTTGGCATTTCGATTAGTTTGGTCTGTCTTCTCTTTCTCTGTTGTCGCCGAATCGCCAACTTTTGTTGCCCTTGTAACAAACTTGTCCATTTTGAACCTTAAACGATATAGCCTACACACGTCTGCTGCCCTGTTGTTCTGTTGTCATTATTCCGCCGCAATTAACATGCCGACGTCTTGCCTATTATTCGCACTATGGTTCCAGGCAAGCTTTTTTTTTTTTTTGCTGGTTTCCTATCTAATGTTCTTTTAACATGTTTAGGACAATTACGGAATCCATTGTGAGTGAGCTTTATCGGCAAAACAGAAAGGAATGACAACAAACAAAAAAAAAGGCAATTTTCTTCTGATTCCATGCGCCCCACCTGCAGTACCTCCGCGCCCCACTAGTTTATGCTTTAGACTATTTTTCCAACCACAACAGTGAGTGGTTGAGCCTCGTTCCTGGAGACAAGGGTGCTTGCTTATCAGTGCTACTTGACAACACTTTCGAACTGAGCAGGAGATGGGTATGGTGTGTAGCTATACATGCTCTCTGCCAATCTTTCAAGGATCTCGTGTTTTAGTTCTTTTGATACTTTAAGGTATGTACCCTCACTCAAAAACAGCAGATCTGCTTGCCTAAGTCTATACTCTACATCAACAGAAAAGGTTGGGATATCAAAAAATTCTGGCCACAGTTTCTGCCGCTCCTGAGATGAGTGTGAGTGTATCTCTGTATCTGCTGTACTGGTTGCGTCACTGAAGACTGGTACCAGCTCAAGGACAGGGATGACTTTGACTGATGGTTTTTCTGGAAGTTCTTCAGTATCTGTCAGATTGCATAGTTCATTATTGAATTCAGGATCTTGGTATTGGAGACTGAAGTTGTAATGAAGTCCCAGTGATTCTTTAAGCATGCTTATCAAATCCTCGACTGTAGCGGGCCTTGTATTCAGGATGACCTTTCTTATATCCACCTCCGTTAGAATGACCCTCAAGGTCATCTTCTGTTTTGCAGTCATCTTGGGAATAGCAACAATTAGGTCATTAGAAATATACATATCCAAAAGGACAGTTATTTGCTGAGCCATTGCTATGTGCATCACAAAAATAGTTGATTAATAAGTTGGTTGCTAAAGCTCAGTGCACTTTTTCCATGGGAAGAAACCCCCGCTCAAATGTACAAGAAAAACCTTTACGAAGTCACAAATTTAGGAAAAAGAAAAAGAAATAAGTTGAATATTCTCTGAGATTGTATAGTAATACATTTCAAATTGAGCTCTAAAATAAGCTACAAAATGTTCCATTACAGCCTAGATTGATTGCAGAAATCAGACTGTGGCTTCTTAACACAGAATGTAACGCCTGAGGGTCACTACTAAATTATCGCCATATCTGTATGCTGAAAGAGGGAAAACATCATTCAGTTCTTTTAGTTGCACCACACACAGAGAGGAGTTATTGCTGTCACAGATGAGTTCGAAAGAACTCAAATGCTCATGGTACCACACAGTCATCTCATTGCAGACAAACAGGATCTCAGTGTTAATTGCCACTATCTGTTTGATCTGCTTAAATGTAGGGAGGCCAGAGCATGAACCAACAGAGAGTATCATATCAGCACAATATCTAACTCCATCTACAAAGACTGATGATGCAACAAGAACTGATGTAAGCTGAGGAACTCTCTGGCAGAAAACCTGTTGGAAATTCTCAGGATAAGATGTGATTGATGCTGTAGTGACTCTGTCCATTTCAACTGAGGGCTTGAAAAATGAACTTTTGTCCAAATTGTAAGCCATCATTTTCTGATGCTTAACAGCCAGTGTAAGAGCTACATTTCTGAAGTTGTGGGCATTACTAATGACCCGTTTGAAGAATTTGTGTTTTCCCTCAAAGCGCATCGTCCAAACATCTGAAAGTGGACCGAATGCCTTAATCATCTCAGGGTAATGCTCAATGTAGTGATGTTTTGGCCGTAATCTGAGATCTGGGAATGCTGTTTGCTACAGTTCTCTGTGTTCTGACACTTTGCAATCAAGGAAATGTATCGATTCTTCAGTGTGCTTTGTTGCTACAGCCAACTCAACAATGTCTTTTAGGAGCAGGAGAATGTTCCATGCATTGTCTCCTTCAGGGACTTTATGGCCAATGATAAGTGGGAGCAGCCTGATTAGTGCCCAGTTCTCATGGCCATTGCCACCTATGGTCCCTTTGGTAGAGAAGCCATGGGCAATAAGCTGAGGCTGGTCAGTTTTGTCATGAAAAGCATATGCAAAAGTTTTGATAGCATGGTTCAGTGTTTCTAAAGTGAAATATTTCTTGGAAATCAGGTCTGAAATGCAGAGCGATAACTCAACAGGAACAATGCCTTCCAAAAGGTCATGGAGGATGTCAGGGGGGTACCCACGAACAACATGAAAGTGCTCCAGACTGTCAGTCAATACACACCCTCCTTTTACACCATACTGTTTAGCCACATTGGGATCCTGCCTTACCTCCTGCACCTGCTGGTTGTGTGTGTCTATAGTGCGGGGTTCAAAAGCACCTGAATTTACCTCCTTGTTTTGGATCTCGCTCCTCGTAGCCATACAGAACCTGCAGGGTCTGTCCACTCTGAAGCTCTCAAAGAATCCTGCCAGAGAATGAGCAGCCAAGTTATCAGCAGCCACATATAACACTGTACCTTTGACACATTCTCCTAACTTCTCAACATATACACCGTGTTGCTCCAAAGAAGCCAGATCTTGGATGAGAGGATGGAAAATTTTAGCATAGCCAAATTCTTTTACATCAGAGGCTTTACACAAAACAGCAAGCTGAATGGAGTGAAGTGTGGACCTGTATTTTGATGGCACATTAGCTATCACCCAATACACTGCACTTATGTTGTGTTTCTTTCTAGACGTTCCTAAAGGATTGGACACTTCAAAATCATCTGTGTAAAGTCCAACAGCGATTTTGAATTCCTCCCCTTTAAGGAGGTCATTTTCATTACAGTATGAACCATCTCTGTATGTACTGTACTCATGTTGCACATGACGGGAAGAGCTTTGTCTAAAATGTCTGACCTATTCAACATCTTCTGTAGCATTGGATGTAGAGGAACATATACAGCAGTAGATTTTTTTCCTCCATCAATAATGTACTCCACTGGTTTAACCTCTGTGAAGTTTTTATTCACATATGCTGCTCTCCTTTTTGTGGTTGATAAGGAGCCATCCTTGCCACAGAATCTCATGATCACATTGCTCTCTGTGGCAGCCCTGACTATCTCTATCACAACTGAATCATCTACATCTGTGTGTTGTTTCAGAATGTCCTTGAATGCATTATGCAGCAGTGCCTGGGACAGTTCACATATCTGTAAAAGCTGTTGTATGACTTCTTGTACTGTACTGTCTGGAATGTGAAGGACCGTTTGCATCTTTAAAAAAAGAGCTGCTAGGTTGTGCTCCAGCTGTTTCTCTAGATCATGAAGCTCTTCATTGCTAGAATCCTCACTGTCCTCTAATTCAGGGGTGTAATTTGGAGGCCCATGTTCTTCTTGGGCCATTTCATTAGTTACACTACCAGAGACTATTTCTGGCCTGAACATCCTCCAGTTGTCTGTTCTGTGCTCTTTACTTCTGTGTGCAGTAAATGTGGAATACACATTAGTGTGAAAGGTACATCCATTAAATGGACACTGGACTCTGTGATTAACTTTTAAATGTGTACTGCGCAGGTGAGTGAGAAAAACTGCTTCTGTGCAGGGTGCAGAAAAATCACATGACTGGCAGTGAAAGGTGACTTGGCCAGTTTCACTCAGTTGTGCATCCGGGGTTTTCTGATGAATCTTAGCTAAGTGGACCTTAAGTGCATTAATGGAGTTGAATGTGCACACACATTCATGGTGTAAGCAGGGAAACGGGACAGTTCTACCGTAGTTTCCGTGTTTTAACCTGTAATGTTTTAATAGGCAACCCCTTTTCTCACATATAAACTCACAATACTTGCACTTCCACAGCATCCACACAGCACTAGAATCTGTAAAAATAGGACACAAGAAAACATTTAGCTCAACAACTCAGCTCAACAACAACATCACATGAGCATTATGGTTGCCCTCAAAAGGCCGAGTGTAAATGTAAAATAAAAAAAAATACACTGTCGGACATGAACACTTTTTTTGGTTTTATTAGCAACGGGATAACTGTTGTACTGATCAGCTATGTCAAAGTAATACATATCTGAATGAACATATAAAATTAAATACAAATACATTAAAAATACTTTGAATAATAAAATATAGCTATAAGCTATATTTTCTAGTAACTATATATGTAATAGCTATATTTTATGGTGAAGGGATTTGCCCTGTCATTTCTCATCCTATATTCAGGATGTAGCCACTAACTAGCTGTAGGGATGGGATGTTAGGATTTTTAATTTATTTTATCCATACTCTTAACAGTCCAATTATTTATCAGTGCTAAATAATTGTTTTTTAATTAAGTTAAGTTAACGTGGTGACGGTTTCTGTGCATGTTGAGTGTGTTATACTACGTGCTTGTGGCTAACGCTAGTTCGCTAGTAACGCTAGTCATGCTAGTCCGTGCTCACCGCGTAGCTAGCCAACACGTTCTCACTCCCAAGTCGTCAACATTTGAAGCTTGGTCAGTGGCCCTACGCATGAAAATATGACTCTACGTACCCCTGTCGCGTCAGTTTTGGACTTACAGGCCTGTTCAATAGATCGCAATATATTGAACAACCCAGTCTCATGAGAAAACGTGTGGGTACGTTTCGCGGGTCTCAAAACGTACCCCCAGGCACGTTTTCGGGAAATATTCGGGAACGTTCCCCCAGGTACGTTTTCCTCATGAGACTGGGTTGTTCAATGAAGTTCAACATGCACAGAAAACGTCACCACGTTAACGCTAACCTTACTTTAGCATTTAGCTGACTTATTGTTGACAGACCGCTTTTTGGGCATTAAAAGTCGCCACAAAGATAACTGCAATAGTTAATTTACATACGAACCATTCCACATGGAGTAAGGTTGCTTCCCGGTCTGGACAACACGGTCTGCCGCCGCTGCCTGTGCTGGTTCCACCAAGTGTAGAGCGTGAAATACCGTAAACTAGACGCACAGTTTAGAAGACGCTGGCCTCGTCACGCCACAAGGTAGATTTTTTAATTAGACCCCTCCCCTTTCTTATAAAAGTTAACATACCAAGTTATCTCTGCTTAACATGATTAGTGCAATGCATCTTTCAGCTAAATAGTACAAACAACTAATGTTGTTTAGTAATGATAGCATGGTTTTACAAAACATAAAAGAATAAGTAATGATCACTCAGAAGTTTAAGTAGAAATAAATCCGGGTTTACAGTGTGGGATCAACCTGGCTTGTGAAGTTGCTTGCTGTACTGATATTGGATGTTTCACACAGGTATGTGAGCTACTCCATTATGTTTGTTTATGTACGTTGTGTATGGTTGATTTCGGGTTTTTTTTGGGTTATACAGCATGAATGCTAATGTATGTTCCTGTTCATTTATATTTAATATAATTCATAAAATACAAAATATTGCAGCTGTGAGTGGATACATTCTAAAAATAATGTTTTATTTGTAACTATCAGAGATATATTTTGTTTTGGTTATTCAACTGATTGTTGTGACAATTGTATTCTCATTTTAAGATGATTTCATTTGTATTTTATTTTTCATGGTATTTTATGTTGTTTTAGAAACAGAGTGGTAGTGACATGCAGTCAGCGTTGCGCTCCCAGAGGAGAGATGTGCATGAGATCAACCTGGCTTGTGAAGTTGCTTGCTGTACTGATATTTGATGTTTCACACAGAGAATAAATTCCATCCCCTGGCAAAGTGAGCAGTTTTTGACGTCTCCTTCTACCATTCAAACACAACGCAGAGTTTGGTAGCAGGGTCAGGCCATGCCGGCTACACAAGCAGCAGTCTTTTTTCACGAGGCCGGTGAAAGACTCACAAAAAGCAACGGAAGCTTAATTTAGAGCTGCACATTTTTTAATAAAGAACAAGAAATCCTTTTCAGATGGAGAGGTCTTGAAATGTGCAATGATGCTTATTGCAAAAACTGTTTTCAAAGACGAGAAGAATGGTTCCGATGTCATCTCCACTCTCTCCAATGTCTGCAAGTACGATGGTTAGAAATGTGTCGGCTATGTCCGGGAACTTGACAGAGCTGATGGACCGAGATCTGGCTAAGTGCCGGTGGTTTAGCATCCAGTGCGAAGAGTCAGAAGCGGTACATCGCAGCTGATGATATTTATCCGAATGGTGTTTGATGATTCCTCCACAAAAGAAGAAATCCTGATACTACTGCAACTGAAGACAACAACAAGGTGAGCTGACGTTTACATCGTGGTGAAGAGGTTCTTCGTAGAGAAAAAAGTACCATTAGAAAAAGTGGTGTCGGTGAAGGGCTCCCGCCATGACGGGCCGACATGCAGGCTTCATTGTGCAATGCAAAGGTGACACAGACTTCCCGACATTTCTACATTATCACTGCCTCATTCACCAGCCGGCACTATGTGCAAAAGTAACCGGCTCTGATCATGTGATGACCCCTGTCGTGAAGATCATAAATGGCATCCGCTCCAAAGCCAAACAACACAGCACATTCAAAGTGCTGTTGGATGAGCTGTCAGCTGAATATGGTGACCTGTAATTACACACAGAGATCCGATGGCTCAGCAGGGGAAGAGTTTTGCAGCGGTTTTTGTCACTTTTGGGTGAAATCAAAGTGTTATTGCAATTCAAAGGGGAAGACACCTCGCTGCTTGAGGACACTGATTGGATTACTGACCTTGCATTTTTAACAGACATCACTGGGAAACTGAACCATTTGAACTGTGAACTGCAAGGTAAAGGCAAGACTTCCTGACGTGATAAGTGCTGTAAATGCATTTAAAGCTATGATGAGCAATTTCTCTGTGCATTTACAGAGAAAGAAAGTGTTGCACTTTCCATCTGTGCAATCAGTGCTGCATGACAATACTTCTGCATCTGGGGCTTTCAACAAAGCTGCAGAAAGGTACTCTCAAGTTATGAACAGACCTGGGCAAGACTTTGAGAAGAGGTTTTCTGACTTTGATCAACTTGAGCCATGTGTGTGTCATTCATTTCAAATCCTTTCATGCAAGTGAAAATGACATGCATTGCTGAGCAACTAAGTGCAACTTTCAACGTGGATGCTGGACAGGTGGAGATTGAAATCCTAACGTTGCGAAATGAACTCCACCTCAAAGCCCATCAGGATGCACCAAACGTTTGGTGCCTTGTGGACACAGAAAAGTACAAAGGTGTATGCACAGCAGCTATGAAAGTTGCCTGCCTTTTTGGTTCCACCTATCTCTGTGAATCAGCCTTTTCTGACATAAACTTCATCAAGAACAAACACAGAACACGCCTTACTGATGCACATCTACAACACTCACACAGAGTTGCAGTGTCAAATTATACCCCAGATTACAATACACTAGACAGCATGCAATGCCAGACTTCCCACTAACAGACATTTACAGGAAAAGAAAAAGATAACAGATGTTATCAGTGAAACACCATGGCAACGGTAAACTCAAATATTGTACAAAAAAGTGAAAAATAATTTGTTCAAAAAGTGTAACAGATGTGTTGTTTTGTTAAAAATGCTTCAGATTTAGTGATTAATACAAATGTGATCTGATTCATTCAAAAATATGAAAGAGTTGATGTTTTTTTTTAAACTTTACATAATATTATATTATATATAATATATTATAATGTGTACAGACATGGGACAGAGTTCATGGTTTGCTCAAAAAGGTTACAAAGTTAGTGGTTAATACAAACGGGTTGATATGATATATGATTTGAACACGTGACAGTTAATGATTTCCTAACAAATGTTACAGACGTGATACTTTGTACAAAAATATAACAGGTGTGATTTTGAACAAAATGCTACAAATGTGCTCATTCATACAAAACTGTCAAAGATATTTACAAAAATATCAGATGTGATAACTGACTTTCAAATGTTGAAATAGATTGAGAACATCAATAAATAATGTTTAAATATATCTGTGTTTCCTACCATGGTAAATCATTGTCAATAATTATTGTAAGGAATAATTAACATGTGATCAGACAGTCTTTTCACATATATGAATATTTATTATGATCATTATTAATGATAATATTATCATTAAAGGTAAAGCGTGCAAATATGTTATTCAGGAAGTTTGTATCAAACAAGTAGCCCTTCGTATTACTCACTACCCTTGAAGTAGCTCTGTCTCAAAAAGTTTGGTGACCCCTGCTCTAAGTTCTTCGTCAGTGTATTCCGGCTCGTACAGGTACGATTCGTTGGATAAAACAAATTCTTCATCATGTTTTTCAAAATCAGTCACATCGGTATGTCTTTCAAACGTGGCCATATTTTGTTGATTGGTTAGTCTAATAAAATTCCTCCGTGCACTGTATTCTGCTTCTGTAGCAATGACAGCGGCAGGTAAATAAACTATAATAGAGTCGGTAGCCTTTAGTAGCTAATATCAGTCCGCCGCTGCTGTAGCGTACTACCAACTACAGGGAACAAAGTATAAACTGCCCTGCTGCTGAGACACTAGTCCCTCAAAATGCAATGCGATGCAATGGTAGTTTTATGTCTAACATTCCTTTATTTGCCTCGGGTGTACTGTGGAGTGGGTACGACTGTTTTTTTTGGCAGGCTAGCAGAAACCGTTTACTTGCGCTAGCCTAGCACCAGCGAACTCTGCAACTACAAGGATGAAACGTGTTGAAAACGGTCTCCACTGATAAATAGCAGACTGGCTAACTTATTTCAAACTGAAACTTAAGTGTGAAAATACACAAAACACCAAAACTGTTTTAGTTGTTTCTAAGGTTTATTTGATCCGTTAAGTAGTAAGCATTATTGGAGGGCTTCCATTTTTACACAAAACCTTACTTGAATTGAGGAGTTTTGCTCCAACAATGGTGTATTTTTAGCCTCATGCTGTTGCTCTGTGAAGGACAGTGTCTGCAGTTCAGCAACAGTGAAAAAACCTGCATTTATTAGCACATTACATAGAGCATGTGAGGATTCAATATCTAATTCAATAGATGCCTTCCTTTCATCTACCCTCAGATTAACATTATTGTAAAGTGTTTCAACACGTACAAAATACACTCCCACATGATTTTACTCAAAGCAGCTGCATCCATTTATTTAAAAACGTTCAACATACATCCAGTTAACACACATAAACACACACTTACACTTCACATTTGCTGTTTAGGCACTCCTTCAAATGGACATACAGACAGAGTTGGTCAGCCGTCTTCAGTGAAGTAATGTGACATGGTCTGCCAGGGGTTACACAGACTCAGTAGAGTTCCAGTGATTAAACGGGAGCAGCGAGACAGGCAGAAAAGATGGATACCTTTATGCCTACGTACGCCATCTTTTCACATGAATCCTACACAAAGTTTTATAATGAAGCCCCTGGTGTTTAGCTTAAAGTGATCGTGCTAGCTAGCCCCAGTTGCTCCTAAAGTTAGCTTTGTATAGCTGCTGATGCTAAATTAGCTTACTTTGAAAAAACCTCTACCTTTAAGGAAAGACTTATCAGAAATTCATCTGATCCGACAAACTGCAGATCATTTCAGCAGCGTGCGGGGATCAGCAGTAGCACTGAAAGGTGCACAGACAAGACAAAAGTTTGATCATGGCTGGTTTTCTGTTTTATTGACCCAGTGAATTTATGATCACAGATACTTATGATGCTGTACATTAATGTCCTCAGGCTTGTTTAAGGGGCATTTCCACCTTTTTCTGTAATTTTTAAAACAAAAGAAGACCCTGTGAAAAAAAGATGATCCATGGCTCAATTGCAATTGTCCATACCAGGGTTATTATAGTTTTGAAATGTTCATTAGTTTTTATTTTTATTTAGTCTTTCAGTTTGGTTTTGATTTCAGTTTAGTTTTAGTTAGTTTTATGAGTGCTTAAATAGTTTTAGTTATATTTTTATTTTGAGGAATTGACTAGTTTTAGTTTAGTTTTTATTTAGTTTTACTTTTTCGGGTATTATGAGGAAAGCCTTGATTAATAGAAGCTGAAAAAGGTAGGACGTAGGAATGCATGACATCAAAATATGGTTTGCAAAAAAAAACATTGTTTATTAAAGGTCAATGACCCATTAACATTGCTTGACCCAGAGCTAAATCTGCATTAATAGCCAGAATGAAGTTGCAGGAAAAACCTTTTACAACACACCAAAACAGTTCTAAAAGAATATGTGAACCTCTAGAAACAAAGTAGCCTAAAGCTTTTCTTCTTAAAAAAACCCAAAAAATACTTCAGAAAACATGTCACATGTTGTATTCTTGGATTGAATGAGCTTCATGTCAAAGATTCTTTGACACTCCTTGAAAAAATTAAAAGACAAAATAGACAATCAGTTGGAGATGAAGCTGCAGGACTAACACTATTAATTACAGATTAAACATCTCAATTAGTGCTGTTGTACACAGTGTACACAGTTCTTCTTATTCCATATAAAAAAGAGACATTTATTACCATATTATGGTGTGTAGAATATGCAAGTCTTGGTAATAATAGTAGATGGGACATAAGTGACGACAAAGTGCTGCTATTTACATGTATTTATGGGGAAATGGTCTGAGCAGGCTTAAGGTTATGGAGTGAGAACACATTGATTTGACTTGGTTAGAGGTTGGGGTGGACCGGTTGCACTGACCCATTCCCATTCCTAAACAAACATACACACACAGGCACACGTACTATTGCCACCACATATCTTTAGTTAAGTAACTTCTTGTTAATCTTGAGGAAAACACGTTGCTCAAGAGAAGTTGTAGCCCGATATCTCAGACCAGACGATAGTAGCCCACACATACAGAAAATGTGCTCCACAAAAGCTTGGGAGGCAGGGGCACTGACTAAATCTAAAGCCACTGGGGACATTTTTGGATAGATGGCTTCCCTCGCCTTCCAGAAGTCCAGTGGGTTGTCACAGACAATTCTTTTCTGAATCTCATCCATGTACTTTGTCATCTCACTTGATGGAGTGTTCATGACATTATTGCCTGATCTGCTCCCTTCCAGGCAGGATGCAAGATAGGAGTATCTCTTGAGGGTGTGAGGCAGTTTCAGTGTCCCTTTCATCTGTGGTTGGATGAGACTGTCCTGCTAGGGTCTATTCAAAGGTCTCTGCTGCGGTCTGCGAAGATTTCAATTCTGGTGAGTGCAGAACAAAAGAAACACTGGGGTCCACAAGGCAGGCTCCTGCTGCAGTGGCATCGAAGCTGCAACAGTCAGGGTTGAGAACGCCAGCAAACCGATCTCTCAGAGACCTCAGCAGCAACTGAGCAACAGGCTTCAAAACAACAGTGGTGGAAAGTAGGTGTGCCTCAAGGTTTAAAAGGCATGGCACCACATGAGACAAAGACTGACTGTCATTCTGGAGCTGGTCAGTGTGCACCGCAAAAGGCTCAAACAATTTGAGCAGATTTTTGAGCTTGGCCCAGTCACTTGTGAGGAGAGTGTCCATATTCAAGTCCTCCAGCACCTGATTAAGTTCTCCTTTTGTCTCCAACAGTCGTTTTGTCATGTGTAGGGTACTATTCCAGCGCGTGCTGCAGTCCCGTATGAGAGTTTTGCCACATCTTCTCACCATTTGCTTGTTTGCAACAGATGACTTACATACGGCATGAACCAAACGTCTTGCCTTCAGTATGGTGGATTCAACACCCGGGTGCTTTTAGTGTGAGCTGCAAGGTGTGGGCCAGACAGGGCATTCTTTGAGAAAATATCAAGAGAAAATACACAATGCATGCCAGTTAAAATGCAGCCTACCTGTTTAATGGGACACAGCCATTTAGTGGTGGCGGGAGCTGTCAAAAATTATATTTATGACCACAGACCAGCATTTCTCAAACTTTTTCAGACCAAGGACCACTTAACGATGAAAACGCCCCAAATATCCCCAAAACAACACCAGGGGTCGCTCGGGACACACTTTCAGCAGAGCCGTAAAAAAAGAGAAATTGGCCAACTCAAAAGGCGCCCTTTTCTTACCCAAAGTCAGACCACTGATCTCAAAAGATTAGTGATCAGTGGGTCAGACGGCTATACAATGTACTATGGGTAAAGCATCATCTTTATTTACGGCTCTGACTTTGAGAAACGCTGCCATAGACGTATGGAAACATCGTCTTACATATAACATTTAAGCTAGATTGTTAAGGTAAATAAACACCCTTACCTAAACCATTCTCCTCGGCCTCTGTATCTGACAACTCCATGTCTGTGTCGTCAGCCTCTGTGTCCATCAAATCCGGTTTGAAAGTCTGCGCCCACCTGTTCTTCTGTGTCTCGCAACAGGCGTATGGCCTTCACAATATTGCTCCCATTGTCGGTTACGACTAGGAGCACTTTGTCGTCCAATGTCAGGTCGATACAGCGGGCGATCGACTCACCAGTGTGTGGGTGATCTAAACGATGCAAATTTAATAAGGCATGCTGTGCCTTACCGGTGGGAGGGTGGTAAAAGCAAGCAGATACTCCAAGAAATGCTGCTGTTAGCCCTCGTTTGCTCCATCCATCGACACACAAAGTCAATCTCCTAGCCTCTCTGACAATATCTTTCAATTTTTCGGTGGCCGTTTTCATTTTTGCCCCCATTAGATTAGTAACTCGGGCAGACCCTGGAGTTTTAAATCTGTGCTCTAACAATCGACAGAATTGTTTGAATGAAGTATCGTCGCACAGTCTTGCGGAAAGCCCTGTGTCAATGAACATTTGAACCATTGCCTGCTCACGCTTGTGATGCTCCTGTGTGGTAGCACACCATGTACTCTCCTGTGAAAATCATTGTGTTAAGGTTTGCTGTGTTTGTGGAGGTCTTGATGTCGTCAAGCTGCCTGACTGTGAGCTCACGTTAGCTATCTCCTGCTGCTCCCTTGACTCCTGGAACTTTTCATGTGCTTCTCTGTGAGAGCTTCTCAGGTGAACTTTCAAATTAGTGGGATTTTCCCTTTTAGCTGTATCCCACCAATGTTACCGTCGTGCTTCATCACAACACATTTACCTTTGTCAACTACGGTGTCGTACTCAAAGTATTCCCATATAGGACTGTGCCGCTTACTACCTGCAACTTTAGCCAGTTCCATAAAATCTAAGTCATCCATCCATTAACGTCAATGTTGGTTTGCACATCAAAGGATCTTTTTCTTCATCCTTGGAGTTTTATGGAAGCCGGCATCAGCATTGCGGCCACCTTCTGGAACAGTTGTGCAAATTGAAGGAGAAAACGAAACGAGAACGAACATGAAGCTGGTTTTACCTGCAATTCTATTTATTTTTATTTTGTGTTTTTTTTAACTGTCGTTTTTATTTTTATTTCAGTAACAAAATTGTTTTAGTTTTCGTTAACTATAATAACCCTGGTCCATACAGGATAAAGAAGGTTGAAATGATAGAAGACAGAACGCTGTGTAGTTCTGTTTAGAGTGTTAAGTGTGGGTTTGGAATTGATTTACTCTTGCATCTTTGGAAAACAACCAGTTGTTAAAGATATGGTATATGGATAGGTGGTAAAAGAAAGGTCATGATACAGCAGCAGTAAGTCTGATAACTTCCTGGATGTTGAAAGGGAATGTCAGGATGTGTTGTCAGTGTGATATCTAGGTTCCTTCTGTGTTTGTTATCCATTTTGAGCTCTTTTCTATACAACAAACAAAAGGATTCGAGTGAAAGACAAAGGGCTGGATGCTGGTTAGAGAGAAGAGAACAGGGATGGGGCGGGATTAGCAGAAGGGGAGAGTTGGAGATTTGGATCCAAAGTAAAGGTCATTGTGGATCAAACACTGATCTTTATCCCTCTGTGTACTGCTGCCAACTTGCCACTGTGTGTGTATGCCAATGTGTGTTTGTTTGTGCACGTTTGTGTGTGGTCTGTGGTCCTTTAGAAATCTGTAGTCCTTTTGCTTTGCTTTGAATGGGATAGGTCAACTTTTTCAACACAGGGAAATGAAGAAACACACACACGTAACTGCAGTGTGTCGTGACTCATTAGCAGCAGTAACTCCATGTGATTCTCATCGCCTCACTCTCCCTCTGTTGCCCCTGTTATCAGCTTCTCTTAGCATTAATTGGTTGTTTGAAGGCAGAACAACATTTATCACAACAGGGACAGGAAGAGAGCCCCAGCTTCATTACATTGTTTTATTTAAATATATATTTGAGATGATTTTAGGGAATAACAAAACAAAACAAAACTATTTTGATTTATGTCCAATCAAGTATGACGTTAACATGATGCAAGGACAGGAATAATGCAGTGTCTTCAATTTAGCTAAAGAAACAATAAAGGAAGCTGCAGATGTGTTAGTAGTACTGTCACTGTTCATAGTGCCGAATGTAGGCCTCCGGTGTTGCACTTATCCAAAGTCAAGACTGATGAGTCATGCCACCTCCCAGCTCTCAACTTTTTGGAAGTACAACTCCTTTATTGATTTCTTCCAGTTTCACTTGCTCCATTAGCCCTGCAACCGGCTGCCCCTGTTGGAGGAAATCTTGGTCTGGGCCAGTTAACTCATCTCTCCCAAATGAGGAAGATGGATGTTGCTTGCCAGACCCACCACAGCAATGTAGAATACAATAGAATATATCTTTATTGTCATTATACAACAACATTTCTTTGGCAACTCTCACTGCAGCAAAATTAGACACAAATAAATAAATAAATATATACAAGTGTTAAAAGCAGCAAGACAGTTCAACAAAATAAAATGCAATGTCAATGTGCATATTTACACTTACAGTCTAAAGCAAAATAGCCATAAATATTTTTGCAGTTTTTGAGGGAAGGAGGTGTGTTTATTTGTGTTCACAGTTGTTATAATGAGCTCTGAGGTTGAACAGGGATGGGAGTGATGGAAGCCACATCACTCGGAAAGAAGGTGTTCCTCAGTCTGTTGGTGTGTAATTGTATTGTCCTGTACCGTTTGCCAGATGGAAGTGAGTCAAACAGTGTCCGGGGTGTGTGGTGTCTCTGACGATGCTGCTGGCCTTCTTCCTCAGTCGATTGGTATAGATACTGAGCCGCCTTCACCACCCGTTGCAGATCCCCCCGCTAGGTTGCTGTGCAGCTGGCGTACCTCACAGTGATGCAGCTCATCTTTTTCAGTTTCCTGAGGAAGAAAAGTCGCCGCTGTGCCTTTTTCACCAGGTTTGAGGTGGTAACGGTCCATGTCAGATGGTTGGACATGTTGACTGCAACAAAGTTACGCTCTTCACTGCTTCTCCATGTATGTTGGAGGGGGAGGTGGCCCCCTTTTGTTGTTCTCCTGAAGTCAATGATGAGCTCCTCGATTTTAGAGGTATTAAGGACCAGGTTGTTGTCCTAACACCACTCAGCTAGATATTCCACTTCAAGCCTGTAGGCCATAGTTCACTAACAGGCGGACCGCGGTCTGGGTCCAGACCCTGACGCCAACCTATACGGACCTATAATCAATACATTAATAAGGGATTTTCATTTTGACGGGGCAATTCCATTTTAACCGGCGCCGATCGGGGGCGAAAGAGACCAGTTAGTGATACAGGGAGATACACAAAAAGAAGAAGAGACAAGTTAGCGGGAGACAGAGAGAGAAGGTGGAGAGAAGAGCGAGAGGGGAGAGATGAGTTAGCGGGAGAGAGAAGGCGGAGAGATGAGCGAGGGCAGACACGAGTTAGCGGGAGACAGAGAGAGAAGGCGGTGAGTGGAGCAACAATGAGCCCCTTCTCATGTGTATGAGAAATCCTGGCCGGAGAGGCTAGAGCTCAGTTCTCTCACTGAACTAAAGACAGTCAGTGAGGGAGTGGAATATAAGAGGGACAGAAAGACAAACCTTAAAACTGTTCAATTGTCATGATGTGTTCGGACTGATCTGTTATATAATAGGCTGAAAATGTTAAGATGTGAAACAGTTAAAGAAAAGGGGAAACTCAAGCTGCTGCTGCTGCTGTACTTTATTTAATCTTTCTAACATTAAGCTCTTTTAAGATGCACACATTTTCAAAAGCTATTTTGTGTATTTTCTCTATTTTATTTGAAATGCAGCCCGAGTGGAACATTAAATATATCTACAGTATTATACTGTATATCTGTATAGTTCAAGTCACAATACATATTGTGGTTTTTGAGTTGTACTTTGTTTGTTTGATGAGACAGTCAGTTGTTGATTACATGCAGACAAATACAGCTACTAGGTCACACACTCATTCATAACGCCAGTTAGACATTTTGATGTTCCGGACCTTTGCTTGAGGACATTTTCTCTAATTCGACCTCGTTGAATTTTAGTTGAATACCCCTGCTGTAGGCTGTCGCCTCATTATCTGTAATAAGCCCAACTACTGTGGTGTCATCTGCAAATTTAATGATGGCGTTGGAGGTGGTGATGAGGGTGTAGTCATGGATCAAAAATGTGAAGAACAAAGGTTTAAGCCAGAGTTGTGGACTCAAGTCACATGACTTGGACTCGAGTCAGACTCGAGTCATGAATTTGATGACTTTAGACTTGACTTGACAAAATCTAAAAAGACTTGCACTTTGACTTTGACTTTAACATCAGTGACTCGCATTTGGACTTTAACATCAGTGTTTGGACTTGGACTTGCCCCTTTTGACTCGTAAAGACTTGCTACTTTCCCCAAACCGAAAGATTAAAAAGTATGTTGACATGGACTGCACTATCGCTCTTTGCATCTGTGTGCGTAACGTGTGTGTGGCACGACATCCAATCAAATTAGATCCACGTTGTTTTGATCTGACAGCATCCAACCAATCAAAGTACTGGACAACCAATGAAGCGGAACAAACTATAAGGCGCCAAATAGGCAAAAATGATACCACGGGTAGTTTCGTTTGGATTTAAAAACTTTGAGTTGGTCAACAAAAAAAGAACTGCAGTCTGTAAAACATGCGGGACGAAGATAACAGACGGAGACGCGACAACTTCCAACTTCGTTCGACATTTCAAGATGCACAAAGAACGGTAAGTTTTGAATGAAAGCCAACACTAGCTTATTGGCTAATTGCTAGCTAGCTACATATCAATGAGACTTGCACTTTGAGCCCCCTTTCTGGGTCGTCTTGGATGAAATACAAATGTTGACAATTGGTCCAGTCTCCAGCTTTTGGCTAATTTGGAATCACCCCCTGCTTCAGAATGGTTGGCTACAGGCATTCATAACATTGTCCTTAAAACAACCCTAAACATTCGTTTTCAAAGATGAGCAACTCACCGAGTGGTAAGTGGTGTTCGTAGTTGTTTTTATTTGCTATTGTGGAACTAGCTATGTTTTCAGATACCTCACTGAGTAGGCTATTAACTTCCGCTTGATATTTGGAATACAAAATGGCAAATTAAACACGACAAAAACTGTATTTCGCTAAGACACTCGTTGTGGAGCATCACCACTAACCAGTGACCACTCTGTGAGTTGCACATATTTGAAAACGAACGTTTAAGGTTGACTGTGTGCTTCCCCAGTGAACAAGAGGATGATGACGGAGATCATCTTGATGACCCTGATCTCTGGTGTGACTTAACCCTGGAAGAACAGCAAACGGTAGATGCTGCTATGGCAAAGAAACAGCACCTGCAGTGTTTTGCGCATACTATCAGCTGGTGGTGGGAGACGGTTTGAAAGAAACAAAAGTGGCATGTCCTTCTCTTTCCAAATTATCAAAACTTAGCTCATTGCTGCACACAAGCACAACATTCAAATATGTGTTTGATAGTGAATTTGGGGAACAGAAAGGCATCCCTGCTGCAGTCAACACAAGATGGAACTCAACACTGAGGCAAGTAAAGGCAGTTCTCCAGTGTGATCATCTAAAGCTCTGTGCCATTCTAGAAAAGGCTGGGCATAAGGAGTTGTCATTCACACCACAAGAGTGGAATCTGTTGAAGGAGTTGGTGGACATCTTGAAGCCGTTTGGAGAAGCAACTGATTTGACACAGGGAGAAAAGGTCGTCACAATCAGTGCAGTTGTTCCATCCGTCTTGTCCCTCAATCATCACCTTGAGAAGCTGAAGCCTCAAGTTCGTTTCCTGAGCGGCCTGGTCGGAAGTCTCCAGGCATCCCTGAACAAAATATTTCTTGGGATCTTCATTAACGTGAAAATGGCCGGGACTCAAGATGGGACCACTGCCCAGGGTGTCCGCGGGGTCTTAAAAAGTCTAAAAAAGTCTAAAATTACACATTTTCAATTTAAGGCCTAAAAAAGTCTAAAATATAGAGATATTTCGCAGTGTAAGTCTAAAATTGGGTTTGAGTAATTTAAGACCTACGTTTCAATGCAAAATATCGACAAAGGATTTTTTTTTTGGTTTGTTTTGTTTTTACGTCCTTTTCCACGCCGTTCTGTTTTTTTCTTTTTCTGTTATGGTGGCAGTTATGGTCCGTGTAGTTCTACATGACATGTGCTGTTAGTGGAACGTACAATAATAAAACTACAGATGTGAAACGGAAATGTACTGTCGTCACAGGATGCAGCAGCAAGTATTTTGATTCTCTGTGTGCGAGCAAGGCGGGAATAGTTACAAAGTAGGATAACGTCCGAATGGCAGGAGAAAGTTAAAAAAAAGGATGGGTAAATGTAAATTCAACGACAATTGGCTCTCAATAGGGCAATTTGCAGACTGGCTGAAACGCGTTCCCGCTGATGACAGTGAGGCATACTGCACGTTTTGCAAAAGAACTCTTAAACTCGGGACCCTGGGCATCAAGGCACTGGAGTCTCACACAAAATCCAGCAAACACCAGGAGTTCCCATGGAATTGCCCAGTTCTGTTCAGTAGCGAGCAGCACGTCGTCAATAAATAATACGGGTAATATTCGTGATCTATTGGGCTCCACTGATACAATGAAGGCAGAAGTTCTGTGGGCGCTTAACACAGTGGCTAAACACCAGTCATGCAGATCCAATGACGGCATCGGAGAGCTTTTCCAAGCGATGTTCCCCGACTCCACAGTTGCCAAAACATTCCAATGCGGGAGAGACAAGACGTCGTACATACTCCGATTTGGAGTGGCAGAGTTCGTCAAAAAAGAGCTTATCTCAAAGGTGACCGGGCCCTTCGTCATTATGTTTGACGAAAGTCTTAACCACGCAACAAAGAGGAAGCAACTGGACCTTCAGGTAAGGTACTGGGATGACGGCCAGGTACAGTCCCGGTACCTGGGCTCACAATTTATGGGCCATGCCACAGCAAACGACTTGCTGAAGGAGATCAAAGTAAGTGCTTTTTTTATATTATTTTTATCCACTGATTGGTCGTAAAAATGTCACTCTTGATTAAAATTAATAGAAGTACTTTTGGCCTATCGCTGCGTTTCTTACATCTGGAGTAACATCTTGTTACGGGGTAGCCAGCTGTCACACCGGGTTTATCGTAACGCAACATTGCCCCCAGCACCGGTTGTTGCATAACAACAACATGGCCCCAGATGTCGGTTGCTGCGTAGCGCAGCATAGTTGATTTGTCATTGTTGGGGATGTATGTTATTCGTCGGTCTCTGCAGTACGGCAGGGATCATACAACTTCCGTGTTGCGGTAGTTTTATGATCCCAAAAGTAATGCAAAGACCGACCAACGATTTCATCTCCTGTTATGAAAAGGGGCTCCATTTAAAATCGGAAGGTGTGTGGCTGCGCGTCTGATCCGCAACATGGGTTGAACATGTCACTATCTCCTCAGATGTCTTTCATTGTCATTTGTCTATATCGACCACCATCATCCAATAGCATATTCTATGAGCATCTTCATAATATTCTTAAGCAATGTGATGTTAAAAAGGAGTTAATACTAATGGGTGACTTTAATATAAACTGGAACAAAAAAACTGAGCGTAAAAACTTAAAAGATATAACTAATAAATTCAATCTCTCCCAACTGATACAAGGTCCGACAAGAATAACCAACTCCTCTCAGACACAAATCGATCTGATATTTACAAACAGACCGGAGAGAGTAACTACATCGCATAACATGTTGACTGGTCTGTCTGATCATAATATCACATTGCTGGTAAGGAAACTAACCAGAAAACGACTTGGAAATTCTACCATAAGAAATCAATTTTATGAGAAAATTCCTAAAAACGAAATAGTGAACTTGGAGAATGCTATAAATCAAATTGACTGGTCTGATCTTCTAACCAACAGAGACACTGAAGTTAGCTGCAGTACTTTTTTCTCTACCATTAACGAAATAAGAGCAAACTTCACAAGGAAGGTGAAACAGAAACATGGACAAAAGACCACCCTACCATGGCTAAATGACACTCTCTGGCAACAAATGAAAGATAGAGATTCTGCTTTAAAGAGGGCTCTAAAATCAGGGCATAGTAGTGACCGGCTTACCTTCACAACTCTCCGAAATAAAGTATTAAGGAATCTAAGAAAGGCTAAGGCAGATTTTTTTATTAGAGTCATTAATGAAGCACAGGGAAATGGGAAACTTATTTGGGAAAATCTTAATAAACTAATTGGTAGGAATAAAGAACAAAGAACAACTTTACCTGAACTTAAAATCAATGGAATATTGACCCAAGATAATGATATGATTGCAATTACTTTTAACGATTTCTTTATAAAATCAGTCAGGGAGTTGGCTCAAGGTATTCTAACTGAAACTGTGCCATCTATCCCCATTGATGATACTAAACCTATTTTTAAAATAAAGGAAATATCTGAATCAGAGGTTATCAAAATTATAACCTCCTTGAGGAACTCAAAAGCAAGGGATTCATATGGTTGGGATACCACATTTTTAAAATCACACAGGGATACACTTGCTTGCCCCATTGCTCACCTGATCAACCTGTCAATTAGGCAAAGCACTTTTCCAAGTTCATGGAAAACAGCAGTGGTATCTCCAATCTATAAGTCTGGTGATAAAACCATGGTGTCAAATTATAGACCCATTAGTATACTATCAGTAATCTCCAAGGTATCAGAAAAATGGGTGGCAGAACAGTTGAAAAATCATCTAAACTTGGGCCACAGTCCTTTACACCCAATGCAATTTGGATTTCGTACAAACCACTCTACAGATACAGCTAACTGTTTCCTCCTTGAAAACATCAAGTCAAAATTAGATGAGGGTGGTATAGTAGGTGCAGTGTTTCTGGACCTTAAGAAGGCTTTTGACACCGTGAATCACCAGACACTTTTATCTAAATTATCTTATTTTAACTTCTCAGCTGAGGCCATGAAATGGATGGAGTCCTATCTTATTAACAGGAAACAGAGTGTACATATAGGTAATTCTTATTCATCATATCTGGACTGTAATATTGGTGTACCCCAGGGGTCAGTACTGGGCCCTATCTTGTTTAGCTTGTACATTAACGACTTACCTTCAGTTTGTCCCTCGGTTAATATACAGATGTATGCAGATGATACCGTTCTTTATGTGCATTCCAAAAACAAGCAACAGGCTGCAGCAAAACTAACTGAAACACTGGTACATGTTTCTGACTGGCTAGAAAGGTCATATCTACATCTTAACATTAATAAAACAGTCTGTATGTTCTTTTCTAAGAGATCCTCAAGTGCACCACAGGCTGATGTCTATATTAAAGGAGAAAAGCTCATGGTTGTGTCTGATTTTAAATACCTTGGCATCATCCTAGATTCTAACTTAACTTTTAAAAAGCATGTTAAAAAGGTGGCTAATACCATCAGATATAATCTGGCTAATTTTAGACATATAAGGCCATACTTAACAACAGAGGCAGCTAAACTTTTTATGCATGCCATGATCTTTTCTCACATATCATACTGCTACACAAGCTGGTCCCAAGCAAACATGACTCTTAAACCAATAGAAACCCTCTATAAGCAAACTTTAAAAACACTAGATCAAAAACCTATCAGTTACCACCACTGTCATATCATTACAAAATATAATTTATTTAGCTTTGACAGTTTTTTACATTATCTAGATGCCTGTCTTATTTTTAAAATATTACATGGGCTTGCACCTCCTCCACTGGATGAATTTGTTCAACAGAAGAGCAGCAGTGGCAGGGCAACTAGGGCAGCCACCAGGGGAGACTGTGTTGTACAGTACAGACATAGTAAATTTAGCCAAACAGTCTTCTCAGTTCGGGCCTCAAATTATTGGAACTGCCTTCCACACAAAATCAGAGACAGCACCAGCTATCAGTTATTTAAAACAACACTTAAGAGATGGATTAAAAACAATCAAAACTGCACTCATTAATAGCTGTCTTAATTCATTCTAGGCCATTTGTATTTATTCTGTCTTTACTCTTTTGTAATGTGTAAGTTGATGATGTGTTGACCTGCCGGGGGACTACGGACGAAAATTAGCTTTGGCTAACTCCGGCACATTTACGTTTTTAGTGTATGTTTACATTGAGAATGTTAATTAATGTGCACTGTCCCTTTTCAAATAAACAAATAAATAAAATAAATATACAGTTGTCTCTGTCACCATGTCCAAACGTTTCTTAGTGAAAATATTTTGATCATTGGGAGATTTGGTTTATTCATTTTCTGAAGTAGTGCTCTGCAATTGCTGTGTGAGAGAATGAATGAGGACATCTGTGTATTAAATTGCCTTCTCTTAATCATAATTTGTACATGCCTCCTTTTCATTGGCCAACCTTTACATTCTGCTCCCATAACTTATTTGTATGCTAGCTGCACATAACTATTGCCTGTGTGTGTGATTTTGTTGTTTAAATATATGCTAATTTAATTGACTGGTTGATTTGTTTCCTTCCCTTAGGAATGTGCGGGCCACCTGGACCTCAGCAAGCTGATTTCGATCTCAATGGATGGTCCAAATGTAAATTTTAAGTTCTTTGAGCTGTTCCAGGCGGAATATGCTGACCTGTACGCTGGTTCTCAGCTCATATCTGTTGGTAGCTGCGGGTTACACACTGTACACCATGCCTTTAAAACAGGCTTCTCATCGTGGCAGGTGGACAAGATCCTCAGGGCCTTGCACACATTGTTGCATAATGTTCCCGCAAGACGAGAGGACTACGAGAAGACCACCAGGTCTACCCGCTTCCCGTTGGCATGGTGTGGGCACCGATGGCTGGTAAACCTGCCTGTCGTGATACGAGCGTTGGATATCTGGTCATCTATGCTGGTGTACACCAATGCTGTGAGGAGAAAGGAGCTTCCAAATCCTGGCACTGGGAGCTTTGCTGTAATCGAAGAAGCCCAGAAAGATCCCCTGACTCTACCTAAGCTGCAGTTTTTCAGGAGCATCGCCCAGCTATTTGATCCGTTTTTAAGGAAGTACCAGACTGAGGAGCCGGTGATGCCTTACCTAGGCAAAGATCTGGCAGAGTTGATCAAGGTAATGCCTTTTCTAATGAGCAGAACATTATTTAGGAAACTGTCATGAAATGGATGTATGGATTTTATGATTGCATTATATTGATTTTGAGAGTTTTGGTGTGGTTATGATGCCAGCCCACCGACCCACCCCATTACACCGCCAGCTCAAAAGTAAAGCATTATGTAGGCCTGTAATTAAACAAATACAGTTGTGAACAAAGACACATTCACAGCAAATCTACAACAGTCAAAATGGTACACAGTATTTTGCAAAGTAATTATGTAATTGAAATGTTTCTTTTGTTATCGTCCAACAGAGTCTGATGCGTCGTTTCGTGAAACGAGAGGTTCTGCAGGACATCACCACAGCCCAGCTTACCAAACTGGACATAGGTGACAAGAATATCTTGATGCCGGTGCACTGTGTTGATATTGGCTTGGGTGCTGAGGAGGCCCTCAAGGTACTAATAGCTTAATGTCAAAGATTATCAGGGGGAAGCCCATGTGTACAGCATTTTTGCTTACATTCCTTTCGCATTTCTCTGTACAGAACAGCAAAAGTTCAGACCTCAGGATTCTTGAATTTAAAAGGGACTGCATGCAAGGACTCTCAAGCATGGTGAAGAAAGTACAGGAGAAGAGTCCTCTTAAGTACAGTACCGTTAGGCAGATGGATTGTCTAGACCCCACAGTGATGAGCAGTGATCCAGACGGCTGCAAGGCAAAGATGAAGGGACTTGTGCAGACATTTCTGCTCAACAGGCAGCTGGCAGGAGGAGTTTGTGCTGGTACTAGGAGTTCTAGAAAGGGCTGAGGAAAATTATGCGTGCCACTTTCAGATAATCTTGTATATTATATTTAGCATCTGCATTTAGCAACTGATCAGTATTTATTGTATGTCAAAATATGATCACAATATATTTGAGTGTAGATCTCTTAAGTTAGGTTACTCCAGCAAATCATTTCCATGCACCCGTTTTGTGTGGTTTAAAGACTGTACCCCCACAGAGCTGTAAGGAAAGCCACAATGGTGATGACTAAATGGAAGCCATAAGTAAATTTATTTTTACATCTTTTTGTCTCAGGGGACACCATTCTCCAACAGTTCGATGCTGCGTTGTCTGTGGAGTGCAGGCATGAAGATTTCATCTCCTTCAAGCCAATGCAAAAGAGGCTAGATGTCTTCCTTCATGGCTTCATCGGCAAGGCATACCCAGATCTTTGGGCGTTTTGCAAGACCCTTTTACTGCTTTCTCATGGTCAGGCGTCTGTAGAGAGAGGCTTCTCAGTGAACAAAGAGATCGAGACGGAGAATATGCAAGAAGAAACATTGGTTGCACACAGGCTTGTTTACGACTACGTTGCAATACATGGGGGCGTTACCAAGGTTCCACTTACACCTGACCTAATGAAATCTGTCATGGCTGCCAGGTCACGGTACCGTGTGCATTTGGACGAACAGAGGAAGAAGAAGGAGACAGAGACACAAGGGAAAAAAAGGGCACACGCGGAGGAGCAGTTACAAGACCTGAAAGTCAAGAGGGACAGTCTACATAAAGTTAATGAGAGCCTGGGCAAAGAGGCAGATGAGTTGGCAGAGCAAGCAGAGGGCAAGGCTGGGAGCAAAATGGCACATCTGATTTCAAAATCAAATGCTCTGAGGAGGGCTGCCAAAGACAAGCTCTCCCAGTTTAAGGTTCTGGGGGATGAAATTGCCACCAAAAGTGCAGAGCTTAAAAGCATGTAAATAATGTAAATAATATGTTTGTTTCATTGACAATAAATGTAAATTGACGGCAATCTGGCTTTGTTATTTCTTTTTTTTTAATACTTCGTGAAGGTCTTAAATTTAACCCATGATGGTCTAAAAAAGGTCTAAAAAAGTCTAAAATTGCACTTGTTAAAACCTGCAGACACCCTGACTGCCCCCTTTTCAGACCCAGTCTACTTCAAAGCAGCCGCCTTGGATCCAGCCTTTTCTCTGCTGTGGGTGGAGCACCATGTACTGGTCAATCGTGACATCAAGGCAGAGGTGGCTCAACAAGTTAAAGGTAAATATTATTGACTTCAATGCAACTTTTTTTCTCGTAGTCTGATCTTATTGACAGCATCAATAGTTGCATTTTTCAGTCTAACACTGTATCACCAACACCAATGGTAATAAGGGCTCTTTTGTTTCTGCTGTTAAATGTTTTTCCAGAATTGATCCTGCAAGATGCTGCAGAGACTGAGCAACCTGTGCCTCTGGTTGATGAAGAAGAGCAAGAGGACCTTGGACAAGGAGAAGGGCTGTTTGCTGCATACCATAAGAGGCAGAAGAAGGATGTTGGGACCACTCCAGCACTACAGCTAAGTCACTACCTAGACACAGCCGAAGGACAGAACGCCCTTTGTTCTGGGGACTGAACATGAAGTCTCTTACGAGAGGCCACCAGAGTCTTGGCAGTGCCTGCCTCTAGTGCTAGTGGAGCGAGTTTTCAGCCATGGTGGCATCATACTACGTCCCCATCGTGCACAAATGACTGACAGACTTTTGGCCAATTTGATCTTTTGCAAATGCAATGTAGCATAGGGCCCTGACATAGAAAAGCACAACTCTGTTCATTGTCATGTTCATGACTTGAGACTTGTCGGTGTTGACTTGGGACTTGACTCGGGAGTTGCTTGTCTTGACTCGGGACTTGACTCAGGACTTGAAAGCAAAGACTTGAGACTAGCTTGTGACTTGCAACACAAATACTTAGTCCCATCTCTGGTTTAAGCGCACAGCCTTGTGGGGTTCCTGTGTTTAGGATGAGGGTGGATGATGTGTGCTTACTGATTCTGACTTGTTGTGGTCGATTTGAAAGAGAGTCCGTGATCCATGAACAAAGAACCAAGGCCAAGGTGGTCCAGTTTGCTGACCAGTTTTTGAGGGATATCAGTGTTTAATGCGGAGCTGAAATCCACAAAAAGCATCCTCGCATAACTGTTTGGTTCTTCCAGGTGTTGCAGAGCGGTGTGGCCGATGACAAACTGATTTCCAAAAAAGAAGAAGCATAAGCTGTTTGCCACCCGCCCTTAAACAACAAATGAAGAACAAGAAGAAAACACAACAAAACAAACAACATACAAGAAGAAAAAAGTTAGTATGGCGAGTTCAGATAACACACAGGAGCTAGAAGACCCACCTGCTTCTTTTAAATCAGCTGTTTGGAAACATTTCAGGTTCTCTGTGCACTACTACAACAATGTAGTATGAGTGGTGGATCGGACGAGTACGGTGGATCGGACCAGGACGGTGGATCGCACTAGGACGGTGTGTCGGCGTTGTTCGACAGAGGTGCTAATGGTAACACGTCAAAAATGCTAAATCATATCAGAAGGCATCACCCAGAAATCCATTCCAGGAGTAAAGCCAAATGAATATTACTTAGAAGTAATATAATAGTAACATATCTTAAATGCATCTACTTAACTATACCTGAGTTAATGTACAACTCAACAAAAATGTAACTACATAACAGAGCTAACACGTAGTTCATGAGAGATAAAAATAGATCAGACAACTAATGGTGCAAGAAGCTACATAGCAAATATTAAAGAAGTGCTTTGAACATACAGTATGTTGAGTGGCAGACTCAAGTCCACATCCTGAGCTAGCTAGCATTTGTTTGAAGCACAAGGCAGAGAACATATTATATCTCCCCTGGATGTGTGTGTGTGTGTGTGTGTGTGTGTGTGTGTGTGTGTGTGTGTGTGTGTGTGTGTGTGTGTGTGTGTGTGTGTGTGTGTGTGTGTGTGTGTGTGTGTGTGTGTGTGTGTGTGTGTGTGTGTATGTGTGTGTGTGTGTTTGTATGATCAGAGCTGACATTGACATACAGGTCTTCTGCTCTGAGATGAATGAGAGGGCAGATTGGGTTGAAGCTGATGAAGTAGCCTGATGCTCATTAGCTGTCCACTGATAGGCTGATGGATGCTTCAGGATTTTTAAGGCGACGCACTCGTGATGATGAATGGGCTGTTTTTAAGCAGCACCTTTCTCTCTCTTTCTCACTCTTTTTGATTTCCCTCCCCCAGAGCAAACTACACCTTTAGTGTGTATTGAATTATTGAAGGGCTTTGTGTGTGCGATAAATTAAATGCGCATCAAAAGCAGAGTACATTACGGTTCAGGTTGACTTTGCTGGCTTTTGATTGGCTTATGCTAATTGGGGAATACATTTTCAGACAATTAGTAAAGAAAAAATCTTCAGACCAGTTAGTGATGAAGTATCCATGGGAACGGCCCATGGACAAATAACCAGATGTATAGATGCAAGGCCAAACCTGTTGGGTCCCTTTGCTTATAAAAGTGCTATTTGGGGCTTTAAGGGCCACTGGAGTTGTGGTGCCCCAGGGCAGTCTCTTACTTAGCCACATTCATAATCCACCATTCAGTTTGGCTCAGTATCAACTCCAATTTGACATTATTCAAATGATGAACTAAAACGCACACACTGAATTATTAACCTTTTTCACACAAAGAGCAGACGAGTAGCAGATAATAAAAGCAGTATGTTTGCACCTAAGAAACTATTCAACTCAACTGTGTTCATATAGCCCTTTCCCCACACTCCTGCCCAAAGCACTTTACAGAACAAGATCAAAACAACACAGAAAGATAGAATTAAAACAAACAACAACCATCTTACTTTTTTACACCACACCTGAGCTCCATGTGTGTTAAGTCTGTGTGTTCCCGTTTCAGTGTCAGGTTGTCTGCTTTCCTTGAGTTTTTTCACCATTAGTCCCTTGCTCACACAGTGGAGGGTCTCTGAGGCCAATTTTGTTCGGCCCCACTGCGCTAGCCATCAGCGCTAGAAAACACAGGAAGTGAGACGAAACAAGATACATTTAAAAATAAAATAAACTATGAATACAAAAACTGAGATCCTAACAAGATAAGATAAGATGTACCTTTATTAATCCCTGTGGGGAAATTTAAGTGTTTATGCAGCAACAGAGAAGAGGAAAAACAGTACAGATTCACACAGGGATATGAAACACACATTTCAAATAAGAAAAATACAAATTCTAAAAACTAAAAAAATGATATATATATATACAGATAAGTAACGAGAGTACTGTTAAAAATATACACATGTATGTGTTCAGAAGGAGAGTGCAGGTCAAAGTTATTGTGCAAAAGTGCAAGAGTGCAGGCTTAAAGTGCAGTCCAGGTTATTGTCAGTGAGTCACATGGTTAACCCCTTGTTGTGCAGCCTGATGGCTACAGGTACAAAGGAGTTTCCTAGGTGCCAAAGGCAGCCTTTATACATTTAGGATCAGTTAAACAGAGCAGCTTCTAGACCCAGCTACTAACAGGTCTTCAATACAGCTGGTCACATCTCTCCACACTGAGTCAGCCAGGCCGCTAAGATTCATCCATCCATCCATCCATCTTCTCCCGCTTATCCTTCAGGGTCGCGAAGGTAACAGCTCCAGCAGAGAGCCCCAAACTTCTCTTTCCCTGGCCACATCAACCAGCTCTGACTGGGAGATTCCAAGGCGCTCCCAGGCCAGCGAAGAGATATAATCCCTCCACCTGGTCCTAGGTCTACCCCCTCGGTCTCTTCCCAGCTGGACATGCCTGGAACACCTCCCTAGGGAGGCGCCCCGGTGGCATCCTCACTAGGTGCCCGAACCACCTCAACTGGCTCCTTTCAACGCGAAGGAGCAGCGGTTCTACTCCGAGTCCCTCCCGGATGACTGAACTTCTCACATTATCCCTAAGGGAGATGCCAGCCACCCTGCGGAGAAATAAGGTTTCATTCCCTACCTGGAGTGGACAGGCCATCGGTTTCCTGCTGAGAACCATGGCCTCAGATTTGGAGGTGCTGATCCTCATCCCAGCCGCTACACACTCGGCCGCGAACCGATCCAGTGAGTGCTGAAGGTCACAGACCGATGAAGCCATTAGGACCCCATCATCTGAAAAAGCAGTGGTGCAATCCTTAGCCTTCCAAACTGCAGACCCCCTCCCCCACGACTACGCCTCGAAATCCTGTCCATGAATATCACAAACAGGATTGGTGATAAAGCGCAGCCCTGGCGGAGGCCAACCCTTACCGGAAATCGGTCCGACGTGCTACCGAGGACCCGGACACAGCTCTCGCTTTGGGAGTAGAGAGATTGGATGGCCCTGAGTAGAGACCCCCTCACCCCATACTCCCGCAGCACCTCCCACAGTATCTCCCTGGGAACCCGGTCATACGCCTTCTCCAAATCCACAAAGCACATGTAGACCGGATGAGCATACTCCCAGGCCCCCTCCTGGATCCTTGCGAGAGTGAAAGCTTGTCTGTCGTTCCACGACCAGGACGGAAACCGGATTGTTCCTCTTCAATCTGAGGTTCGACAATTGGCCAGACCCTCCTTTCCAGCACCTTAGAGTAAACTTTCCCGCGAAGGCTGAGTAATGTGATGCCTCTTTAATTGGCACACACCCTCTGATCCCCCTTTTTAAAAAGAGGAACCACCACCCCGGTCTGTCACTCCTTCGGTACTGTTTCCGACTTCCACGCAATGTTGATGGGACGTGTCAACCATGACAGTCCCTCAACACCCAGAGCCTTCAGCATTTCTGGCCGGATCTCATCCACCCCCGGGGCTTTGCCACTGTGGAGCTGTTTAACTACCTCAGTGGCTTCCCCCCGTGAGATTGGAATTGATCCCCCTTCATACTCCAGCTCCGCCTCTAACATAGAGGGCGGAGTTGTTGGATTCAAGAGTTCCTCAAAGTGTTCCTTCCACCGCCCTAACACACTATCAGTTGAGGTCAACAGCGTACTGTACACAGCTTGGATGGTTCCCTGCTTCCCACTCCTGAGGTGTTAGACGGTTTTCCAGAACAACTTTGGTGCCGACCGAAAGTCCTTCTCCATGGCTTCTCTGAACTTCTCCCACACCCGCTGCTTTGCCTCGGCCACGGCTGAAGCTGCTGCCCTTCGGGCCTGTCGATACCTCGCAACTGCGTCAGGTGGTCCCACGGATAACATATCCCGGAAGGCCTCCTTCAGTCGGACGACTTCCCTGACCACCGGTGTCCACCAGGAGGTTCGAGGGTTACCGCCCCTTGAGGCACCTAAGACCTTGAGACCACAGCTCCCCGCCGCAACTTTGGCAATGGAGGCTTTGAACACCGCCCACTCTAGTTCAATGTCCCCAGCCTCCACAGGGATGCCTGAAAAGCTCCGCCGGAGGTGTGAGTTGAAGGCCTCCTGAACTTGGGATTCATCCAGACGTTCCCAGTTTACCCGCACTACACGTTTGTGCTTACCAGGTCTGTCCATACGCTTCCCCTGCCACTCGACCCAGCTCACCACCAGATGGTGATCAGTTGACAACTCCGCCCCTCTCTTCACCCGAGTGTCCAAAACATGCGGCCTCAGGTCCGATGATACGATAACAAAATTGATCATGGCATCAAATTCACCACGTTGCTTTTTCGGGCTGCGCCCGGCCGGGCTCCGTGGCCAGCCCGGCCACCAGACGCTTGCTGACGAGTCCTCCTTCTGGGCCTGGCTCCAGAAGGGGACCCCGGGCTTCCTCCGGGCCGGGTATCCTCGCTTTCATGTGTGTTTGTCATGAGGTATTTTGAACCAATCTTAGTCTGGCCCCTTATCTGAGACTAATTTGCCATGGGAGACCCGACCCAGAACACAAGGTTCCAGACAACACAGCCCCCAGGTCCATCGGGGCACACAAACCTCTCCACCACGATAAGGTGCTGGTTCTCGGAAAGGAGGCTCCACTCCAGGTAGGGAATGAAGCCTTACCCCAAGTGAAGGAGTTCAAGTATCTCGGGGTCTTGTTTTCGAGTGAGGGAACAATGGAGCGGTTGATGAGGCCAGGGAAAGGAATGTTTGCAGCAGGGGTTTTGGCCCACTCCTCCATACAGATCTTCTCCAGATCCTTCAGGTTTTCGGGGCTGTCGCTGGGCAATACGGACATTCAGCTACCTCCAAAGATTTTCTGTTGGGTTCAGGTCTGGAGACTGGCTAGGCCACTCCAGGACCTTGAGATGCTTCTTACGGAGCCACTCCTTAGTTGCCCTGGCTGTTTGTTTCGGGTCGTTGTCATGCTGGAAGACCCAGCCACGACCCATCTTCAATGCTCTTACTGAGGGAAGGAGATTGTTGGCCAAGATCATGCGATACATAGCCCCATCCATCCTCCCCTCAATACGATGCAGTCGTCCTGTTCCCTTTGCAGAAAAGCATCCCCAAAGAAGAATGTTTCCACCTCCATGCTTCACAGTTGGGATGGTGTTCTTGGGGTTGTACTTATCCTAACACGGCGAGTGGAGTTTCGACCAAAAAGCTCTATTTTTGTCTCATCAGGCCACATGACTTTCTCTCATTCCTCCTCTGGATCATCCAGATGGTCATTGGCAAACTTCAAACGAGTCAGGACATGTGCTGGCCTGAGCAGGATTTTAATCCATGATGGCGTAATGTGTTACTAATGGTTTTCTTTGAGACTATGGTCCCAGCTCTCTTCAGGTCATTGACCAGGTCCTGCCGTGTAGTTCTGGGCTGATCCTTCCCCTTCCTCCTGATCATTGATGCCCCACGAGGTGAGATCTCGCATGGAGCCTCAGACCGAGGGAGATTGACCGTCATCTTGAACTTCTTCCATTTTCTAATAATTGCGCAAACAGTTGTTGCCTTCTCACCAAGCTGCTTGCCTATTGTCATGTAGCCCATCCCAGCCTTGTGCAGGTCTACAATTCTATCCCTGATGTCCTTACACAGCTCTCTGGTCTTGGCCATTGTGGAGAGGTTGGAGTCTGTTTGATTGAGTGTGTGGACAGGTCTCTTTTATACAGGTAACAAGTTCAAACAGGTGCAGTTAATACAAGTAATGAGTGGAGAACAGGAGGGCTTCTTAAAAAAACAGGTCTGTGAGAGCCGGAATTCTTACTGGTTGGTAGGTGATCAAATACTTATGTCATGCAATAAAATGCAGATTAATTACTTAAAAATCATACAATGTGATTTTCTGGATTTTTGTTTTAGATTCTGTCACTCACAGTTGAAGTGTACATATGATACAAATTTCAGACCTCTACATGCTTTGTAAGTGGGAAAACCTGCAAAATCGGCATTGTATCAAATCATTGTTCTCCCCACTGTATATATTATTTGGTTTTTTGTATACCCCTTTATCTAGGCCCTTACTCCCCCTTTTTTTCTAGGCCCTTATCTCGTCTCATCTTTTTATGTTATATTTTCATGTTTATATTCACACTGTGGGACTGCAAGAAACGGTATTTCAATTTTCTGTATGTATAACACATGTGGACATTTTGACAATAAAGTGGACTTTTGACTTTTTAACTTGAAGTTTTTGACCACCTAAGACAAGCTTTGTTGAATGCTCCCATCCTGGCATATGCTGACTTTTCTCAACCTTTTAGGTCAGGGGTATTCAAGAAAACTATGAGAAGGTCCAGTTCAAATACATTTCCTCAAGCAGAGGTCCGGAACATCATATGTCTATTTGCAGTATGACGATATCGGAATAAATTGTGTTTAAAAAAATAATAATACAGGTTAAAATCATTTCAAAGAAGTTTATTAGCACTGAAACACAGGATAACCTTGTGAGGCTGCAGTTTAAATAAAAAATAACTAAATTATGTATTCAAAAATAAAGAAAGTGCTTAAGAAAAAATAGCAGCTTCAGTTTCCTTTTGATTGAACAATCTCAATATTTCTCCTGAACAAAACATTCTCAAAACATGTTAACTATTTTATGTATTCAAAAACAAAGAAAGCGCTTAAGAAAAAATAGCAGCTTCAGTTTCCTTTTGATTGAACAATCTCAATATTTCTCCTCAACAAAACATTCTCAAAACACTTTAACTATTTCTCTTACAGATTTCTCTCACATCTGTCTTCCCCCCTATCATTTCCCCTGCTCAGTGTGAGAATTGAGCTTTGGCTTGCCCTGCCAACATTTTAAATCTGGGCTTGAAGGAGGTCAAGGCCATTCTCATGCACATGTGCAGATGCTCATTGGTGAGCGTGGAACGATATTTTGTTTTTATTATGTTCATTGTAGAGAACGCTGCCTCACAGCTGTATGTGGAGCCGAACATGGTCAAGATAAACAGGGCCACTTTTTTCAGATCTGGGAAAGCTGTCTCAGAAACCATCTGGAGCCAGAAGTTGGTACATTCGGTTCTTGCAAACTGCTCTTTCAGGGCCACGTCTGCCTGGAGGTCAATCATTTGCATCTGGAGAGGCCCAGAGTTTGCCCACTTGAAGTGATGTGCGACATCATTTGAGAATGCTCTGACATCAGTGATGAGAAATGGATTCTGTATGAAGAGGGTGAGCTCCTCTCCAATGCTGAAGCTATCAAAGCGTTTGCTGAAGTTTTCAATCAACTTGTCAACAAAGTCAACAAAAGAGGAGACATCTCTATGGCCCTGCACCTGTTCTTTCACTTTTGGGAAGTGTGTGTAGTCTCCTTGCAGATCTTCTTTGAACAGCTGAAGTTTTCGTTGAAATGAGCGGACAGCTGTCATCAGATCACAAATGGAATTGTTCTTTCCATGCAGCTGCAAATTAAGCCCATTCAGGTGTGACATGATATCAGCCAAAAAAGCTATGATATCCACGTTTTTCTCGTCATTTAGAAAGACAGAAAAGTTTGCTGCTTTCTGACTTTCCAGTTGTTCCAAGAAAGCTGTTACTTCACGTCTAATTGACCAAAATCGCTCTAGCACCCTGCCTTTGCTGAGCCATCTCACATTGTTGTGGAGCAAAAGATCATCAGAGTTTGCATTAACCTCTTTGAGAAATTCCCTGAGCATGCGATGCTGACAAGAAGAAGATGCCCTGAGAAAGTTTATGATTTTCATCATTGTCTTCATCACCTCAGCATACTCATCTGACAGGGCGGAGCAAAGGACAGCCTTATGAATAATGCAGTGGTAAGAGATGAGGTCAGCGTTGTCTTGTTTCAACCTTGCCACAGCTCCCTTTTCTCTCCCTATCATGGCAGGGGCTCCATCAGTGGTTATTGATGTGACTTGTTTTGGCTCTATTCCTCGCTTTGATAGCATTTTCTTAATGGCCAGATAGATGTCTTCTCCTTTGGTAGTGGTCTGCAGGGGAGTCAGGCCTAAGAGGTCTTCACAGAACTCATTTTTCTCCCTGTTTAAGAATCTTATGTTAACTAACAGCTGAGCATTGTCAGACACATCAGTAGATTCATCCACAGCCAAGCCTACACACGGTGCCTTAGAAATAGCATCTTCCAGCTGGGACAGTGTATCTTGAGCTAGTATCTCACTTCTCCTTGTGGCTGTGTAGGCTGACAGGGGTATTTTCTCTATTTTGTCACAGAGGTCATCTTTTTCTTTACCATCAAGTAACGCCTCTGTTATTTCAGTCATGCACTCTTTGACAACACTTGCATCTGTAAAGGGCTTTTTGTGTTTTCCTAAAACCCAAGCAACACGGAGGGAACATTCATTTGCACGCTGTTGTGCGCTGAAAGCACGGCTTAATACCCTGGTGGACTGATCATATTGGGCAGTGAGACTTCGAATTTTCTGCGCCCGGAGTTCGGACTTAGGTGGGTATGATTGGTCAAATGCTTTGTGCCTAGTCTCATAGTGACGCTTGACATTGGCACTTTTAATAAGTGCCACGGTTTCGGAGCATATGAGGCACACTGGTTTCGTGTTCGCAGGCGGAAGAATGAACATGTATGCATCAGTCCATTCCGTGTTGAACGCTCTATTTTCGGCGTCTACTTTTCTCTTTTTTGAAAGCGCCATAGTGTTTGCACCTCTTCTGACTATAACTCACGCCCTGTATTCCTGTATCATCTCCCTGCGTTTCTCGCTTCAATCGCTTTTCGCTTGCCTTTCACCTTCTCTTCCTTATCACACTGCGAGTATGTCTGTGCCTGGCTGACTGGCTACAAACCTCGGCTTCGGTTTGCTCATTCAACTCGCGCTGAGTTCAAGCTGGCGATTTGATTGGCTAGTTGAACCATGTGGTTAGTATGACTCGCACGCGATTGGTTTGTAGCTTCCAATCCTTGCTCAGTGTAGTGCTGGTAAAATCACTGTTGTGTCAGATAGGGGGAAAAGTAACGCTCCGGTTTAAAATGAATTCTCCCGTCAAAATTAAAAATATTTTAACAATTTATTCCGGGTCCGGATGGGATTGCATTTGGGTCCGTATCCGGACCGCGGTCCGTTGGTTGCGGACCACTGTTTTAGGTTATACACGGATGCCAGTTTTGAGGGACTGGGTGCGGTGCTCGCACAGGTTCCGGGAGGAAAAGAGAGTAATTGCCTATGCTAGCCGCAGCCTCCAACCAGCTGAGCGTAGCGACCAGAGCTACAGCTCCTTCAAGTTGGAGCTGTTGGGCTTGAAATGGGCGGTTACCGAAAAGTTTAAAGACTATCTTCATGGTGCTGAATTTGTTATCTTTACAGATAATAACCCATTGGTCCACTTTGAGACGGCCCGGCTTGGAGCGGTTGAACAGAGATGGGCAGCCCAACTGGCGAACTTCAATTATACCATCAAATACCGTCCAGGTACACAAAACAGAAATGCTGATGCCTTGTCCAGGAAATTGATTGCCTGAGCAGGAAATAGTGGCATTGCATTCTGACCTGGTCACGGTTGAAGGAGATGGGACATGGGAGTAACGCCAAACCAGGGACCCAGAGCTCTCTCAAATCCTACGATGGAAGGAATAGCAACTGCCTAAGCCTGAGGTTGGTGAATCTTTTTCCCTCTTCACAAGGTATTTACTGAGAGAGTGGGACAACATTGTAGTTCGAAATCGGATACTGGGAAGATTGTGGACCCATACGGGTTCTGGACTTGAGGCTTTCCAAGTTATTGTCCCAAAAGAGGGAACAAAGGATGTGTGAAGAACTTACGATGAGAAGATGGGCCACCCTAGCAGCGAAAGAAGTTTGACAACTTTGCGGCAGCGCTGTTACTGGCCGGGAATGACGCGAGATGGAAAGGAATGGACTGAAGCCTGCCTGCAGTGCGTGTGTGCTAAAGCTGGACCTGAAGTGAGGACCACTCTATTACCCATCACCACGTCATACCCTTTTGTAGTTGCAGGGGTAGATTATCTGTCTTTGGGACGCAAAGATGACAGGTACCCCTATATTCTTGTGATAACTGACTTACTCTCAAAGTATGCTTTTGCAGTCCCTACCAAGCACCAGTCTGCAAACACAACGGTCCAAGCTCTGTACAGCGGGCTCATCCAGACATTTGGCTGCAACGGCATACCATCCTCAGGGTAATGGGGCTTGTGAGAGATTTAACAAGACCTTTTTGAAACTGTTAAGTTCCTTAGCAGAGACCAACCAGGCACAGTGGCCCAACCGGCTGCCACCTCTCCTTCATGCCTACACTAATACCATCCACAGCACCACCGGAATGACTCCACACTATGTTGTGTTTGGGAGACATGCAAGACTACAAGTAGACTGGGCAACTGGTCTAAGCCCCCCGGTAGCCACGCACACTGTACAGGGCTGGGTAAAGCAGTACCAAAAAGCACTATGTCTGTTTTGCCACTTTTAGTAGCCATTTTATCTCTTGTTGAAGTTCACATTTATCATTGTTTTTCTTTTTGGCCATTTTTGTTCCTGTTCACCATGTGTTTCATCAAGTGACATTTTGCACTTGGCCCCAGAGTCTCTTACACTTTGGGCCCCTGGTCCTTTTCAGTATGCTTTTTCAGATATCCATTTATGCTGCTAAGAGAGACAAGTAACCAGCTGGTAAAAAAAACCCACCAAGAAGTAAACAAGAGGAAGGACGATTTAACACAGAAAGTAACTCACCAGGAGGACTTCAGGCATTATTAGATTATCTCAGACACATGATCAGAGCGGGAGCTATTGATTTCTGAACGGCGAGAACAAAACGTCTTTGAAATGATGCTCTGATTAGGCCGGTCGACATGATCAGTTCATCAATAACACAAATGAAAATACAATCTCTCCCTCTCTATCTCTCCGGCTCTGACGCTCTCTGTTATCAGTCCTTACCTCTCTCCCTGCTTCTGTGGAAGGGCTCGCTGCTGGATGGATCAATAATGTCACAGACACACTGGATGGTCACTTTCTGAGCAGACAGCATTTGAATGTCACAGCTTCCTTGAGTCTCTGGGGTTCTCACAGGTCTGCTGAACTCGGTTCTTGCTGTGATTCAACCCTGCAGAAGTCTCTTAATCAAACTGGCTGCTGATTGGCTGTACACAGCTCTTATGCAGCAGTATGACATTTAGTAAAAAGTTGATTCAAGTTAGAGTAGATGTGAGAACAATTAACTCCTAAAATGCACAATAAAGTGTTTAATTCATCAACAAAAACCGTGACAAAATGTGTAAGTCAACTTTTGCTTGACGATGAGACAGCACTGTCATTTAACAATAACTGAACAACATGCAATGTCCAGGATCAAAAAGGTCAAGACTAAAATTTAGATATATCCAATCCAACCTGTTTTTCATCAGAAAATAATATGTTTGACTTACAAGACCATGTCATTGGTTTTGGCCAACCTAGATTGATCAATTGTTCACTAGAAAAAGTTCAAATAGCAGCCAACTTTAACACTGGGAGGAAAAGGAAGATATTTTTCACATCAACATGGTAACACATGATTACAACAAACCCTGTTGCTTCTCTCTCTGCTTCACTCTTCAGTACAGCCTACAGCACAGCGGCTGATTAACTTGCATGTTTATGGATTTTTCTCTCTTCTCTCGCAGCTTGACGAGGACTGCTGTTCAGCTTTGTATTTCTGTGCAATCAGAGATTACACTGGTTCAGTTTTAAAAAAACACAAATAACTGATTAATGTGCTTCCTTGCTTTTCTCCTCCTCTTTACTTAAATACAAACATGAAAAGAACTATGTTTCTGTAATAATTTATTTTTTTGTGTCAACCGGAATTGAAATATTCCAGAAAAATGTACACAGACAGACCTCAACACCGGACAGGCGACAGGAGTTCACTCACTAAACGTGAGCATTAGAGCAGGATCATTTATCTGACATGCTTTTGGGATTTGATTTGGAAAAATGATTGATGCTAACAAAGCACTCGAAATGAACTACACCAGTATAGTTGCAGTATGATTAAATATCGCATTCCACAAGCTGGTAAGAGTCCGGTCAATAAAGTGCTTGTTGAATCTGTTCGTGTGAACAAGAGTTACTTGTTTTGTGCAGCTGACTCATGTTGTTGGATCCTGTAAACATTTCTGTAAACGTCTTGCATAAGAGATACTGTATGATTGAAATAAGATTATCTGAATAAATTCAAGTTGAAATTGTCAGAGGGGACTTTTATTGTGGTCAAAATAGGTTTGAACTAAAACAAAATGAAGGACTAAATAGAGTAATCTACCATTCCGACTGTAAAATTACTCCCAGTAACACTTTACTACAGAAACCAAGCATGTTGGGCAAAAATGAAAAAGATAAATTGTTTTCGCACAACATTTTGTATCAGTAAATGATAAAACATTATGCATAAAAACAAAAAGAAAAAACCCAATTATACTGTCTCGGAAACTGCACCGATTTGTCCTCTTGACCATTAGATACTGTACATACGTTCTCAAACACATGCTGTCACGACCTTAATATATAGGATATCTTGTCCAATGGGAGGCCTCACCAATGAGTGATGCTTGGGCTGTGAGCCTTTTTGCCAAAAAATGCAATACAGGTTTAGGCGTAGAGCAAGCTGAGGTCTCAAAATTTTCGCTCACTTTATTTATGCTCTTCTGTATTGTATTTAAACCCAACAGAAAAACTTTGGATCCAGTCAAATCTGCTTTGAAATGATCTCCTCCATTGTACCTGTTCCTTTCTGCCCTGCCAAATACAGTGAAACAATGCTCCCCTTGATCTGGGTATGTTGTGCATATGTCTAGAGATACCAAATACGATATGACATTTGGTCAATGTTAACACAATAAAGACAAACAAAGTGTTGTCCTTCTTATTCCATATGATTTTAACCATTTTCTTTTTCATTTTTGAGAACAAATCTAATGGAGGTGGCAGGGGAATATTTAAAATGCACCAGAGTGGGAGACAAATGTAGTCTCAAGTATGAAGAAGCACTACAATATATAAACCGCAGTGACATACAGTAAGAGGTTTAAAAACTAATTCACGATTTGCAACAACTCGGGTTAACCCAATAAAAAACTTTAATACAATAAACTTTGTAGAAGCATTGTGCTTCAAACTCAAACATTTTTGCAGAGAGGTTGAAAATAATATTAATTAACAGATGTTCAGAGAAACAGAGAGGTCAGGAAAATGATGTGCATACACCAGCTATAAAAAGCCAGTGCATTTTGGTGATTGTATCCTTCAGCACGTCCTACACATCAGAGGGGTGAGGCGCTGCTGGGAGTTGATAAGGCCCATGGTGGGAGAGATTCGAGGCACATATTCTACAAAGATGAAGTTAGAAATGTATTTATTTCTAGATTTAGCCAACATGGAGCTTTTGGAGGAAACAACCTGATATTAAAATGCTTGATTCCAGTATTCCCCACAGAAATCATGCTACTTCATGGAATCATAAATCTGAAACCAACATCATTCATTTCCCATTTGTGGTCAAAGTGACTAATGGTGCGTTCACATCGCACAAGCTTGAAAGCAGCAATGAGTTGTGTTGACTCTCGTCACCCAAACAAGACGCACTCGAGGAGGCCGGGCTTATCTCCATACAGATACCCACCACAATATTAAGATATTTTGCCATGATTTAATTCAATTTGATACCTGTATTTCAATTAAATTAATTTGAATACACATATCAACATGACACCGAAATAATAATAACGTAATAATATTGGTTCGTAAAAAGTTAATGCTTTGACAAAAACAAGACGGCAGGCGAATAACTTTTAAAGTGTGTTTTCTGAGTGGAGCTGGATCGATCAGAATAAGCTAACCTGTAGCTGCTCCATCCACACTCACAACAACGTCACACAGACATAGATGAAGCAGCCGGAGACAGCCTGTGGTTTGTAGAACTTTTCTGTACAGATATGAGGAACTGTGAGCTCTATGTGCCATTGCTCGTTTTCTGATTCAACAACGCCAGTGACGGGAGGCTGGGATCTTCCATTGAGTTTCTTTGCATTGAGTTCAGAAATGTCCGTCCACATTTTCTTGCACTTCCGACAGTTTCAGCAAAATAAATCTCTCTGATTGGCTGTTGTGCTTTAGCAAATCAATCAATGGGAAGGGAAAAAGCACAGGAGGAAGACACACAGTCTCTTTACATGCTTTATCCGGTCTGATCATTCTGATACAGGACATGGCCATGTGGTGAGTGGGCTTGGTGGGAGCTGGTTCCCAAATGCGGCTATGTTTTAATGTGTGATTCACAACAGTAGTGTGAATATCTAGAGGCCTACATTTTCTGGTTTCCCTTTTTAATATATACAGACTGCCTACTGTAAGGGAAAGTCTTACAGCACAAGCCATGAGTTCACTGCCAGTTGGACCTGCCAAAATCTATTTGTTCCTACTTAATATAGTAGACAAAATGTAACCAAAAAGATGTTCAAAACTCTGGATCTGCATTTACATAATGTTCTCCTAAAATAGAAAGAATACATATTTGCTGAAGTACAATACCAGCATTTTTCCAGGTTTACCTCTTCAGATGACTCCACTAACACAGTGTTTTTCAACCTTTATTGAACCACTGAACATTTTTTATATTGGAAAAATCTAGCGGCACACCACAAACCAAAAATATTACAAAATGACACTCTGTAGCCTAATACAGTATATTCAATTACAGTGTAGTTTCTTTATTTACACTCACTCAGTGCGAAACCTGGGCCTGTTTAGATGAACACAAAGCCGATATCCTGGCAGGAATGGAAGAAAGACGCACACAAAGCTCTTCCTCAACATTTCTCAGTCTCTCTCTGTTTTTAGTTTTTATCGCAGTCAGGCTTGAAAAGCTCAGCTCACACAGATATGTTGTGGAAAGCAAAGTCAGAACAGCTTTGTTGGACAGAATGGGGAACTCCTTGGAAGCAGTCAGCCAAAAACTGTACAAAGGAAGATCAGCAAATCTTAGCTTTAACCCACGATCTTGTTTCAGTTCAGTTAGTTCCTCCTGCTCCTGTAGAGACATGTCCTTTCCAACAACTGATGCTGAGCTGTATGGGTCCCTAACCCAGTCGAGACATTCAGTGAAGGCTGAAGAGAAATAAAATGACAACTTTTCCTCAAGAGTTTTCAACTGTTTATCTATTACCTCACACAGTGCAGCAGTGTGATCTTGCCGTTTCTCTGCGAGTGGGAAATCTCAAGATTGGCATTTTGCACATGTTGTTGCCAGAGATGCACCTTTAAATGGAATCTGTTTATTTTATCTGTGCTTGTAAGCAGGTTTTGATTTCGGCCTTGCATCCGGGTGTTGAGTTCATTCAGATGATGAAATATATCTGCCAGGTATGCCAGCTTTGCACACCACTCGTCACTTGAACACAGATTGGAGTAATCGGACCTCTCGTTTGTCAGAAACACCTTAAGTTCCTTCCGCAGCTCATACACACGGGCCAGCACCTTGCCGCGCGACAACCATCGGACCTCCGTATTGAGCAATAGGGCTGTATGCTCCGCTCCCATTTCCTCACACAAAGATGCAAATATACGACTTTTCAAAGGTTCTGTCTTTACAAAGTTCACTATGCGCACAACATCATCCAACACAGGAACTAGTTCTGCTGGTAAAGTCTTTGCAACGAGGGCCTCACGGTGCAAAAAACAGTGCGTAGTAATAAGAGAAGGGTTTCTTTCCTTCACTCTGCTAAGGAAGCCTTTGGTGCGCCCGACCATGTCTGCAGCTCCATCAGTGCAAACACTTGTGCAATTTTCCCACGTAAGTCCTTCCTGGTCAAGATATTCTGATGCGACCCGAAAAATGTCCTCTCCTGTCGTTTTCTCTGGCAGTGTCTTGTAAAATAGGAAGTATTCTCTAATGGCATCTCCATTCACAAAATGCACATTGGCAAATAGCTGAGCATGGCCACTAATGTCCGTAGACTCATCAAGTTGCAATGCAAATTTCCCACTGATGCGTATCTTTTCCAAAACATGACTTTCGATGTCCGTACACATGTCATTAATACGTCTGGCAATTGTGTTATCTGAGAGCGGGACTTTAGCTATGTCTTTAACCGCCTCAGGGCTGAGCATCTTTGCAGGCAGATAGTATTAATGTCTCTGCCACAGTGTGGGACTTTTTTGATTTAGCTACGAGTTCAGCAACTAGGTCACTAGCGTTGAGGGCTTTCTCATTTACCTTTGTAGTTTTTCTCATAAACGTTGCCTGTTTCACTGTGTTTTCACGCAGGCGAACAAAATAGTCCATCGGCTTGTTTAGAAGCGACGGGTGCTTGCTTGGCACCATGGCACTGTTGGACAGCTTCTCCCCACACACCAAGCATAATGGAGTCGGTGTCGTCTCATCCCCAGTGAAAGTAAATCCGAATGAAAGATAGCTCTTGTTGTATTGCCTCGAGCTCACCGTCTTTGCTTTCTTTTTACCACCACTCGTACTAGGGCCTTCATCTGGGTCAGAATCTTGTCCAGGGCCAAGTTCGGAGTTTGCACTTTTCCTTTACAAAAACTTCTCCATCACTGTCACCACGACCTGTCGCAGGCGTCACTAATGCTCTTGTCTCTAAGAAGGAACGAGGCAATTAGCTACCTGTTGCCACCCAGACGAATATGAGATTACTCTGCCAGTAACTATATTACAGCTCAGACACTCCACGATGGCATATCATTTGCAGATAATAATTAATAAATGTAAAAAAAAAAATATTTAAGACTAATGAAGTGCAATTGGATATGTTTTCACGGCACACCTGACGATCTCTCACGGCACACTAGTGAGCCGCAGCACAGTGGTTGAAAATCACAGCACTAACACACACCTACACACACAAACTCACAAGTGGGCTTACATTCCAAACATATAGCAACAGACTTATCACATTGTGTTGCAGATCAAAGACAAACAAAAACATCACACACACACACACACACACTTTTCTCAAATTCAACTTTTCCTCTACACAACCACACACACGCTGTCCTCACACTGCATATACTCTCATTCTTCTCAAACTACACAAACATCCACTTCATCTGCTCTCATTCCTCCTTACCCGCTCTTGCAATATCCATCCTACTAAAACAAAACACTCACCTCTCACACAACGCCTCTCCTCACACACTACATTCTTTTGGAAATAATGAAAAAAAGATGAAATGCATTTGAGAACAGCCCTGTTCCACTTCGACCACTCTCTCCTCTTTGCTCTGTTCTCTCCAGGTCTGCCTCGTCCCACTTACCCTCAGCTTTTGTCTATGTTCCTGAACGTCTGCCCTCCACTTCCTGTTGTTGGGCCTGAGTTACAGTCTACCAAAGCAATGGACCCAACATATCATCAGCTGTGCCATGCAGTGTGTCATTTCACAAACACATAATGACTAATGTAAAATAGCTTAATTTGGACATTACATTCCAAACAATCTGAACATTGGCTTTAGTCTGACCTTGTCTCGTGATTTTTAGCATCTGTTTTACTCCAGGGCTCAACGGTCTTTGTGTTGTCCTTTCATGAACACTTGACCTTGACATCAATGGAAAAAGACATGGAATTATTGTAAGATGTTAATGAGAAATCATAAAGAATTTGTGAAGACAACCACAGTGATGAGAGAACAGAACTTCACTGACGACCGCAGATTATCAATTTAACTCAATCACACCTCTGAAGCCAGATTAAACATTAGAACTACTTCTCCAACATGTCATTGTACATTCATTGTTTATCAATGTGGTTCAGCGGCATTTTACCGCCCACTGCAAGAAGAAGATGAACCTTTATTAATCCCCCTAGGGGGAAATTTAGTTTTCACTCTGTTTTACATGCATATATATATACATTATCCACCAGAGTTGGGTGTAACGCATTACAAAAGTAACAGAGTTACAGTAATGTATTACTTTTTGCTGTTACGCAGTAATATAACGTATTACTTCTGAAATGTGGGTAATATAATACCCGTTACAACTCTCAGTAACACAGTTACAACACATTTTAACCCGAAATGATGTGGTGTTTTGTTTTAAAGAAATCACACACATTGCAAGATATTCCGACACCAGAGGAACAATTGTGCCGGTAGAATAGTAACTCAGTAAGCCTGTTTACTATTGGTTAAGAGGGCTGCAGAAACAGATTCACAATGCAGAGCTGCAGGCTCGGAGAAAAGAAAAGAAAAACACAGGAGTGAGCGCAGGCCGAAGCAACAGAAGGTCACTTTCTCTGGGTCTGCTGCTTGAACCCCGAGAAGTTGAGAGACTCGTGGCAGAGTGTTGAAGATATGCAGCCTCTGTCCTCTGTGGAATCGCCGACTTTTAGAAAGCTTGTCAGCCAAATCCCCGTTAACACACCAATGACAAGGTGAGCTAACGTTGAATAGAGACTTGTTCATATACAGCAGGTTACAGGGCCGTGCAGAGGCTCCACTAACATGTTATTAATGACACACAGAGACGTCATGTTACCGGTATCACATATTATTCAGTCCACTTAAACGGAGCATACATTTAATTTAGATAGCTTTAATTACTGACCTGCAATAAACTACATTTGAGCATTTAGAGCCATACTTTTGCAGTTATTCTGGTGAAAGTAACTCAAAGTAACGCAAAAGTAGTGTAACGCATTACATTTCAGAGACAGTAATAATGTAATGTACCTTATTACTTTAAAAACATAGTAATAAGTCATATGTACTGTATTACATTTTGGAAGTAACTTGCCCATCACTGTTATCCACACAGGTACATTTGTAGTACACACAAAGTTTGACACACTACTTGTTGTTCCGCTCGGCACGCGAACTGGCGACCCTTCATTTCTAAGTCGGAGTCCCAACAGACTGAGCCACTGCCACCCCATGACTAGCACACAAGCAGCTGATGCATACCCGCCATCCCAATAAGTGAATGTGTTTCAGTCTGAATTAACGCTGTTTGGCATCACAAAGCTTTTTATTAAAGTTTCTCTGGTATAAGATGGGTGATGTTAGCATAGCAACCGAAGCTAATCTGACTATCTTGATTAGCTGTTGCTACTGTGGAATAAGCCGTTTTCTACACACATATTTTACAGGCAAATTTTCTATTATGATTTTACTTTGGATAGTCTGACATGGCAACCTGTGTAGCCCATGTATTGAATCCATCCAATAGCTGCTATAATACAAAACAGGAAAATGTCTACCTGCTCTTCACAATGATCAATAACAGAGAACGGATGGTCATTAAAGTAAGGTCAAAATAAACTGGATCTCACTAAGTAAGGTTAGTGTTGCCTGACTTTATAAAGAGTGTTTTTTATAAGAGTGTGGTCAAGTTCTAGGCACTTTGCTCAGCGCTACTTCTTACAAACATGAACTGTTATTGCTCAGGTGAGCCCGGTATGGTTTGGTGGAAAAGCAAATGAGGCAGGAAGTAAGACCAGACAAGACTGAATGATGATACATTTTAAAATAAAACTATCAACAAAACCCTATAATCATGACAAAAGGTGATTAAAAGAGCAAGCATTGAAGCTCCTTTCTTTGGCATTTAAAGAATTGGGCCAGCTATTACCATAGCTTCATAGATGTTGTGTTTGCTGGCATACTGGAAATTCGATTAGAACTCACGTAACAGAAGGAAAGTATTAATACACCTTTGTAATGTTGCCGGGATCTTCTGAACTCATTCAGTGGACTGCACACTGTCACCTGTGGGGAAAAGGCTTTTTAGGATGCATCAGATTTTTCTGCTCCATTGCAACCTAGTTAAACTGCACAGCATCTCCCCTACAATCACACACACGCACACACACACACACACACACACACACACACACACACAGGTACAATTAGAATGAGCTGCACCTTGTTCTTAGTGAACGCAGCCTCGGGATGTGCTCAGCTTGAGACATGGAAGCTCTTTCAACACTAATGTCCTCCCCATGCCTGTGTGTACATGTACATGTTATTTGTGTCCAGTGAGATGTCTGTTTACAGAAACCTGTGTGTGGCTGTAATGTTCACTGCTGAGACGAACAGAAGGCAGGCACCATATGACTTCCCAAGATGAACCTCCTCACTTCCTCACCTGAGAATATCTCTGCTGAATACAACTATGAGTGCAGCACATCACAAGAAATGGCCAATTCTGATGCTAGAGCATTAATTGCTGTTCTCCAGCCGAACGTGAAGCGCTGAGTTGTTTTATAACTTATAAATATCTATTTAGTTTGTTTCCAATGTATAGGCTTTGTATTCTAAACACTAAATATGATGACTCCTGTCACAAATAATAAAATGCATTAATGTAATGAAATGAGGACATTATTTTTAATCAGCACAGGAACATGAAATCTGATGTTTCTCTTCTGCTCCACAGTCTTTTCTGTGTCACTGAGCTGATCTATGAAGACATATTATTTGACATTTTTAGAAATACTTATCTTTTAGCATTCCTGAAAGTATGAAAGGACATTCTCAGCATGAATACCATTGTCCTTTACATCACATGTATAAGAAGATTTATTTCTGTATGGCACATTCATTGTAGTAGTCTTTTCTTTTTTTGATTGGGAAATTAGGTATGTAGGCTTTGTAGAATCCGAGCGTACTGTGATCCATAATCAGGACTAAAATGTCAGAGCCACGTTGACTAAATGAGGCGCCTGTAATTATACAAGCATTATATAAGGTATAAGATCAGGGGGGAAAATTGCAGCTGAGGAAAGACAGAGAACTTGGCGAAAGCAATAAGATAACGTACTGGGAAAATGTATTTCAACATGGTGAAGGTCTTGCTTCAATAGATTCCTTTTCATTCTCTGAAGGTAGATAAGGTGTAGCTGCAAGCTTACTCTAACAGAAATGTAATTCTGCCCATAAAAGAGAATATAATCCGCTGCTGGATGAAGTGCAGGTTGTTGTATGACACTAAGTCGTGGCATGGCTTTTAACTCGGAAGTGTCCTGATTAAATGTCCAGACAATCATGCTGAGACATTGCACTAAAGGACCCTTTTACTCATGTAGTACTAACAGGAAACTGTTTGTGCATGTTCTCAATTCCTGTTTGGTCAGGCTAGTGATGGTGTCTGTGTTTGGTGTGCAGGAAACAGGATGCCAACTAGGACGCAATCACATAACTGCTTCATCATTTAATCACACACAAGTCTCATCCCGTACCTTAACATTGGCTTGGGCTTTTACTGACAAGTTTCAAATGCTCTCTCTCTGGTGAAACATTTTAAAGGCCCTTCTTCTTACATCTTCCAACTGTGCCCAAGCCACACAATAGAGATGCTGCCAATGTAACTGTTCGCTTCCATTTGATGTATATCCCAAATGAGCCGAAACATTTCCTTCACATAAGTTTCAATATTATATCAGGGTTGCATTTCCGAAGTGATTTTATTGTGGGGAGGAGCTGGTGAAACCTCATGGGGACACGTTTTTCTAAGTAGGCAGAGAAAATCCAAAGAAACAAAAGCATTGGAAGGATGGAACAGCTACGCAGGCAGAATATAAACCAAACTTGAAGTACAAGAAAAACATGAGGTACATAATGGTATGTGTACTGGCTCTGGTGAACAAGGGGGATCAGGTCTGTGGACAGGTGACAGGTGGTTGTTTGTTAAATTAGAAAACACCTCATAGGTTAGAACAGGAAGGGGGTTTATATATTGTAAAGAAAAATCATGTCTGAAAGAAACATGGAGAAACAAAAACGTATATTAATAGACAGCACATCAGCTGATGTAGGACTATAAGATTGACTTTGACCTTAAATATGCTTTAAAACACACTGAAGGAAGGGGTTAGGCTGAGCTCATTAGTCCCACTTTGAACTTAAAATGTCTTATCAGTCTTTAGATCTTGGCATGGCCACTGGAACTACTGAGAGCACATCTAAGGATCTTCTGTGGAGGCCAGAAGCTCACAGAAGGAGCCTGCTTTATTCTCCATCTGTCATTTGGCTTATGGATAAAGTAGAAATGCAGTATGTAAAAAATGCATGAACTACGAATTGTGATGAACGAAAGGTTGTCAAAATAAAGTATTCAACATGGCCGATGGGAGTGAAACCCGCAGCAGTAGTCCTCTGTGATCAATGACTTACTTCTTACTGTTTAAGACACACATTCATTCTCCTGCTACATTACACACTGTGGTTCTAACTGAGCTGAGAAACAGATATTCCACTCAGCGGGCTGATATTTTGGAAAATGGAACCAGATGCTCCTTAAAGTTGACCCATGGACAACTACACAACCCGAGGCAGCATTACATCCTCTACTAAGAGGCGTGGAGAAAGGTGGGAAGGGAAATCAATGGCAACATATTGCCCCACTGACTGAAAGATCTATACTGAGAAAATATTGCTGCCAATAAGACGGCGCGGCAACATTACACTGTGAAATAACCCAAAGAGAAAAAATAGACCCATAAAATGGAGCTGGGCTATGTCACGGCCATGAGACATTCATTAAAAGCAGGTCCTTTCACAGAGAAGATGAAGGCACCAGGCCGCTGCTGTCGCCATCCATCCTATATAGAGCAATACGGGCAGGGGGGGTTTGAGGAAGGATTGAGGGGAAAGAAGGAGAAGGCAAGTGCTGTTGAGAGGTGATCAATTCTACAACAGGGAGAGCAGTGATGTAGTAGATTTATACAGGAAAATCTAGATAATTAGGGTTGTATGGATGCAGGGGAGTGATAGATGAATAATAGAGGGAGGGGGAGAAGAGGGATGAGTGATGGATACAGGGAGAGCTATATGGGAGCTGTGTGTTTAAAACATGTTGAAAGATGGAGAAGCTTTAATCACAATCACAAGGGCTTGGATCATGAACAGACAGCCTTACTCAATGCGGAGGGATGCACGGGGGGGGGGGGGGGGTGGGGGTGGTTAACAGATGACTTTGTTACCACATAAAAACCAAAAGGATAGTGATTTGCACAAACAAACAACACTCAAAGGTCAAACTCTTCAATTTTGAAAAAGTGTTGAGTCAGTGATGGTAGAGAGGTCGGGGGAGGGGGGGGGTTAAACATTTACACACTATATAATGAATGAGTAGGTAAGGCGTACAAATAAGGAAAGATAGGAAAGATAGGCTAGGTCATTTCATATGTACTCAATCGACAGTAGATGAACAAATAATACAAATGAAGAATAAATGAATGTAGGCCTAACCCATATCTTATCTGAACAGAGGGGGTGGTTATTGTCCCAGACCCAGTGTCCCCTTCAAATCAATACATCTTTATCTAACTAACCCAGTCAAACTCATTTTACTTCAGGGGCCACATACAGCCCAATGTGATCTCAAGGGGGCCAGTCCAGTAAAATCATTGCACAATAAACTATAAGTAATCAAAACTCAAAATTGTTGACTTAGTTTAGTGGAAAAAAGGTACATTCACATTAAATCAACAACCTTTTTACAAAACATTATGAACAGCTGACATTTCTTAAGAAAAATTGTATGCCTCAGCTCATTAATTAAAGCTATCTATGGCAGTATGCTGGAATTAAACGTATGCTCCGTTTAAGTGGGCTAAATGATATGTGATGCCGGTAAAATTACGTCTCTGTGTGTCATTAATAACATGTTAGTGGAGCCTCTGCACGGCCCTGTGACCTGCTGCATATGAACGAGTCTCTATGGTAACGTTAGCTCACCTTGTCATTGGTGTGTTAACGGGGATTTGGCTGACAAGCTTTCTAAAAGTCGGTGATTCCACAGAGGACAGAGGCTGCATATCTTCAACATTCTGCCACGAGTCTCTTAACTTCTCGGGGTTCAAGCAGCAGCCCCAGAGAGTGTTACCTTCTGTTGCTTCGGCCTGCGAGCACTCCTGTGTTTTTCTTTTCTTTTCTCCGAGCCTGCAGCTCTACATTGTGAGCCTGCAGCTCTGCATTGTGAGCCTGCAGCTCTGCATTGTGAGCCTGCAGCTATCCATTGCTAGCAAGCAGCTCTCAATCGCGAATCTGTTTCTGCAGCCCTCTTAACCCAGTGGTGGGCCGTCAGGGCCAGCAAGGCCTTCTCTGCTGGCCTAAACATCATCAGAATATAAATTAAATTTTGATATATTTTTTCCACAAATACGTATTAAATTATTCCCCATAGTCTATTCTCTTCATTTTATAGCGTTCGTCTTGGCTGCGCTGCTTCCAGCCTCAGAACGAGATTTGGAGGGCTGGCCTTTATGTTAAAGCTTTTATCCAATCATATTTCAGCCATAATGTGTTGCTAGGGTCAAAGAAATCTGCCCTTAGGCCTTCAGAATCAACAGTGCGGGCGGCTGTAAGCTTAAAGTGAACGCAAACAAAACTGTGGCGTTAACCAATCAGATTTCGAGGTGGCGACAACGGGCCAGCTAGCAGGCGTACGCTAACGTTAGCACGTGCACATCTTCTGATTGGATACGCACTATTGAGAGGCAGAGCTAGGCAGTAGGCAGAGCCATACAGTCTATGGGCAAAGCTAGCAAACAGAACTAGAACTTGAGCGAGCTAATTTGTGTAGATTTCTACAAGCTATTTTTTTCAACCCACAATGGCTGAAGGAGGAGAAGAGATCAATTTGGTCGAAGATATAATAACAACGCCATTTTCAAAACGAACTTTTCAAGTAAAGCTACACATCTTGAAAAGGGAACGACCAACTCCAACGCTAGCAAGCCTAGCACAGCAGGGAAACTACGAGCGGTACCCCTGGCTCACAGCCTCCGAGAGGCACTGCAAATTGTACTGCCGGGAATGCCTGGTATTTGCAACTGATCGATTTGGTGTTTGGAGCCACACTAAATTTGCAAACTTGAGTTGTCTAACCAAGGCAGCAACGAGACACCAAAGCACAGCTGGGCACTTGGAAGCACTGGTGCTTTTGAAAACCTTTGGGGACACCCGAGTGGATCTACAGCTCAACGAACAAGTGCGCAGGGAAACGGAGCTCCACAACGAAAGGGTGAACAAAAATAGGGAAATATTGAAAGACTGATTGATTGTGTCCTGTTTTTGGGTAAACAGGAACTTTCATTTAGGGGACACGATGAAAGCGCCGAGTCCAGAAACAGAGGAAACTACGTGGAGCTTCTTTCTTTTCTTGCTGAGAACAACACAGATTTGCATTACCACCTGTACACAAACAACATGTTTACTGGGACGTCAGGCAAAATACAAAACGACCTGATTTATGCTATTGCTGAAGTGATGGGAGAAGAGATCAAAATGAAGATTAAAAAAGCACCCTTTGTCGCTGTTATGGTGGACGAGACGTCAGATGTGGGTAATGTAGCACAGCTGGCACTTGTCCTGCGTTATGTGACAGACACAGGTGTCAAGGAGCGGTTTGTCAGACAATCTGATTAATTAAGTTAACTGTAAATGCTGATGTATTGATTATAAATGCTTCGGAAATATTAATATAACTCTGTTGTACTTGACTATGTAAAGGTGATGCAATGCCCGCATTGCCTGGTTATACTGCGTTTCTGTCTAAATGTATAGTTTCTAGAGCCATGGCGTCATAATGATGGTATTAAGAGGTGGAATAATTCAGGTAGGACTGTGTAGGACATCACTGAAGGCCTAGGTGTGAAATGCACGGCCCGCCACTGTCTGCATCTCCTTCATCATCCTCATCTCCTATGTCTCTATTGCTCTCTGGCAGCCACTCATCATCACTGTTGTCACTGTACTCATCGTCGCTGGAGTCGGAGGGAATTTCCTGGACTACTCTATAGTCTTCCCTAATCTTTGCTGCACTTGTGGTCTAAAAATATGACAAAATGGTAATTTTTACTAACACAAATTACAACTAATCTGCACAAAAATGTATATGTTTTAAAATTAACTTATAGGTGTACCAAAATGAACTGAATTGCAACCAAAATACTCATAATAAAAGATGAATCAACTACATGACTTATGTTATGAAATATACTTAGCAATGCATGATGTCCACTTTGTTGGACACATGGTTAATCGCAATTTCCTACTTATTTGAAATAACATTTTCAAAACTAAAAGAATAATATTGTTACTTAGATACTCCTGCATATCATCATGTTTTTTTTTACCTGTACGGTTCTCCTGGTATAGAAGGATTGACAGGATATTCCAGCATGTTGTCGACAGTTGTGGCTGTCTGTCGGCCATCTTGGATTTAGAGGAAGTTCACTTGTAGTTACAACAACTAACCACTGAATGAACCTCAATGGAGGGAGGCAGCAGAGAGCATTCAAACGGCTGATATGCAATTCCACCATAGAAACCATTGCATTTAGCAGAAAATAACTTTTAAACAGCTGTCCACTGTAGTGACCGCTATGCACCAGAGGGGAAACTGCTGAAATGATGGAGGCATTTAGGAAAAACTAAAAGTCAAGAATGAAAAACCTGGAATGATGGACGGACCAACGCCAAGAACGTCAGGCATGATCCGGTCATGGTTCAATAACTGGAGAGAAGAACACAGTGACTGAACTGTGAACAAGTTGTCCAAAGAGAGAGAGAAACGGACGGACTTTTAAAAGTAATACAATGTATGAAACAAATACATTAGCACGCACACACACACACACACACACACACACACACACACACACACACACACACACACACACACACACACACACACACACACACACACACACACACATACACACATCCTCACTGTGGATTACTGGAAGAGGCAGAGAGAGGCACACACACCCATCACCTTCGACGGGACTCCTGTGGAGAGAGTCAGCAGCTTCAGGTTCCTCGGGGTAAACATCAGTGAGGACCTGACATGGACACATCACACCAGGGTCATATCCAAGACGGCTCGACAGCGGCTCTTCTTCCTCCGCAGGCTGCGGAAGTTCAACATGGACTCCAGGATACTCTGCAATTTCTACAGGTGAACCATCGAGAGTATCCTGACTGGCTGCATCACCGCCTGGTATGGCAGTTGCACCGCCCTCAACCATAAGACTCTACAGAGGGTGGTGAAAACTGCTCAGCACATCACCAGGACGGAGCTGCCATCCATGGAGGACCTCTACACCCAGCGGTGTAGGAAGAAGGCCGGTAGGATATTAAAGGACCCCCATCACCCCAGCAACGATCTGTTCTGTCTGCTGCCGTCTGGCAGACGGTACCGCAGCATCTGGACCAAGACCACCAGACTCAGAGACAGTTTTATACCACAGGCTATAAGACTGCTGAACTCCTGAGCTCTGTGTCTACTCACATCTGTTTATAGTACACACACACATATATATATATATATATTATACACATCTGCCATACATATCTGTTTATAGTACACATATCTATATATTATATACATCAGTTATACGTAATATATGCATCTGTCCATACCTCCTCATTCAACAGTGTAAAGTATTTAAATACGTTCAATGTATTCCACATATGTATATATTTAACATCCTTAAATCTTTATTGTTGTTATTGTAAATATTCTTCTCTCTTTTTGCACTATTTTATTTATCTTTTGCACCATGTATGTTGAGTTGTTGGAGGAGCATGGGATATAAGATTTTCATTGCCAACATATACGTTGTATATGCTGTGCATATGACCAATAAAACCTTGAAACCTTGAACACACACACACACACACACACACACACACACACACACACACACACACACACACACACACACACACACACACACACACACACACACACACACACACACACACAAACACTGTTGCATAGCATTTGAAGTGCCTAGCAAGGAGAGGAGGGGAGGAGGGCAGGCGGGCTGATGGATGGTGATGTCACCATTTTATGAACAAAGCATTTATTCCTCCATGAATAATGTATACATTTAACCATCAACCTGTTCTCCCTCCGCTCATTCTCTCCTCTCGCTCTCCGTCCACACAGCCGTCTATCCATCCATTCGTATCACTCACGTCTTCTCAACTCTGAGCATAAATATGAACAAATTGAAGCTGTATGGAGTATGTACATGTGTGTGTGTGTGTGTGTGTGTGTGTGTGTGTGTGTGTGTGTGTGTGTGTGTGTGTGTGTGTGTGTGTGTGTGTGTGTGTGTGTGTGTGCCCTACCTTATGTTTGCATATGTCCATTTGTTGGTGTGTGTTTAAAGGAGGAACGTAACACATTCAATTCACAAAGCTCCAATCAGTCTTCTGTACAGACTGTTGAACCAGTCATAGCTCTCAGAAATGTCTCACTCTGAACGGACACTTTCTGATAATTCAACATTCTGTGGTTTCACATTAACAGCTTATGTAGACAATCATTCTCATTGTTTCCTTTTTAAATACAGGCACAATGGACTTTTAATGCAACCACCATTATGAGGTTTAAGTGTTGAATCTCAGCCACATACAGAACAGTGGATCAGGACACGGAACCTTAAAATCAGAGAAGCATCCGTAAAAAGGCGCAGCACAGGCTAAAGGGATGTTCAAGAATTGCCCTGTCAAGATTTCATCCCCAGCCAATATTTTTGAACAATTTGGATATCTCTTATTGCAGCGCTGTAATGCGCATTGCATGGTCAATTTTTGAGTGATGTATTCACACCTTCCTCAATGCAACAACTAAAAAACATTATGGCAAAAAGAAAGTACTTACCAATGGAAAGAATGAAACAAATTGTCACAAGGGTTGTGATTTCCCCGAAATAGTAAAAACAAGGAAAAGGAAACCCTCTTAACTGGGTCAAATGCAGAATGTTTCCCCTCTGTGGAACAATTAAGGGTTCCTTCTTTCTTTCTTTCTTTCTTTTTTCTTTCTTTCTTTCTTTCTTTCTTTCAAAGAAAACAACTGTGAGAATAAATCAATATATTGAAGTGGAACTTTAAAGGGCATAATTCACTGTTTCCGTGCGGACAAGACCTCAAACTTCCGGTAGTAGCTCGTAGCTAATGGAATATCAAGTATGTGAGTATAATAAGAATGATGCGTGGATATACATACTACCACTCAATGACGCTACAATATCATGTATTATTGTGTGTTTAATTATTATGATATTATAAGAGACTGAAGAAGATGAAGAAGTTAGATGCCGAAGACCCGCCCCGTCGTAGCTAACCAATGAGTGACAACAAGACCGGAAGCTTAGAGTAGAAAACAACTTGAAAAGTTTTAGAACAGCCCTTCTTCCTTCAACGCCGTAAACAGATAACCACTCGAAAGTGGACTGAGGACCAGTTAAATAGGACCTAGACCTCGGCCGATCATCCATTGCAAACTTATCATATCACCATATTAATACATCCTGTTAAACTGAGATGAGAAGTCTCTTGAATTCTTTAAGACTATCTTGCTATAGTAAATAGAACCCTAGACAACACATCATTCCATTGCAGAGATGGAGTAGCTACTCAAGTCCTGGACTCGGACTCGAGTGCCAATTTTCAGGAGTCGTGACTCGTCTCAGACTCACGCACTAATAGAGCGGAATCGAACTCGGACTTGTGAATTTTTAGCCAAGGATGACTCGGACTCTACTTGCACATTGATACTTGGACTCGGACTCGAGTCAGATGTACTCTGCCCTAAGCGTGTGCACCTGCGAGGCGATTTCACGTAACTGGCCGACCCTGCTGCCGCTATTCCAGTCTAAAGAT